>NC_081393.1:19895055-20223388 GCF_030684315.1 Stegostoma tigrinum
AAAGTGTAAACTCCACAAAGACAGTTGCCTGAGGGTGAAATTGAACCCGGGTTCCTGGCGCTGTGAGGCAGCAATACTAACCACTGAACTACCATGCCTCCCACTTCTTCAGGAAGTTCATTCCACATGTGAACCACGGTCTGAGTTTTTGAAAAAAAAATTGCCTCTTGCCGCCTTTCACCTCTCTCCTCTTACCTTGAAGTAGCCCATTCTAGGGAAAAGACAACTACTGTTAACTCTATCTACACCCTTCATCATTTTATAAACTTCTATAAAGTTGCCTCTCAACCTCCTATGCTCCATGAAAAACGTCCCAGCCTGGCCAGCGTTTCTTTTTTGGTCAAACCCTCCATCCTGACCACATTCTGGTAAATCTCTTCTGAACCCTCTCCAGCTTAATAATATCTTTCCTATAACTGGGTGACCAAAACTGGACACAGTATTTCAGGAGAGGCCTCACCCAATGTCCTGTACAACCCCAACATGATTTGCCAACTCCTATACTTTGAATAATGAAGGCAAGCTCATCAAATGCCTTTGTAACCACCTCATCTTTATGTGACGCAAACTTCAAAGAATTATGTACCTGCACCCCTCAGTCTCTCTGTTCTACAGCACGACCCAAGGCCCTACCACTGTAAACTCTACCCTTGTCTACCAAAATGCAGCACTTGCATTTATCCAGATTGAACTCCATCTGCCGTTTTTCAGTCCATTGATTCATTTGATCAAGATCCCTTTGTAATTTTAGAAAACCTTCTTCATGGCCTACAATGCCACCAATTTTGGTGTCGTATGCAAACTTACTAATCATGCCTTCTATATTCTCAACAAAATCATGAATATAAATGATGAATGAAAGAGGACCCAGAACAAATCCCTGTGGAACACCACAGGTAACAGACCTCCAGTCTGAAAAGCAACCCTGTCTACCACCACTCTTTATCTCCTGCCGTTAAGCCAGTTATGTATCCAGTTAGCATATTGGAGGCATTTGGGCAAATTGAACATGTAGGACCAACAGGAAGTCCTCTTGCACTGATACGTTGACCAGTGGTTAGTATTGCTGCCTCACAGCGCCAGGAACCCGGGTTCAATTTCACCCTCAGGCAACTGTCTTTGTGGAGTTTACACTTTCTCCTCATGTCTGCCTGGGTTTTCTATGGGTCATAGTCAGAATGGAACTGGAGATGTGTATTTGAGAGATGGAGGTGCCTTTAGAAGCTTTCTGAAAATAATAACTAGAAAGGGATCACAGCAGCCAGGCCCTGATTACACTGATGCACTTCATTTACAGGAAAACTAGTGCCAGCAATATTACCTATGTTTCAAATATGGCGGGTGGTTTTGAGAGAGTTGGCTTAACTTGGTGAATGTGTAGAGCCTCCCCTGCAACTCACTCACTCTGATCACCTGGGATCATGGGATCCATCTGCTGACAGTAAAGTTCCAGTCATCTGCAGAAAAGGTGCATTGATAGATCCTTTAAGATGTATAACAGGCTCCCCACCATCTGAAATCAAATAGTGGTCACTACCTGTCGCCCAGTCACATCCAGAATGGCCTGTAGATGGGACAGTACACTCTCCAATAGCTGTAATTCACTGGCTCATTCATCTCAGATTGTGTACTGTGACTGGAAAATTCATCTCCAGATGTACATTGTATACAGTAATAGTTTTATTGCTAAATACAGAGTTATTGTAGTCAAAGAGCTGCGCAGCATTGAAACAGAATCTTTGATCCAACTTGTCCATTCCAACCAGATTAATCTAGCCCCATTTCCCAGCATTTGGCCCACATCCCTCTAACCCCTTCCTACTCAAACGCATCCAGATGCTTTTAAAAGTTATAATTGTACCATCCCCCACCACGTCCTCGGGCACTTCATTCCATACATACACCACCCTTTGTGTGCTTGGATCCCTTTTAAATCTTTCCCCCTCACCTTAAACTGTCTAGTTTTGGACTGCTTCACCCCAGGGAAAAGACTTTGTCTATTCACCCTATCCATGCACCTCGTGATTTTATAAACCTCTGTAAGGCCACTCCTGAGACTTCGACACTCCAGGGAAAACATACCCAGCTTACTCCGCCTCTCCCTATAGCTCAAACCCTCCAAACCTCGCAAGATCTTTTTGAACCCTTTCAAATTTCACAACATCCTCCTGTAGCAGAGAGACCAGAATTGAATGCAATATTCCAAAAGTGCCCTCACCAGCATCCTGTACAGCTGCAACATGACATCTTAACTCTTATACTCAATGCACTGACCAGTAAAGACATACCAAATACCTTCCAAATGTCTATTTGGGACTCCACCTTCAAGGAACTGTGACCTTGTACTTGAAGGTCTCTTTGTTCAACAACACAAGCAGATCTTACCATTAAGTGTATAATAAGTCCTGCCCTGATTTGCTTTTTCAAAATGCAGTACCTCACATTTATCTAAATTAAGCTCCATCTGCCTCTCCTTTGCTCTTTGGTCCATGTGATCAAGGTCCCCTTGCACTCTGGGCTAACCTTCTTGGCTAACAATTACATCTCCAATTTTGGTATCATCTGCAAACTTACTAGCTATATTTCCAAGTTCACATACAAATTATTTATGTAAATGATGAAACGCAGTGGACGCGGCACCAATCCTTTTGGTACCCTGCTGGCCTGAAAAGCAACCCTCCATCACAACCCTCTGTCTCCTACCTTCAGGCCAGTTCTGCATCCAAATGGCTAGTTCTCCCTGTATTCCATGTGATCTAAACTTGCTAACCAGTCTACTATAAGGAAACTTGTTGCACATCTTACTGAGCTCCATATGGATCATGCCCACTGGCATGCCTTCTTCAATTGTCTTTGTTTCTTCTTCATAAAACTCAGTCCCTTAAGTTAGTGAGACAATGTGTCCCATGCACACAGCCAAGTTGACTATTCCGAACCAGTCCTTGCCTTTCCAAATACACGTAAATCCTGTCCCTCAGGAACCTTTCAACAACTTGCCCACCACTGATGTCAGGCTCATTGGTCGATAGTTCTTCGCATTTCCTTACCACCTTTCTTAAATAATGGCACCAATCTTAGCCAACTTCCAGTCTGTGGCACCTCACCTGCGACTATCGATGGTTCAGATATTTCAGCCAGGGGCCCAGCAATCACTTCCTGAGCTTCCCACAGTGTTCTAGGGTACACCTGATCAGTGATGAATGTCTGTTGCATTTTTATGTATACCCTTACTACTGTTTGGTCCCCAGCCTCTCGGAAAATGGGATCTCAGCTTCAAGTATGAAGGATCTAGCCTGTGCTCTCAGTTCAAACTGTTCACTGATCGAGTTGGATCTGGGCCATAATAAATTATGTGATTCAGGAGTGAAGCTTCTGTCTGCAGCTCTGGGGAAGTCAAAATGCAAAATTCAGAAACTGCGGTAAGCATCCTGAATACGTTTAATTGTTTTCATTAACTGGTATTTGCACAGCCCACAATCAGTCATAATCTTATTTAAAGTGGCCAAGTGATTAATAATAGCATCCATGCTGCTGAATCAGAAGGCTGTGGATTCAAGTGTCGCCCCAGATACCCAAGCACAAAAATTGAGGCTGACAGTCAATGACGTATAGAGTGAGTGCTGCACTGTCACAAATGTTGTTCGAGAAACACTTTAAACTGGCAACCTGTGTGTTCCCCCTGGTGAATTTAAATGGTACTATGGCACTCTGTTTTGAAGAAGACCAGGTGAGTTACAACATCATCCTGGCCAATATTTAAATCAAAGTCAGCTTCTTCTGAACAAGGAGACAATGACCGGCTGCCAGTGAAATGTTATGGCCTCCAACAAAACATTAAGTGGATTCTTTTATCAGACTCATTAGCTTCCACAGCAGTGTCTGGGAGAGAAATTGATAAAACAACTGCTGTTCACCTTTTTACTGTCATGAAAAGACCCACATCACTTCACAGGAGCACTGTAAAATTACAAATGAGACTGAACTGATCAAAGACACGTTATGTCCCGTGGCCAAAAGCTTGTTCAAAGGTGTTAGATATCACAGAGAGTAGTAGTGCTGGAAGAGATTACAAAGAAACAGAAGGGTAAGACCGTGGTCGGAACTCATAAAAAGAATAGACTTGAAATCAAGATATTGCTTAATCAGGAGCCAGAGGATGTCAGTAAACTCAGCAACACGCAAAATACACTGGGTTGGGGTGGGGCACGGTGGTTGGGGGGGTGGTGGTGAGTCGGTGGTGGTGGCAGGGGGATTTTTGCCAAAAGTGGGAAGATTGATCGGGGAAAGTCACTCATGGAGGCACCAATCAGACAAACACTACCCTGTACCTGGAGGAGTTAGAACCTGCAAGGAGCTACTCAGCCTATCACAGGCTGAATCATAGAATCCCTGCAATGTGGAAGCAGCCCATTCAGCTCATTGAGTCCACGCTGACCCTCTGAAGAGCATCCTATCCTGAACTATCCCCCTACCCTATCCCTGTAACCCTGCATTTCCCATGGCTAACCCACCGAGCCTGCACACCCCTGGCCACAATAAGCAATTTGGCAAGACCACTCCACCTCACCTGCACATCTTTGGGAGGAAACCTATGTCAACATTGTGAGAATGTTCAAACTCCACGCATTCGTTCGAGGGTGGGTCCCTGGCACTGTGAGGCAGCAGTACTGAAGACCGGGCCACTGTGCCAACTGGTTCCTGCTGCAAACATGGCAGGGAAGCAGTGTCTGACTGGATGAATAGCAAGCAGAAGGGTGACAGCAGTCAGCATGACTAGAGTAGGGCTGGAGGGGACGGCCTGCAGGAAGGGAGTTTGGAGGGGGCAGCCTGCAGAGGAAGGGAGGCTGGAACAGGCGAGCTCAACAGACCTCTGTGGTAAAGAACTTAACAGATTCCCAACCTTCAAGATATTTAGACTTAGCAAACAGATTGTGTAAGTTAACAACAAAGCATCGTAAAGGTGGGAATAATAACCGTGGATAAGGTAATGGAAATCTGGATAGATACTGACTCGAGTCACTGACAAAATGTCTCGCTACTAATGAGGAGGTTTGTCAGTGATCCATTCAATGACATGTACATGAATATGAACATAAAAGGTATGATAAATAGCAACTGAAAGCTTTTTTAGAAAGGAGCCATGCCGTAAAATGTAAAATATTGAATCAACGTTTCGCAAATCGACCAAGCTGTAAGTGATTGTTTGCACCAAAGTGCTGTAGACATGCTCAGAATTTGTTGCAGGTGGTGGGAGGATACACAGATAGATCTTCTACAATGCAATAGTTGTGTTCTTGTGTGACCTCGCGCTGAAGCAAATGGTGCTGTAGAAAATTGCGTTATAGGGAAATCGCTATAGAAAATTGCTATACCTGTACAGCAGAAAGTTTGCATTATCCAAACAGCATCCACTATTCATCAATTGTATTATAGCCAATTCGTGTTAACAAAACACAGAATCGCCTGTGATAACAAGGTGTAGAGCTGGATAAGCGCAGCAGACCAAGCAGCATCAGGGGAGCAGGAAGGCTGACGTTTCCAGCCTAGACCCTCCTTCTGAAGAAGGGTCTAAGCCCGAAACATCAGCCTTCCTGCTCCTCTGATGCTGCTTGGCCTGCTGTGCTCATCCTGCTCTACACCTTGTTATCTCAGATTCTCAATAATGAGTAATCTTCCCACTGCCTGGGGAGGGGCTACAATTAGTTCTACTTTCTCAAAACATTTGATTCACAGCATGTAGGCTGAAAGACTTTCAATGAACCCAAAGCCTTAAATAACTCGGTCAGCAAGATACAAGGTGATGCCAGTTAAAATCGGGGAGATATGATTAATTTTCAGAGAGAGGAACTTAAAGAACGGAGACCCCTAGGGAAGGAGAAATGTTGTGAAACTTGAAAGGGTTCAGAAAAGATTCACAAGAATGTTTAGGGCTGGGAGAGTTTGAACTGTAGGAAGGTTGAATAGTCTGGGACTATTTTCCCAGCATCATCAGAGGCTAAGGGGTGACCTTGTAGAGGTTTATAAAATCATGAAGGGGGCATAGATAGACTGAATAGCCCAGGCCTTCTTCTCAGGTTTAAGGTGAGAGGGGAAAGATTTTGAAAAGGGACCTAAGGAGCAACTTTTTTGTGCAGAAGATGGAGCATGTATGGAATGAGCTGCCAGAGGAAGAGGTGGAGGCTGGTACAATTTTAGCATTTAAAAGGTGTCTGGATGATTCCATGAACAGTAAGGGTTTGGGCCTAATGTTGGCACCTGGGACCAGATTAATTTAGGGTATCTGGTTGGCATGTACGAGTTGGACCGAAGCATCTGTTTGTACGTTGTACAACTCTGACCCTATGCTCAGGGAAGGCTGTTGATAAATTGGAAAAGTACCGCATGGAACAAACTGTTTAAGTACACTCTTCAAGGTTGTTTGGTATTGATTACAAATTTCTGAAGATGTTATAGAAAATGACGAGGAACTGTCTTAATGTTGCACAGCTGTGAAGATAGAACTGCCTTAACTGGGGAGGTATTGCCTAGTGGAGTTATTGCAAGACTATTTATCCAGGTAATATTCTGGGGACCTGGGTTCGAATCTTGTCATGACAGATGACTTCAGATTGAATTAAAATCTGGAATTAAGAATCTGATGATGGCTGAAACCACTGTTATAAACTGACGTTTTCCTCACTACCATCAGTTCCGAGGGAAGATCACTCGACCCAAAACATTAACTCTGATTTCTGACCAAGGTGATGCCAGATCTCCTGAGCTTTTCCAACAATTCCTGTTTTTGCTCTTTCGGGTTTCAGAAAACCGCTGTTGATTGGTGGACCAGCAATGTCCTTTTAAGGGAAGGAAACTGCAGTCTTTATCTGGTCTCACCTACATGTCACTGTGTACTCACAGCAATGTAACTGCCTCTTAACTGCCCTCTGGATAGTTTTGGGTGAGCGATAAATGTTGGTCTAGCCAGCGCCACCCAAATAATTTGAATGCAAAAAAAATGTGCAGTTTGTCTGATGATGGACACATCGGTCCTTATTGTCATTATGAGCTCATTGGTCCAAACGGACGACTAATTAAAGTGCTTACTATAGTCAAATGATTAACCGAAGAGGTATTCAATGGACAAATCTGACTATTTTAAGTACAGCAGCAAAACCCACTGGAAAATATGGAAGTTGAATGAATGTTTGGATGAAGGGCAGGAGGGTAGGCTTGTGAATTAGGAACATAAAGTATAAAGATGGAAGGTTTCTCAGAACATTTGATCCACAGCATGTAGGCTGAATCCAGGAGAGAGCATGTGTTTTCAAAGAGATCAGGATCTGTTGAAATAAATCCTATTAATAGGTAGATTAGATCAACCAGGAGCAGTCCAGAAAAAAACAGAGGCTGTTGCTTAACAAGGATAAGCAATATAGGGCAAACCTGGAAATGCACCGGGAGCAGAAGCCCACATGATTTAGGAAGTCTTTGTGGTAATGAACTAAGTAGAATAGAAGTTAATAAAAGATGCCAAGAAATACAATGCTGGAGAGAATTTGGAGTGTATAGATGAAAAACTAGGAGTCAACGAGCTGATCACCGTGGTGGACATGCATAGAAACAGTGTCAGCTGATGGGGTTCAGAAGAGTAAAGCAAGGCTTTAGATACAAAGGTAGATGTTGTCCATGTGGACTTCACAGCATTCGACAAGATGCTGTGTGGTACACTGGCTAACAAGAGTAGATTATATGGAATGCAGAGTGAGCTAGCCAATTTGATATAAATATTAGTTTAAAGATGGGAGGCAGAGGGTGGTGGTAGACAGTTGCTTTTTGGACTGGAGGCTTGTGACCAGCGGTGTGTCACCAGATTTGGTGCTGGGTCCACTGCTTTTTGCCATTTGTATAAATGATTTAGATGTGAATATAGGAGGTATGGTTAGTAAGTTTGCAGATGACACCAAAATAATGGTGTAGTGGACAGCAACGAAGATTATCTCAGAATACAACAGGACCTTGATCAGATGTGCAGAAGAAGTTTAGTTTAGATATATATGAGGTGTTGCATTTTGATAAGGCAATCAGGTCAGAATTTACGCACATAGTGGTAGGGTTCTGAGGAGTGTTACCAACAAAGAGACGTGGGGTACTGGTTCGTAGTTCCTTGAAGGTGCAGCCACAGATAGACACAATAGTGAAGAATGCATTTTGGTACACTTGCCTTCATTGATCGGCACATTGAGTTTATAAGTTGGGATGTAATGTTGCAGCTGTATGGGATGTTACTTTGGCCACTTTCGGAATGCTGCATTTAGTCCTAGTCTCCCTGCTATAGGAAAGACGCTGTTAAACTTCAAAGGATTCAGAAAGGATTTACAAGGATATTGCCAGGATTGGAAGCTTTGAGCTGTAGGGGGACTCTGAATATGCCAGATGTCCCCTGCGCCGCAACCTCTCCCCCCTCCCCCCCCCCCCCCCCCCCCCCCGAGCATTGGAGGCTGAGGAGTGACCTCATAGCGGTTTATAAAATCATGAGGCAATTACAGCATTTAAAAGCATTTGAGTGGGTGCATGAATTAAGGAGGGATGTGAACCAAACACTGGCAAGTAGGACTAGATCAGTTTAGGTTATCTGGTCGGCACAGACTATTTGGACTGAAGGTTCTGTTTCTCTACTGTATATCTCTATGACTGTAATTGAAATTAAAGCTGCATTTGAATTGAATTAGATTTATTGTTACGTATCAAATGAGTTCAAGAAAATTCATATGTCGCCATTTGCAGCACCATCTTGGGTACAAAGGTACCCGGGTACAATCCTTACTTACTGAATAGAAAAATGATAAATGAATTTATATTACAGCTGTAGATCAGAATAATTTCTGCAGGGAGATTAGTTTAAGAGAGAAATGTTTCTTCCTCCTCTGTAAATTAAACAAATATGGATCTGGCCTAAAGGATGCTTCTAAAATTTTGTACTTTCCAGATCTGTCTTGTGAAAACTGGGTTGTCTTAAGTTAACAGTAGTCTCAGTTATATTTTACTGGCACCACTCCAAAAGCTTGTGATTTCAAATAAACCTTTTGGACTATAATCTGGAACAAAAACAAAGTTACTGGAAAAGCTCAGCAGGTCTGGCAGCATCTGTGGAGGAGAAAAAAAATACAGTTAAGATTTTGAGTCCGGTGACCCAACCTCAGAGCTGACGAACAGTTCTGAGGAAGGGTCACTGGACCCAAAACGTTAACTCTTTTCTTTTCTCCTTCACAGATGCTGCCAGACCTGCTGAGCTTTTCCAGCAACTTTGTTTTTTTGTTCCTGATTTACAGCATCCACAGTTCTTATAGACGATAATCTGGTCATGTGACTTCTGGCTAAGAAACTCAGCTGGTCTGGCATCGTCTTTGGAGAGAGAGCAAAGTTAACACCTTGAATCCAGCGATCCTTCTTCAGAACTGGAATTTCGGATCACTGGATTTCGGAAAAAGTATTGGAAAAATTTCCAAAAAGGGATCAGCAGCAATACTCATTGATAATATGTCACTTTGTCATGATATACGCTCAGTGAAATACAATATGGGAAAGTAAAGACTGAGGATTGATATTGCAGTTTTAAAACAGATGCTGGAAATCGAGAGATCTCCAGACTGAAATGGATAGGTAGCAGCAGTCAACTGTCTGATTGTTTTACAAGAGAATTCGGCAAGTTCTGATAAATTATTGGACATGCTGCAGGTTAGGCTGATGATGGATACAATTCCATGTTCTACGTCCTGGTTGCTTGCTCATTCAGTCTGTTCCCTCTTCAGGTCATATCTCAACAATTGTCACTTTCCTATTTGTGAGATGAGTGTGCAATTTGCCAGTGGCTTTTACTACGGTGCACCAGTGATTACATTTCTAAAGTATTTAAAAGGCTGCAAAGCCTTTTAGTTTGTCTTTGAGTCGCGACTAGTAGCAAGTTTGTCTCTCTTTTAGTAGAGTTACTAATAGAAAACTGTCATTATTGTATCAGTAACAGTAATATTAATAAATCCTTGCGATGGACCCTGATTTCTGTTCCTTCTCTGTCTGATCCCCAGGCTGGATGATAACCGTCTCTCAGATTCTTGTACTGGCGATCTTGCATCTGCCCTTAATTCAAACTGCACACTGACAGAGCTGAATCTGGAGTACAACTCTTTCACTGATAAATCAGTCCCTGCACTCTGCCGCATCATAATAAACTGCACTGGACTAGCACGGATCGAGTGAGTGATTTATGTTCATGTTTGCATTAATTACTAAAGTCCAAATCTAAGTCAGTCACTCACTTAGTCGATAATTGTCGGTAATTATGATTGAAACAATAACCTCGGTCATTTTAGACACCGCTGTTCAATCTGTGTGATCTGTTTAATCTCTTTCAGACTGTGGGAGAATAAATTCAGTTCAAATGGAAAAAATCAACTTCAGTCACTCCAGGGTACAAGACGTGGACTCAATGTGGTGTTGTCAGCACGTTAATTACCCATGTCACATAAATTTTGTTTGATTCTCTGTCCCTCAACTATAGTCACCCAGTGCTCAAAGTTGGAATAAAAACTGAAAGAACTGTGGATGTTGTAAATCAGGAACAAACGCAAAGTTGCTAGAAAAGCTCACCAGGCCTGGCAGCATCTGTGATGGGAAAAACAGAATTAACATTTCGGGTCCTGTGACCCTTCCTAAGAACTGTTCTGAGGAAAGGTCACCAGACCCGAAACGTTAACTATTTTTTTTTACCTTCACATATGCTGCCAGACCTGCTGAGCTTTTCTAGCAACTTTGTTTTTGCAAGCTGGAACCCTGTTGGCCATTCCCAGCTTGAGCTGAGTGAGCGTCACCACCCACTGAGAGAACAGAGGCCCAGCCACAGAGTCGCAAGACTCAGGGGCCTGACCCCACAATGCTGTATTTGCAGCATATGGAGTTATAGAGTCATAGAGATGCACAGCACAGAAATTGACCCTTTGGTCGAACTTGTCTATGCTGAACAAATATTCTAAATTAATCTCATCTCTTTAGCAAGCATCAGGCCCATATCCTTGTAAACCTTCCTTTAGTATACCCATCCAGATGCCTTTTAAATGTTGTAATTATACCAGCCTTCGCTACCTCCTTTGGCGTCTCATTCCAACACGCACCATCCTCTGCCCCTTAGGTCCCTTTTTAAATCTTTCCCCTTTCACCTCAAACTTATGCCTTCTAGTTTTGGACTCCCCTACCCATACCCCACATGATTTTATGAACTTCTGTAAAGTCACCCCTCAGCCTCCGACACTCCAGGGAAAATAGCCCCAGCCTTTTCACCATCTCCCTCTAGCCTCCAACCCTGGCAAAATCCTACTCCATCTCTTCTGAACACTTTCAAGTTTCACAATATCCTTCCTAGAGCACAGAGACCAGAATTGAACGTAGCATTTCAAAAGTGGCCTAACCTATGTCCTATACAACCACAACATGACCTCCCAACTTCTATACTCAGTGCACTGACCAATTAAGGCAAGGTTACCAAATACTGCCTTCACACGCTGTTTACTTGTGACTCCACTTTTAAGGAACTATGAACCTGTACCTGAGGTCTCCTTTTTTGGCAACCCTCCCCAGGACTTTGCCGTTAAGTGTATAAATCCTGCCCTGATTTTCCTTGCCAACATGGACCACCTCACATTTATCTAAATTAAACTCTATCTACCAGTCTTCGGTGCATTTGCCTGTCAGATCCAGGTCCCATTGTACTCAGAGGTAACCTTTGTTGTCCACTATGCCACCAATCTTTGTGTCATCTGCAAATCTACTCACCTTTTCTCCTATATTCAAATCCAAATCACTATATAATAACAAGAACCAGTGGACACAGCACCAATTGTTGTGCCACACTGCTGGTCACAGGCGTCCAGTCTGAAAAGCAAGCCTCCAACACCACCCTCTGCCCCCTACCTTTGAGCCAATTTTGTATCCAAATGACAAGTTCTTCCTGTATTCCTTGTGATCTAACCTTGCTGACCAGTCTATCATGCGGAACCTTGTCAAATGCCTTACTGAAGTCCATACAGACAGCGTCCACTGCTCTGCCTTCATCAGTCTTCTTTGTCACTTCTTCAAAAAACTGAATCAAGTTAGTAAGACACAATTTCCCACCGACAAAGCCATGTTGATTATCCCTAATCAGTCCCTGCCTCTCCAAATACATGTAAATCCTGTCCCTCAGAATCCGTTCCCCTAACGACTTACCCATCAATCTGTAGTTTCCTGGCTTTTCCTTTCAACCTTTCTAAAATGATGGCACCACATTAGCTAACCTCAGTCTTCCAGCACCTCACCCGTGGCTATCGATGATACAAATGTTTCCACAAGAGCCCAGCAGCCTCTTCCCTAGCTTCCCACAAGGTTCTAGGGTATCTCTGGTCAGGTCCAAGAGATTTAACCACCTTTATGCATTTTAAGACACTGAGCACCACCAGTTCTGTAACATGGACACTTTTCAAGCTATCACTATTTATTTCCCCAAATTCTGTATCTACCATCTCCTCTCCACAGTAAACATTGGTGTGAAATACCCATTTAATGTCTCACCCATCTCCTGCGGTCCCACAAATTGATGATCTCTTAAGAGGCCTTTTTGAGCTTTAAGAGACATCATTCTCTCCCTACTTATTCTTTTGTCCTTGGTGTATTTATAGAATCCCTTTAGATTCTCCTTAGCAATATTTTCCAAAGCTTTTTCATCTCCCCCTTTTGTCCTCCTGATTTTCCCTTTTGAGTATTTGTGAAATCAATCTGGACAAAATGCTGAAAATTGGAGATAACAAAAAGTGTGGAGCTGGATGAACACAGTAGGCAAAGCAGCATCTTAGGAGCACAAAAGCTGACATTTTGGGCCTAGACTCTTCATCTGAAATTTTTCTGCAGCTCCCATTATCTTTGATACAATTTTAACCTCACTGCAAAGCCTCTTCCAGGGATGCCTAACCTGAAGAAGTTACGCTCCTCCCTCCGGACTAACCTCAGGGGCTCTCTCTCCCACTGCAATTCTCTTGTAATCTCTTCGGCCTCTTTCTGATGAAGGGTCTAGGCCCGAAACGTCAGCTTTTGTGCTCCTAAAATTCTGCTTGGCCTGCTGTGTTCATCCAGCTCCACACTTTGTTATCTCGGATTCTCCAACAATCTGCAGTTCCCATTATCTCTGATACAAAATGCTCAACTCTGTTGCCCTGGCATTCCATAATAAATTTAATTCTAATGAACCATGAACACAGGCCTATAGGACTGGAACATTTTTTTCATCACATGGGGAACTGAGGGATATGGTGAACCGGCAGGAAAGTAGAGTTGATAATGAAGGTTCTCAAACCTATTGAATGGCAGAGGAAGCTTGTGTTATTTGAGGTCTTTAGGTTATGAATTAATTTACCCAGGTATCCCATAATGCCAGAACAATCAATCACTACAGACACAAGTCTGTACAAATACAACTGTTGCAACTTTGATCATGAACAAGTGATAGTAAGACTGTAATATTAGCAATGCTGTTCCTAATTGTGCTCAACCCCCTTAGTTGTTACAGTACTTCCCAGAGTCTGTTGTAAGTTTAGTCGAGTTTGTGAAGTCATTGTGCTCTCACTGACTCTGGACGGTTAGTTAGTCATCCAAGCCTCATTACATAAAACATAAAGCATAGAACAGTACAGGCCCTTCGGTCCATGATGTTGTGCTGACCTATTATCCTACTAAGATCAATCTACCCTGCATACCCTACGTTATACTGTCCTCCATTTTCCCATCCAAGAGTTGCTTAAAAGTCTCTAAAGTATCCGATTCCGTTAACCACTGCCGGCAGCACATTCCACATGCCAAACACTCTGTGTGAAGAACCTACCTCCGACATTTCCCCTATATCTTCGTCCAGTCACCCTAAAATTCTGCCCCCTCATAATAGTCATTTCCACCCTGGGAAAAAGTCTCTGACTATCCACTCCATGCCTCTCATTGCTTCCCAATGGGGTGAGGCATGTGCATGCACACCAGTGTGAACCCAATCTGGGCTGTGATGGGACACTGACAATTACACCCAGGCTCCTGGTCCCTTTCTCCCTCTCTGCTTTTTTGAAAAATAATCCATTGCTGATGTAAAAAACCAACCTTATGCTTGTCAGCTTCACGCTCGTCAACTTCACAGCATTGACCAGTTTCGTTCACGAAGTTACTCACGAATGGTACACCTTCTCATTCAAGTGTATCTCAATGAGAAGAGCTTTGAAATGTCTCCTTAAAGCCTGGTCTTAAGTCTTAGTGCCAATTTTAGGCCCTCTGTGACTCATTCCTCACACCCCTCATTCTCCATCACCTTATCATGCCCCATCCATGCTCCCAAACAACTCCTTCAGCCAACCATATCTTCCGTAACCATAAGAGCTTAAGACATAGGAGTGGAAGTAAGGCCATTCGGCCCATCAAGTCCACTCCGCCATTAAATCATGGCTGATGGGCATTTCAACTCCAATTCTCCCCGTAGCCCTTGATTCCTTGTGAGATCAAGAATTTGTCGATCTCTGCCTTGAAGGCATCCAACGTCCTGGCCTCCACTGCACTCCGTGGCAATGAATTCCACAAGCCCACCACTCTCTGGCTGAAGAAATGTCGTTTCATTTCAGTCTTAAATTTACCCCCTCTAATTTTAAGGCTGTGCCCACGGGCCCTCGTCTCCCCGCCTAATGGAAACAACTTCCTAGCCTCCACCCCTTCTAAGCCATACATTATCTTGTAAGTTTCTGTTAGATCTCCCCTCAACCTTCTAAACTCTAACAACATACATCCCTCTGTTCCACCCCCATGGCCTCCAGTAGCCCCTCAGCCATCTTTGTGTCAAATTAATGGAGCTCACTCACCACCCTTGTCCCTCAGGATCTCATATGTTTCAGTAAGATAATTTTGATTCAGCTAAATTTCAGTGAGTTTAGGAAGAACCTCCCAAATGTTTATTAGTGTCTGTAAATGTCTTTGTCTAACATTTAACAGTCCCCAGCAGAGGGTGATCATGCTGTGACTGAGTGTGAGGGAGTGATATTCAGAGGGTCCAGCAGAGGGAGATAACTGTCAGTGGTGTGTGGGCAGTCATTGGCACTGTCCTGAGTTTAAAAATCGCTCACACAATTTGTGTCAAGCAGCTCCTTCCCAGCATTGACCAAATGAACTGTTGACAAAAAAATGGAACAATCTTGTAATATCCCTTGATATGTTGCTGGGAAGAAGAAAATTTGTTTCTTAATCTTGTCTTCAACTCTATCATGCACTTCTGACCAATTTTGTAATACACTTATATTTGTTTGTATAATAGTCTAATGTTAAATTGTAAATACATTGTTCAATTATATAATGTATTTATCATCATTTGTATATATCTCAAGCTTATTAAAATTCCAGCCTTGGCATGTTTGTTTTATGTTTTATTAACCTTGTGCAAAAATCTTGTGTTCATTTATGTCTGAGAGGGGGAGCTGAGGCCAGCTGGAATGCTGAATCTTGCCTCTTCACTGTCTCCATGTCGCTCCTCACTCACATTTGTCTCTGTCTCACATTTTCCCTTCTCTCTCTCCCTCTCTGTAAAATCATCTGTCCTTTCCTCACTCTCTCTCTCTTTCTCTTTCTGCTTTCTGATTTGCTCTCCCTCTTTCTTCTCTCTTTCTCTTCTGTCTGTCTGCTCTCTCTCTCCTCTATCCGTGCCTTTTCTCTCTCTCCTCTCTTTTTGCTCTCTCTTTCTCCTGTCTTACCCCCTTTCTGCCCTCAAATCCTCTCCATTACCAACCTCGAGATAAAAGCCCCTCTTTATTACCCTCCATGTACAAGCGCACCTTGCTGAGCTCCACACTCTAGGGCCAGGGGTAAATGAGTCTGGACTGACCTGCCTGAGACGAACCATCTCTGCACAGCAGGATCCCAGTCCCAGAATTACAGAAGTCTCACAGCACAGAGGGAGTTCTTTCAGCCCATCATACCTGTCTCCCATTAAATGATGTGGTTCTTGTCCAGCTCCTATGGATTTGCCCCTGAATGGTCTCATCAAATTCCCTTCCTTTGAAGATTGTTCTTCCATTCCTAGTAGTCCTTGGAGTCTTGTTGTCAGTTCTGATATGTTCCTGATGGAGGGAAGTGTAGTTATTTGTGTAAGATCCTCAACTTCCACAGCAACCACCCCAACACCCAGAAACAAAGCTGCATTAGGACACTATTTAAACAGGCCAGGATACACTGTGACAGTCCAGAACTGCACAGGAAAGAGGAAGAGCACCTATATAAAATCCTCACTATAAACTGATATCCCCACAACAACATGCACGGATGCCAACAAAACAGACAACAACAGGAGGACACAGTACACCCTTACGTACCGACCATGCTACCCCACATCAGGAACATATCAGAACTGACAACAAGACTCCTAAGACCAGTAGGAATCGTGGTGGTCCACAGCCACTCTACGACACACCATTCCCACAACATAAAGAACCAATGTGGTTTACAAAATACAATGCAATGACTGCCACAAACATTATATTGGACAGAGAAGAAGGAAACTAGCCATCAGAATACATAAACATCAGCTGGAAGCAAAACAGCACGATGAACTCTTCTTCAATATTGGTACACTCAGACAATGAAGGCCATGAGTTTAACTGGGACAAGGTAATCATAGTAGCCCAAGCCAAACAGAGACACTCATGAGAATTCCTAGAAGCATGGTTCTCCACCCCTAATGCAATCAATAAATGTATAGAATTGGACCCCATATACAGACCCATACAGATCAAAACCAGAAATGACAGTACTCATCATGATGGATGAGTTGGACAAATTCCAAAACGAGTAGAATAGCATCGCTTCATCAGAAACTCTTCTGATGATGTCACCTAGCGTGGTGACAAAATGGGCAGAAACAAGCCAGCTCGGTGAGCAAGTCAACAACCTCACTATAACCTTATTTCTGTTGACTTTATCAGCCCCAGTACCACCACATCATGTCATTCCTGAGACAGGTGCTTTACCTCCCACCCAACCACACTTTGGGCAACAGTGGGAGTAAAATTCAGGTGACAGAAAAGAAGGATCCCAACATGTTAATAATGTGCAACAGTCCAAATCAACCTTGGGAGAGGGACAGCAGGATAGAAAGGATGGGAGAGAACCTGGGGACAGAAACAGAGGAACAGATAGGGAGGGGAGGAGAGAAAGTGAGCCACGTCTGGGACAGCAAATGACAGACAAAAATCCCACAGAGAGAAACTGAACAACAGGGATAGGAAGAGAAACTGCCCAGTGAGAGAGAGAGAGACAGACAAAATAGGGTAGAGTGTGAAGCCAGGGAAAGAGACAGACACAGTCAGGCAGAGAGAACAAATGACACAGAAAGATTGCAGGGAGACTGCGATGGATAGAGAGAATGAGAAAAAAGAGATACAGGTCAGATGAGATTTAGAACGAAGGATGAAAGAGAGGGCAGAAAAAAGAGTGTAAAACCAGGGTTAGGACAAGAAAAGATAATAAAATGTGAGGCTGGATGAACACAGCAGGCCAAGCAGCATCTCAGGAGCACAAAAGCTGACGTTTCGGGCCTAGACCCTTCATCAGAGCGGGGGATGGGGTGAGGGTTCTGGAATAAATAGGGAGAGAGGGGGAGGTGGACCGAAGATGGAGAGAAAAGAAGATAGGTGGAGAGAGTATAGGTGGGGAGGTAGGGAGGGGATAGGTCAGTCCAGGGAAGACGGGCAAGTCAAGGAGGTGGGATGAGGTTAGTAGGTGGATGGGGGTGGAAGAACAGGTTAGGGAGGCAGGGACAGGTTGGACTGGTTTTGGGATGCAGTGGGTGGAGGGGAAGAGCTGGGCTGGTTGTGTGGTGCAGTGGGGGGAGGGGACGAACTGGCTGGTTTTGGGATGCGGTTGGGGAAGGGGAGATTTTGAAACTGGTGAAGTCCACATTGATACCATTAGGCTGCAGGGTTCCCAGGTGGAATATGAGTTGCTGTTCCTGCAACCTTCGGGTGGCATCATTGTGGCACTGCAGGAGGCCCATGATGGACATGTCATCTAAAGAATGGGAGGGGGAGTGGAAATGGTTTGCGACTGGGAGATGCAGTTGTTTGTTGCGAACTGAGCGGAGGTGTTCTGCAAAGCGGTCTCCAAGCCTCCGCTTGGTTTCCCCAATGTAGAGGAAGCCACACCGGGTACAGTGGATGCAGTATACCACATTGGCAGGTGTGCAGGTGAACCTCTGCTTAATGTGGAATGTCATCTTGGGGCCTGGGATAGGGGTGAGGGAGGAGGTGTCGGGGCAAGTGTAGCATTTCCTGCGGTTGCAGGGGAAGGTGCCGGGTGTGGTGGGGTTGGAGGGCAGTGTGGAGCGAACAAGGGAGTCACGGAGAGAGTGGTCTCTCCGGAAAGCAGACAGGGGTGGGGACGGAAAAATGTCTTGGGTGGTGGGGTCGGATTGTAGATGGCGGAAGTGTCGGAGGATGATGCGTTGTATCCGGAGGTTGGTGGGCTGGTGTGTGAGAACGAGGGGGATCCTCTTTGGGCGGTTGTGGTGGGGGCGGGGTGTGAGGGATGTGTTGCGGGAAATGCGGGAGACACGGTCAAGGGCGTTCTCGATCACTGTGGGGGGAAAGTTGCGGTCCTGGAAGAACTTGGACATCTGGGATGTTCGGGAGTGGAATGTCTTGTCGTGGGAGCAGATGTGGCAGAGGCGGAGGAATTGGGAATAGGGGATGGAATTTTTGCAGGAAGGTGGGTGGGAGGAGGCGTATTCTAGGTAGCTGTGGGAGTCGGTTGGCTTGAAATGGACATCAGTTACAAGCTGGTTGCCTGAGATGGAGACTGAGAGGTCCAGGAAGGTGAGGGATGTGCTGGAGATGGCCCAGGTGAACTGAAGGTTGGGGTGGAAGGTGTTGGTGAAGTGGATGAACTGTTCGAGTTCCTCTGGGGAGCAAGAGGCGGCGCCGATACAGTCATCAATGTACCGGAGGAAGAGGTGGGGTTTGGGGCCTGTGTAGGTGCGGAAGAGGGACTGTTCCACGTAACCTACAAAGAGGCAGGCATAGCTGGGGCCCATGCAGGTGCCCATGGCCACCCCCTTAGTCTGTAGGAAGTGGCAGGAGTCAAAAGAGAAGTTGTTGAGGGTGAGGACGACCAGGCAAGGCAGATGAGGGTGTCGGTGGAGGGGGACTGGTCGGGCCTGCGGGACAGGAAGAAGCGGAGGGCCTTGAGGCCATCTGCATGCGGAATGCAGCTGTATAGGGACTGGACGTCCATGGTGAAGATGAGGTGTTGGGGGCCAGGGAATTGGAAGTCCTGGAGGAGGTGGAGGGCATGGGTGGTGCACAAACCCCACCTCTTCCTCCGGTACAGTGATGACTGTATCGGCGCCGCCTCTTGCTCCCCAGAGGAGCTCGAACAGTTCATCCACTTCACCAACACCTTGACCGCGTCTCCCGCATTTCCCGCAACACATCCCTCATACCCCGCCCCCGCCACAACCGCCCAAAGAGGATCCCCCTCGTTCTCACACACCACCCCAACAACCTCCGGATACAACGCATCATCCTCCGACACTTCCGCCATCTACAATCCGACCCCACCACCCAAGACATTTTTCCGTCCCCACCCCTGTCTGCTTTCCGGAGAGACCACTCTCTCCGTGACTCCCTTGCTCGCTCCACACTGCCCTCCAACCCCACCACACCCGGCACCTTCCCCTGCAACCGCAGGAAATGCTACACTTGCCCCCACACCTCCTCCCTCACCCCTATCCCAGGCCCCAAGATGACATTCCACATTAAGCAGAGGTTCACCTGCACACCTGCCAATGTGGTATACTGCATCCACTGTACCCGGTGTGGCTTCCTCTACATTGGGGAAACCAAGCGGAGGCTTGGAGACCGCTTTGCAGAACACCTCCGCTCAGTTCGCAACAAACAACTGCATCTCCCAGTCGCAAACCATTTCCACTCCCCCTCCCATTCTTTAGATGACATGTCCATCATGGGCCTCCTGCAGTGCCACAATGATGCCACCCGAAGGTTGCAGGAACAGCAACTCATATTCCACCTGGGAACCCTGCAGCCTAATGGTATCAATGTGGACTTCACCAGTTTCAAAATCTCCCCTTCCCCAACCGCATCCCAAAACCAGCCAGTTCGTCCCCTCCCCCCACTGCACCACACAACCAGCCCAGCTCTTCCCCTCCACCCACTGCATCCCAAAACCAGTCCAACCTGTCCCTGCCTCCCTAACCTGTTCTTCCACCCCCATCCACCTACTAACCTCATCCCACCTCCTTGACTTGCCCGTCTTCCCTGGACTGACCTATCCCCTCCCTACCTCCCCACCTATACTCTCTCCACCTATCTTCTTTTCTCTCCATCTTCGGTCCACCTCCCCCTCTCTCCCTATTTATTCCAGAACCCTCACCCCATCCCCCGCTCTGATGAAGGGTCTAGGCCCGAAACGTCAGCTTTTGTGCTCCTGAGATGCTGCTTGGCCTGCTGTGTTCATCCAGCCTCACATTTTATTATCTTGGATTCTCCAGCAACTGCAGTTCCTATTATCTCTTAGGACAAGAAAAGAGCAGATGGAGAAAGAGAATCTTGGGAGAGAAACCAGGAACAGAGATAGGGACTGAACTAAACTCCAGAGAGAGAGAGAGCGAATTAAAAAAAGAACCCAGGGCAGAAGAGATAGAAGGACAGACCAAGGAAGAGAGAAATCACAGGAAGTGACGGAAAAGGACCCAGGAGAGGGAGAGTGAAAAAGCCCAGCAGGAGAGACAGAGACCGCCAGAAAGGGATAGCAAAAAATCCAGGGAGAGAAGAACAGCCACAGAGAGCGTTACCACTGAGAGCTCGTGATGGAGAGAGAGAGAGAGGGTGATGGTGTTGTGCAGATAGACTGATCCTCAGTCAGGACACAAAGAAACAGAGAGAGTGAACAAACAAAAGGGTGGAAAAGTGAGCAGGGAAGTTAGAGATTAGAATAATTGAACAACTAAACGGTTCTAGGAAAGAGTGAGGAGGCTTTCGTCCAACAAGTTTATTTGAAAACAAAAACTTTCGGAGTCTCAGTCCTTCTTCAAGTTTTAGTGAGGGAGGTAGCATCAGACACAGGATTAACAAGTAAAAGATTAAAGCTCACACCATTAATCAGGACGTATTAAACAAAGCTGAGATACTGTTAAATCTTCAATCAGTCACAAGGTTCTTATTGATTAATATGTATATGTAAATCCCTGAATTTCTTACAAGTCACTGGATAGCTAGAACATAGAACATTACAGCACAGTACAGGCCCTTCGGCCCTCGATGTTGTGCCGACCTGTCATACCGATCTCAAGCCCATCTAACCTACACTATTCCATGTACGTCCATATGCTTGTCCAATGACGACTTAAATGTACCTAAAGTTGGCGAATCTACTACCGTTGCAGGCAAAGCGTTCCATTCCCTTCCTACTCTCTGAGTAAAGAAACTACCTCTGACATCTGTCCTATATCTTTCACCCCTCAATTTAAAGCTATGTCCCTTCGTGCTCGCCGTCACCAACTTCGGAAAAAGACTCTCTCTATCCACCCTATCTAACCCTCTGATTATTTTATATGTTTCAATTAAGTCACCTCTCAACCTTCTTCTCTCTAATGAAAACAGCCTCAAGCCCCTCAGCCTTTCCTTGTAAGACCTTCCCTCCATACCAGGCAACATCCTAGTAAATCTCCTCTGCACTGTTCTGAAAGAACGGAAGGTTTTATCAATGTAAAGAAGGGGTGGCATTTTTGGTCAGCCAATGCATGTTAGGTGTCAGACCTTGTCTAGAATCTGTTTGTGTTTTGGTTTAGAGTCAGACTAGTATTATGTCAAAGTAGGAATTTATAAAACGCCATATTGACTGACTGTATGTAAATTGTGTGCTTTTTGAACAAAATAGAATGTATCTGCAAATACAAATTTACCCCACAGTTTCACACGTGTGTGTGTGTGTGTGTGTGTGTGTGTGTGTGTGTGTGTGTGTGTGTGGTGGGGGGGAGCGAGTTGTTTAATACAGCCTGATCAGTGGTGTGAACCTTTGATCTTTTACTTATAAATTCTGTGTCTGATCTATCTCTCTCACTAACACCGGAACAAGGAGTGAGGCTACGAAAGCTGGAGTCTTCAAATTAACTAATATAACTTGTGTTGTGTGCTTTCTGACTGTGTCCACCCCAGTCTAACACTGGCACCTCCACATCATGAGAGATGGAGGATATGACATCTGTGGGATCAGACTGGGCTCTGTGTAGCAACCCCTCTCCATCTTTTTTGCCCCCCTTGCCTCCACCCCACCAAGCCCAGGGCTTGTCCCTTGTGGCAAAATTCCCAGAGACGGCCTGAACCCCACAATTCTTTTCATTGTGTGTGTGTAAATGAATGACAGGGAGATAAGACAGATTTTTATTGTTCTGTCTGTCTCTCTCTCTCTGGTTCGAGCTCTTGTCTGAGAATTACCTCGCCGCGGAATGATTTGATTCTCTCTGCCTCTGCATCTTCTGAGTTTCCACTCCCAAATCAAATCTCCTCAGGGGCAGGGGTGGGGAAGTGGAAGGAGACAGAGAGAAATGAGAATTGCTTACTATTACTTTAAAAACTGTGGCACCAAAAGCACAGCAAGATCCCATCACTGACCGGCTTCCAAAATCTCCCCTTTATTTTTATCCGCAATTCCACCGGATTTTAAACCCAGAGAATGGGAACAGATTTCAACTGAGATCAAGGGTCATCAGTATTTATTTTCTGAGAGGCTGGGCAATGTCTGAATGATGTGGAGTCACTCCCAGAGCCTGCCTCTTCCCACTCCCTCCGTGTTTAACTTGCCTCCTTGAGCTGGCTCTCTGACACGCCAGGGGTAAGAGAATAAGAGAGACGAGACTTGAGCTACGTTTTCGTGCCAGATCTTTGGAAAACTTTGACCTGACAGGTTAGCTGATTAAAACGATGCAATAATGGCATTAGAACAATTGTTGCACAGCAAGATCCCACAAGAAACAATGTAACAGCTGCTAGATAATCTGATTCTTTTCTCCCCACTGCAATACTGGTTAAGTTTAATTACTTCCTGTGACAGTAGAATCTGACATTACAGCTAATTCTTAATCTCAAATGCCTCTCCCTTGCTCTCCTGTTTCTACTGCTCTCTCAATTTTTCAAACCTTTCTCTCACTGTCAAATTTTGTCATTCTGCCTCCTCCATAACCCACATTAATCCTTGGAGTCAGTAGGAGACACAACCCACAGGGTGCGACCTGTTTAACAGGCCTCAGGCCAATGTGCCCATCTGGCTTTCCTGACCCCAAACAGTTTGGATCTTCACGTTTGCAGCTTTCCAAACAAAAGTTCCTCGGGATAAAAGAGAAAAGATTAGTTGAAAGAGGGAGCAAGCTCATTTCGGAGCAAAATTATACAGCAAGAGCCCAGCTTTATCACACAGTCCCACTTCCACTGTGCCGCATTACATCACAGCAACATCAATGTACAAACTAATCGTAAAACGACTGAGGAACTTGCAGATAGAGAAGACCCCGGTACTGATGGAATTTATCCAAGGATTCTATGGGAAGCGAGAGAAGAAATTGCAGGGTCTTTGGCGATGAACTTTTGGTCCTCACTGTCCATGGGTATAATGCCGGAAGATTGGAGAGAGACAAACATTGTTCCTTTGTTCAAAAAAGGGAAAGGGATAACCTCGGAAATTACAGACCAGTTAGTCTTACTTCAGTGGTGGGCAAATTATCGGAAAGGGCTCTGACAGGTAGGATTTATGATCACTTGGATAGGCACAGTATGCTTCGTGATAGTCAGCATGAATTCTTTGAAGAGGCGACCAAACACGTCGAGGTAGGTAGAGCAGTGAATGCGGGATACATGGATTTAAGTAAGGCATTTGATAAGGTTCCCTGTGGTAGGCTCATGCAGAAAGTAAGGAGGCATGGGATAAGGAGAAATGTGGTAGATTGGCTTCAGAATTGGCTGATCTTTAGATCACCCTCTCAACTGTTCACATATACACACTTACATTTATACTTGCAGGCTCACAGACATTCTCACACCCACACACACTTACACACACACTAACACAAAGGTAATATCATATGCACTGGCAGAGGCTAAACCTGAAACACAGCGCATGTAATGTTTCCTACGCAACCTCCTGCTCCAAACAAAAAAAAGACTCTGTGTGGATGTTCAATAAGCACGATTTTCCCTGAGTCGGGAGAGAGTGCGAGGGGCCTGCTGGAAACATAAGAGGCGAGTATAATAACTTGCAGTTAGTGCTTCGGGGCCTTTAATTTTGGCAGCGGAGGAGGAGGAGACTGGGAGCGACAGCAGAAGAATGGTGTCTCCACCCTTCCACCTCCTCTAACCTAAGAATAAAAGGGACAACAAGTTCTTCTCTACTTTTTACAAACCTTTCAGAGAAGTTTAAATTTAGAGGGGATGGCAGTCAGGGCAGTGCAATGTTCCTCCTGCAGGATGTGGGAGCAGTAAGAGTATATTCTGCATGGGTTTCTGGATTTTGCACAGTTTTGGCCACCTCTCTCTCGAATTCTGAACACCTTTCAGGATAAAGAACTTCTTGATGTTCCATTTGACTGTTCCCCACCAAATTCAAAGAGGATCTTCATGGTTCTCCAACCTGTATAATCCCTTTTGAGCTGCTAAATGTGTTTGGCGTCAGTGGTTTAACATGCAGCTTCCATGTTCCCTTGCCAGCCGTCTGGTCATCCTGTCGGTGACAGTCAGCCAGTAGGAGGCAATGATCAGAGGAAAACAGCGGCTTGTCATTGGTGGGTCTGACCGAGGATGTGTGGGCTAAAGCAGCAAGTCTATCCGATAGGCATATAGGCCCATCTGGGCTGTGACCCAGTGTATCTACTCTGCACTCAGTCTGCAGGAGTGCTGAAGGCGGTATGTAGCTTGGCGACTTTAACCGTTTCCGTCAGGAATCTGGACATGGAGTCCAGTTCACTGTCAGCCCCTCCAGGTCATCCATCCATGTCATTGGGCAGTTGAAGTCTCCAGCCGGAATGACCAGCCTGGATTTCTCCAGCTGAAGTGGGAGCAGGATGACCAACCGCGCACTCTTTACCCAGAGGGGTCTACACATTAATTACTCTCAGGGAAACGTTTCTGTATGAGCCTGGCCTGATCTACACACCTCCCAGGAATTCTATGGTGTTTATAAACGTCAGCCTCGTCTGATCTTCTCTTCCTGTGAGTGAATCTTTTGTGTCCTTTTTCATTTGGCCTGTGCCTTTGAGAATGCAAGCAGATTCCCCTTAAGGCTGTATTTTATTCTCCTCACTGTCTCAGTGCTCCCACGTACATCACTTGTCTCTCCCTTTCCCTCTATAATAGTCCTTGTGAAACCCACCCCCTCCCCGACCCCACCTTCCAGCTGCAATGTTGGAGAATCACCACATTGGGCATTGCCATGACTGCTCCAGCTCATTCATATTTCTTCACAAAACAGAAACACAACTGATCGACAGGAATAAGCGGCAGCTAAGTGAGACACATCATATATCCAACAGCGGATTGATGTTCAACAGTGGGATTAACTTTATTTTATATCCATATAATGGAAGAAGGAAAAATTACATCAATTCATGCATGCAACTCATTTCACTGAATACAGCTGTGCAAAGAAATGATACATCTGCTGCTCAACCAATTTCAACAGCACAAAATTGGAGAGAGAACAATCGGAAATAATACATAAATTGCAGATATCAATGACTGAAAGAGTAGTACACATAGGAGAAACTGAACATGGTGTGCACTCAAAGTCTTAAGCCATTTCATAAATGGAATGCTTCATTCAGGTGATTAAATCTGTCTCCCTCATTCTCATCTGGTCTCCTTCCCATGAGATTTTTTTCCACTGTCTGGGCCACCCCAAACATGGAGCTCCCTTTCACTCCCCAGTTTCCTTCCTTTACCCTGAATATGTAATTGTTTATTTTTAGTGAGTGTTTGATTTTCCATGAACATACTGCAGTGGTTGAGACCAGGTCGGCCAGCTGAACCTCACAGAATTTGAGTTCCCTGACTGGGCCTGATTAACAGCCGAATCAGGGAGCTGTGGCTGACAGATAAGAAGGGTGAGTGTCAGAGATGCTGACAAACTGGTAGCTGCCTCTGAATGAGGCAGTGCTAAAGTCAAGGACAGTTCATGTGTAAATAAAGGGTGAATTGGAGATGGACACCAGCCTCAGTGTAGTTATTTCATACACATCTCCAGCACCAGGTTTGAATGTTACTGTATACCCTTCTCATTGTCATCAAATGTCTCTATATGCAATGATGAGCAGGGTTAGAATAAGAATGGCATGGATAATGTGGAACAGTGTTGTGTGTTGCTTTTTCACAAGCTTCAATGGACAGGGAAAAGAGTTTGTGAATGAAACCGATTTTGACTGTGAGAAATTCTTGAACTGATTGAGTTGATGATTGGCTTGTTTCTCAGCGATGACATCTTGTATGATTCGTTGAATGAGAAGCAGAAAGGATATTAGCGTAAGTTGTTAAATTCAGATTGTTATACTGATGGGCAATAGGCCTGCCAGCTGTTTACAGAAATTCCCAGGTCCCTGAATATGTTAATTCAATCGTTGATGCAGTATTCTGGTGCAGGGCATTCTGTGCAAATGATCCGGCTTTCTACATCACACCTTCTGATATGAAACCCCCATTCTCTGACACTTCCGACATCGACAATCCGACCCCACCACCCAAGATATTTTTCCATCCCCACCCTTGTCTGCCTTCTGGAGAGACCACTCTCTCCGGCACTCCCTTGGCTGCTCCACACTCCTCTCCAACCCCACCACACCCAGCACTTTCCCCTGCAACCGCAGGAAGTGCTACACTTGCACCCACACCTCCTCCCTCACCCCTAACCCAGGCCTCAAGATGACTTTCCACATTAAGCAGACGTTCACCTGCTCATCTGTCAATGTGGTATACTGTATCCACTGTACCCGGTGTGGCTCCTTCTACTTTGGGGAAACCAAGCGGAGGCTTGGGGACCGCTTTGCAGAACATCTCCGCTCGGTTCACAATAAACAACTGCACATCCCAGTCGCGAACCATTTTAACTCCCCCTCCCATTCCTTAGATGACATGTCCATCATGGGCCTCGGGAAGTGCCACAGTGATGCCACCCAAAGGTTGCAGGAACAGCAACTCATGTTCCGCTTGGGAACCCTGCAGCCCAATGGTATCAATGTGGACTTCACAAGCTTCAAAATCTCCCCTCCCCCGACTGCATCCCAAAACCAGCACAGATCATCTCTGCCTCCCTAAGCTATTCTTCCTCTCACCTATCCCCTCCTCCCACCTCAATCTGCACCTCCTTTTCCCACCTCCCAACCTCATCCCACCTCCTTGACCTGTCCATCCTCCCAGACTGACCTATCCCCTCCCCACCTATACTCTCCTCTCCACCTATCTTCTCCTCCTTTCATCTTCGATCCGCCTCCCCCTCTCTCCCTATTTATCTCAGAACGCTCTCCCAATCCCCCTCTCTGATGGTCTGGGCCTGAAACGTCAGCTTTTGTACTCCTGAGATGCTGCTTGGCCTGCTGTGTTCATCCAGCTCCACACTTTGTTATCTTGGATTCTCCAGCATCTGCAGTTCCCATTATCTCTATACTCCATTGCAGCCAGTTTCTCCGGGATTTCCTGATGTCGGCTCAGAACAGTATCACGTGTATATTTTACTGCAAACAAAATACCTGTAAATGCCTGGCTCAGTCCCTATGTCCCAAAATGAGGAATTCTGGAATGCAGGGGTGATGTCACAATTCCCCGTATTACTGAAACAGTGATCTAGGCATGGGCTGTAGGTGGTGTAGTGAATGATACAGCCCACCCGTTGGTTATTGTTCTGGGTTCTGTCATTCAGCAGGTTTTGCAAAAGCTGAACTGCACTGCTGTTTCTTTTGATCTGGTCGGGGTACAGCAATTTACTTTCTGGGCAATGACTTCCATTCTCCAGGAAGAAGGCAATGTAATTTAGGCCTGGCTTATTTCGGGAAGAGCTCACATTGTATGTGATAAAAGGAAGACCTACGAGGCTGGGGTTGAAGTTTGCATGTCTGTCGATTTTTCTGCACTGGGAAGCAGGCAAAGCCACCAGGAAGGTGAAATGTTCTTTCTCATAATTGGTGTTCACGCACCTGGCCATGAGCCGGAAACTGAAAGGGATAAAGTCAGGATGTGAGTCAAGGTGAACCATTCTTTGCTGTGTCAATGGGCCCAGTTTGAGATGACTTACCTGGAACACTGACGAACATTTTAGAGAAAACATGAAATTTGCAATTCACAGTTCAATTTCTTACATTAGATGGTCCATGTTGATTGAGTTTTTGTTTTTCCCTATCCCAGCCTTCTGGTAAATCCTGGTCCCTCACTTGTGACTGAGAGGTTTGAAGAGAGAGCCAGGGCGACAGGTAATGGGATAGAGAGAAATGCAGGGATGAGTAGAAGTAACCACAGATGGAAAAAATCAAGTGGTTTTCTATGAAGACAGAGGGAAAATGAAGAGAAAGAAATAATGGAGTGCCAAATGTGATCATGACGGATGGACAGGTCAATAGACAGACAGATACAGGAGCACTGTGGAAGGTTGGAGTTTTAAGGAGAAACTGGACAGACTGGGATGTTTGAGGCTGCAGCATAGAAGGTTGCAGGGTGACCTGACAGAGGTTTATAAAACCATGAGAGGTATAGATAAGGTTAATAGTGGGTGCCTTTACCCTCGGAAGGGGCATTTCAAGATGAGGGGGCTTTTTTAAGGTGTGGAGGGAGAGATTTGAAATGGATATGAAGTGCAACTTTTTTTAACACACAGAATGGTTCGTGTCTATAATGAACTTCCAAAGACAATAATGGATGTGTGAACAGTGACAGGGTTCAAAAGACGTTTGGATAAGTACAGGAATAGGAAAGTTTTGGAGGGATATGGGCCTTTGGGCAGACAAGTGGGACTGGTTTAGTTTGGGATTTTCGTTGGAAAGGACTGGTTGCAGTGAAGGGTCTGATTCTGTGCTGTGTGACTCTATCATTGTGACCATGATGGAGGTGCCAGTTTTGGACTGGGATGGACAGGGTCAAAATCCACATAACACCAGGTTAATGTCCTACAGGTTTACCAGCAATCATGAGCATCAGAGCATTGCCCCTTCAGGGGAAGTGAATCAATAATTGTGGAACAAAAAGAGTTTGGGAGTTAAAGCCAAGTTGTAGGGCAACCAAAAAACAGAAGAACTGAAGCAAAAGACAGAAAGAAAAAGAAATCTTGCAGACAGACAGGAAATGTGAATAATATTGAAAGAGGTCAAGGGAGACAAAGGCAACATGAGAGATAAGCTGGATGATACAGTGAGCAGAAGAATCTTGCCTGTAAGTGTAATTTGGCATTTGCTTCAAGCCTCACTTTGATGTCTTTCTCACTCTCCTTTTTTAGGGTCAGTGGACAGTGTTGAGTTCCCTTACTGCTGTGACCCCAGGGAACCTGGCAACCATTTCACAGGAAGCCCCTTCCTCAGGGAGCAATGAAAGTCCTAAGCAGTGAGTTGAGACTTATTTCACACAGCTACCGAGCACTCCCTATACCTGCTGTGTCCTCTCCATTTATTACCAGTCTATGACAGGCAGGAAGGCCCAGATCAGACCTAAGATTGAGTACAACCACCTGCTCACAGAGCTGGTCAGGTAAGATCTGTTCCTATTACACTTACCGGTGAACAATGTGAGCCAAGGCATTGTTGTGCAGTTCAGCCACATCTGACGTGGGGATCGTGAGCAGCAACAACAGGAACAGACAGAGTGCGCACATTTTGAAATTTGTCAGCACCCTTTGATCGTACCACAGGGAGAGCATAGATGAAACTGAAAAGAATGAAAAAAACAACTTGTTCAATTTCAGTCTCGGGAGAGACTGAAAGACATAGAGGGACTCACATGTCAGCAAACAGAAAATATATTTGTACTATTGTAGGTGCTACTTTACCAATTTATTAAACAGAAGTTCTGTTTATCTCCCATGGGTATGATTTGCAGATGAAGATCCGGGTTTCTTTCAGAACTTAACGATTATAGCAAATCTTTCTTGATAAGCGTAATAGCCCACGGTTCGCTTGGGAGGTAGTTGGAGGAGGTGGGCACTCAGTCTCCAACGAAAACTGAAAATCCACAATCTCCACAACAATTTGCACTTAATAGCACCTTTCAAGGATTCATCCATCCCATTGAATATTTCACAGCTTTCAAGCACAGCAACGATCACAAACTGGCCCTGAGACAGTAAAAACAGCCAAAGCCGGAGTCAGAGATAACACAGTGTGGAGCTATAGGGACACAGCAGGCCAGGCAGCACCAGTACAGCAGAAAAGCTGACGTTTGGTGTCGGGACCCATATTCAGAGGCGACGGCCGTGTGGTAAAATTGCTGGGCTGTTAATCCAGAGGCCCAGATAATGTTCTGGGGACCCAGATTCAAACCCCACCACGGCAGATGGTGGAATTTTAATTCAATAAAATGTCTGAAATGAAGAATCTAATTAAGACTATGAATCCATTGTTGATTGCCAGGAAAAACCCATCTGGTTCACTAACTTCCTTCAGAGGAGGAAACTGCCATCCTTACCTGGTCTGGTCTACATGTGACTCCAGACCCACAACAATGTGGTTGACTCTCAACTGCCCTCTGGGCAATTAGGGGTAGGCAGTAAATGCTATCCGGCCAGCGAAACCCTCACCCACTTCATGAGTTTTTGTTTTAAAAATGGGGGAGCGGATAGGGAGCTCAGAAATAAATCGCAAGAGGAGGGGTGGGGTTGGGGAAGGTAGGTGGGAATGGAGATAAGTGAGTGCAGGTAGTGAGTGGTGGGGATTGGTCAGTGAGGTGGGAGGAGTCAATAGGTGGGAAAGGAGATGGAAAGTTTGTGTCAGGTTAAGGAGGCAGGGATGGGAGGAAAGGTTGATCATGGGATGAGGCCGGATTTGGGGAGATTTTGGAACTGATAAGTCCACATTGAGACCTTCGGGTTGTCACCTCCTGAGGTGGAATGTGAGGTGCTGCTTCTCCAGTTTCTGGGGTGGCATCATTGTGGCACTGGAGGAGGCCCATGTCAACATGGAGTTCAATGGCTCGTGACGGGAAGGTGTTGTTGTTTGTCGCGATGAGAGCACAGGCGCTGTACAAACTGACCTGGTGTAGGTCCAATTATACAATGCATGGCAGCAACTTGAATAAGTGAATCCAGGGCAAAATGTCCAGGTGTGATGGTAATCCAAAACTGTGCATCATTGTGACTGATGTAGAGCAGGCAAGGAACCTTCGGAATGATATAAACAAATTGGGTAACCATGTGGAAGAAGCAAATATGAAAGTAAAAAGTAAATGCATAAATAAAAATGAACAGAGTGTCATAGTATTATTCAGACAATGATAGAATGGAACAATATTGGCATCCAAAAAGAGGGGATGGATAAGTGGGATATTTTTTCACTGGAGTGTCAGAAGCTGAGGAGTGAGTGAAGTTATAGAGGTTGAAAAATCATGAGTGGTACAGATGAGGTGAACAGCAAAACTTTTTTCCCTTGAGGAGGGGAGTCCAAAACTAGAAAGCATAATTTTTAAGTGAGAGAAGAGAGATTTAAAACAGACCTGAGCGTCAACCTTTTCACACAAAGGGTGGTTTGTGTGTGGATTGAACTGCCAAAGGAAGTTTCAGATACAGGAACAGTCACAAAGTTTAAAAGAGGTTTCAGACAGATACAAGAATATGAAAGAATTAGAGGCATTTGAACCAAACATAGGCAAATGGGAATAGTTTAGCTTGGGTAAGGACAAGTTGGGCCGAAGGGTCTGTTTCCATGCTGTATGAATCTATGACTGTGTCGATGTCCTTGTCCAATGTCATTGAAATCAAAAATGAAGGTGTAGCAAGGTGTTAGAAAGGCAAACAGCGTATTAGCCTTCATTACACGAGGGTTTCAGTACATCTTGAAAGTTTGTACAATTGGTGAGACCACAGCTGGTGTATTACGAGCATTCTTGTTCCAGGGAACTGGAGAAGCTGATACCTGCTGTGAAGTGACAGCAGTAAGGTTTTCCCGAGAATAATTCCTGCTGTGCCAGGTTAGCCCTATGAGGGGTGTTGAGGTTGAGTGGCCCAGCACTCGCTGGATGATTAATGAAGGTGAAGTGTCTCATTGATGTGTATCAAATTTGCCAGATCTCAGGATACAATGATCATGTTTCCCCTGGCCTGGGAATCCAGATTTAAGGGGCCACAGTCTCAGAATACATACAGGACAACATTTCCAACTGAGATGATGACAAGTGTCTTCACTCAGAGAACCTCGCGACCTCTACCACAAAAGGCTGTGGAGGAGAAGGCACAGAAAAATTTCTAAAGAAAGAAACAGTTTGGATTTCCAGAAGCTGAAAGTGCCCATGGGTATGGGAAAAGAACAAATGTTTAACTTTGAAGGAAGGCATCAGCCAGGATCCGAAGGGAAGGTGGAACAGTGCTGGTGGGAAGGTCACATTCTTTCCTGTCCTTCGCGTTTATTATGAGATATTCAGCTTCTCCTCTGTCCTGGCCTGCTATCCATTATCTCTTTGTTTACTCACCTCTTTCATATGTTATGGAATGGACCAAACTTCCCAAAAAACAGCAAGGAGATACTCTGGACATGAGCTCTTATTTCCAGGCAAGTAAATGGTGCTTCATTCTAGACTTGATTTGAATGGTCAAACTACTGAGCTTTAAGCAAACCATGCTTTATCATTGCACAATAATTAGAACGCAAACAAGAAGTGGCCGAACTTTAACTCCACTGAAATACTGAAATAATGTATTAACTGCTGCTCATCAACTGATCCAATTAAGCAGCATCCCATGAACACAGCCTGGCAAAGTCAAATCCAGCAACTCAACAGATCCCAATCCAGGAGAAGGATCAGTAACAGGATGAAACTAGCAGCACACACAGAGAGGGAGGGGGAGAGGGAGAGAGCTAGAGAGAGAGCTGTATCCGGCAGTTTCAATTCCAACAGCCCAATTTCAACAATTAAAAGCAAAACTAAAACCTTGGGTCTGTGTGAGCCTGACTCCACCCATTCCTGCATCTTTTGTTTACTTTAAACAAAATTATTTACTCGCTTTTCATGGAGCAGATATGTCAGCAGCTGCTTCACAACCCCCTCATGAAGAGAAACCAAACAGAATAAATCCGTCTTAAAGGAACACGTTGTCACACATCTCTCTCTTAGGGCTGTATTTCTACCACCTGCTCACCATACCACCTCCCAAACCAGTCTTCAGGACAAATACTATTTATTACCAGCTGCTATCAGTTCTGATAAAGAGTCACCAGACTCGAAGCAGTAATTCTGTTTTCTTCCTACAAATGCTGCCAAACCTGCTCAGTTTCAAAGATTTACGGTATTAATTTCAAAGACAATTAGTGATGGATAATGATGGTTGATTTAACCAGCAAATAAACAAATTGCAAAAGCTGAACTTTCTCCACTGCGACTGCGGGGGTTCTGTCTCACTCCCTGCACTCCCGTCTAGACACTGCATTATCTCTGTGCGCAGTCAGAATCCGAAGTGCGGAAACAAGCTCATGTGTCTGCCTCCTGGAACACAATAGCCAGATAATCACCCCCTGAATGAGACATCAGCCTGCACAGGGTTCAGACTTTATTACATTGACCTGCAGGCATTGGCTCTGACTGTGGTTGGTATAGATCACACAAGCGTGCACCAACATACCCACAGTACAGCTGGGAACTATCATTTACCATCCATCCGAATGGTATTGCAGTTAAAGAATTAGAATTCAAATTGTGCCTTTTCACTGACATGATCTTGTCAAATCAGGCATTTAAAAATATAATGTCATGAATTCAGTAACCTGCTTCAGAAAGAGAGAGGCAGGCTGACAGAGTGAGGAAGAGATAGACAGAGAGAGCCAAAATAAACAGAAAGACAAATGCAGAGAGAAAGATGCAGAGAGAGACAGTGGGGGGCTGGAGTGGAGAAAGACGGTGAGAGAATGAAACAGCGTGTGTTAGAGAGCGAGAGAGACAGACGGAGACAGACAGGGAGAAACAGAGCATGAGAGAGAGTGTGTGTGAGAGAGAATGAGAGATATAAAGAGGAGTACAGGTAGCAGAGAGAGAGATGGAGAGAGAGAGAGACACACACTGGGTGAGAGAAAGAGAGAGGGAGACAGGGAGTGAGAGAGATAGAATGATGCGTATTTGAGTGAGAGAAACACAGAGAGAGGGATTGAGAATGTGTGTGAGGGAGAGAGTCTGAGTGAGAAACAGGCAGTGCAAGAGAAACATTGTGAGGAAGAAAGACAGTGAGAGAAAGAGAGAGTTTGAGACACGGTGAGACAGAAAGAAAGAGTGAGAGAGACAGTGAGACAGACATACAGAGGGAAAGAATGAGAAAGAGGGGCAGAGAGAGAGAGAGTGAGAAATCGATAGTGAGGGAGACAGCGAGTCAGACAGAAGACGCAGAGAGAGACACAAGGAGAGACAGATGGATAGAGTGACATGACATAGGGTGGTAAAGAGCAGAGGAACAGCGAGAAAGAGAAAGGGAGAGTTTGACAGAGTCAGCGAAAGACACAGAAAGAGGAAGAATGATAGTGAGTGAGAGAGACTAAGAGGGAAAGAGCGAGAAATATGACAGAGAGAGAGAGACAAAGACAGATAGAAAAAGTGTGAATGAGGGAGTGTGAGAAACAGTATCCGCTCACAAACTCAGCCTGAGACAAAGCCTTGGAAACAAGACAATTTTATTCTGTACGATCTTTCAAGAAAGGGTGTCTACTAGACAGGCTCACACTACAAAGCATGTTAAGCATTCTTATACAGTTTACAAGTTGCGGAATCACGCCTCCCTGCTCCCATTGGTCCTCTCTTATCCTATCATTCTCCATCCTATCGGGCCGCCCTTGTTTATTGTTCCCTATTCTGCCGGCCTAAAACCCCATGCCCTTGTTCATTCTTTCCTTACTTGGTTCGACTGGAAAGGAGAAGTTATGCAGGTGGTCATGCTCATTGCCGCCTTTGCAGAACCTCATCTCTGGTTAATAATAAACTTCTGCTACAAAATCTTGTGACTATTTATATAATGGTCCTTCTTTGCAAGACCCCACCATTCATCATTACCTGCAGAAACAACATTTCTAATCTCTCACAGGAAGTCAGTAATTGAAAGAGACAGCTAGAGGGAGGCCCTGAGGCAGAGAGAATGAGAGAGACAACATGCAAGAGAAAGGGTGGGAGAGTGGGAGCGAGAGATAGAGATCGAACCGAATGGAGAGAACCAGCCTGACAGAGGCACAATCAAGATTCACTGACCTGAAGCACCTCTTCTCTGAGCTACTGAACAACTCTGCCCTTGAGTCCTCAATTTAGTCACGATCCATGTGAGGCCACTCCTCCTTTTGATTTGGCCAGATATTTACATCTTGGACAACAAACCTCTTGGCCAACTGAAATGCAGCATGTCCATCCGTCTCTGAGGCCAACAGGCAGAGAATGCAAAGTTTAAAACAAAATTCACTTGTATTTGCATGTTCCTTTGCTTCGTGCCCATTTGATGACTGAACTCTGGTGGCTGGTTCCAGACTGTCCTCAAGGTGAGACATTTATTCAGTATTCAACATTTCAAAATGTGTGTTGAATTACATAAACTCTACTTTTTTAATGAGGCAAATAGTTTCATATGCAATGCTACTGCCATCTGACAAAATATTGTTCAGTTGAACTCTCCACTGGAAGCGTATCCTTCCCTCATGAGATCAGCGATACCATGCACCTTACTGAAAGGCACAAACCGTTTAAAATCTGGCAAGTGGGCAGCCTGACAGTGAAGCATTGCCTCACCACTGCTCCTGGGAATGCGACAGTCTGTGTACTCTGTGCTTTGGATATCTTGCATTTAAAATGAAGATTTTAACTATTTCAACATTTGTGATAAATTTAAGTTCCAGTCATGAGTAGAAATCCAACAAGATCTCATCATAGGGAAGGGAAAGATTGTTGTCAATCAAAGGAAAAGATGTGTGAAGCTGAATTTGGGGGTCGGGGGGACACCTTATGGTGCAGTAGGAGTGAACAGGTTAGTTAGAAAAAGAGATCACTTTAAATCAACAGTTATAAAGCTGTCATTAAACCCCAAGCCTGGGGATTCGGAACACTTTTAAATTCAGCAAATCAGGGCTCATAAAACAATGCATTAGGAGAGAGAACAGCATGAAATTAAAATAGTGAGAGACATAAACATGTGTTTTTGAAAACTTTCCCTACTTTTCTATGATTAGATCTTGTTGGACTTCTGTTCATGACTCCAACTTAAATTGGTTACAAATGATGAAATAATGTTGATAAAATGATTTAAAAGCAAGCTGTGCAGACCCCAGAGTACACAGACTATCACATTACCAGGGGCAGTGGTGAAGTGATGCTTCAGTGTCTGGTTGTCCGATTGTCAGATTTCAGGTGGTTTGAGTCAAGTGCACACGACTTATGAGGGAAGAACGTTGCTTCCAATGAAGCTTCTGACAGTAGTATTTCACGCGAAATTATTTACCTGGTTAAAATAAAAGGAGAGTTCATTGAGCACATGTTGAATTGTTGTATGATGAATAAATCCCTCACCTATGGAGCGTCTGGAACCAGCCACCAGAGTATCGTCATCAAATTAGTCCGAAGCAAAGGAACATGCAAATGCAATCAAAATTTTAGTTTTGCAATTTGCATTCTATCCCTGTTGGTGTAAGGGATGGATGGACCTGTTGCGGTGAAGATCATTTGGCCAAGTGATTGTTTTGCAAGATGAACTTGCTTGGAGGATGGCAAGTTTTGTCCATGTGAGGCAAGAACTTTTAAACATTGGGCTTTCATATTGTCAGGTAAAGGGACATCAGGACAATTGGAAGTCTTCAAAAGTGAGACAGAGAGAATCCAGAAACAATGTGTTCCTGTTTGGGTGAAGAGCAAGGCTAGTAGGTACAGAGAATGTTGGATGACTGCAGAAATTGAGGCTTTTTCTGAAACAAAGAAGGTTGCATAGGTCAGGAAAAGACAGCAGGGATCAAGTGAATCCCGAGAAGAGTATAAAGTCACCAGGAGTATATGTCAGGGGAAAAGCAGGAGTGCACAAAGGGAACATGATATAGCTTTGGCAAATGTGAGTAAGGAGAATCCAAAGGGATTCTACAAATACATTGAGGACAAAATCAGTAACTAGGGAGAGAATAGAGCTCATTAAAGATCAACTTCTGTGTGGAATTGCCAGAGATGGGGACAGATAGTGAATCAGTAGTTTGCATCAGTTTTTTTTTGTGGTGAAGGATATGGAAGCTCAAAAACTTGGAGAAATAAAAAAAAGGTCCATATTACAGAGGAGGAAGTGCTGGACGTCGGAAAATGCATAACGGTGGATAAATCCCTGGGACCTGATCGGGTGTCCCCTGGAGCTCTGTGGGAAGCTCGGGAAGTAATTGTTGCGCCTCTTACTGAGGTATTTGTATCATCGATGCCACAGAGTTTGGCTAAAGTGGTGTCACTGTTGAAGAAACATGGGAAAGGAAAGCCAGGGGAATATAGGAGAGTGAGCCTGATGTTGGAGGAAATCCTGAGGGACAGGATTTAGATGTATTTGGAAAGGAAAAGATGGATTATGGTTGGTCAATATGGCTTTGTGCATGGGAAATCGTATCTCAAGAACTTGATTGAGTTTTTTTGAAGAAGTAACAACAAGGATTGATGAATGTAGAGAGGTGGATGTGATCTGTATGGACGTTTTGTAAGGCGTTTGACAAGGCCCTGCATGGTAGACTGGTCAGCAAGATCAGATGATGTAGAATACAGAGGGAACTAGCCATTTGGATATAGAACTGGCTTGAAGGTAGAAGACAGAGAGTGGTGGTGGATGGTTTCATTTCAGATTGGAGACCTGTGACCAGTGGAGTCCTGCAGGGATTGGTGCTGGGTCCACTCCCTTTTCCTTGTTTTGACGTGCGTGTATCACATGAAAATTACTGGTACAGTGGACATCGAAACACAGAAGGTCGGAGCTGGAGGAGACCTTTCAGCCCCTCAAGCCTGCTCCACCATTCATCACATTCACAGCCAATCATCCAACTCAATAGCCTAATCCTGCTTTCTCCCCATAACCACTGATCCCATTACATCCCAAGGGCTGTATCTGGCTGCTTCTTGAATATATTCAATGTTTTGGCATCAACCACTTCATGTGGTAATGAATTTCATTGGCCCACTGCTCTTTGGGGGAAGAAATTTCTCATCATCTCCATCCTAAATGTTCGACCATGTATCCGCATACTGTGACCCCTGTTCTGGACACACCCACCATCGGGAAGATTCTCTCTGTAACTGCCCTAATCCTGTTGGAATTTTATAAGTTGAGATGAGATCTCCCCTCAACCGTTTGAATTCTAGTGAAAACAATCCCAACCTAGTCACTTTCCCCTTGTACGTCAGACCTGCCATCTCTGGAATCAGCCTGGTAAACCTCTTCTGCTCTCGCTTGTGATCAAGATTATCCTTCCTCAGAACAGGAGACCAAAACTGCACACAGTATTTTAGGTGTGCCCTCAGTGAAGAAGGTTACCTCAGAGTTTAATGGGACCAGGATCAGATGAGCCAATGGGCCAAGGAGTGGCAGATGGACTTTAATTTAGATAAATGTGAGGTGCTGCATTTGGGAATGGAAATCAGGGCAGGACGTACATGCTTTGTGGTAAGGTCCTGTGCAATGCTGCTGAACAAAGAAAGCTTGGAGTGCAGATTGATAGCTCCTTGGAAGTAAAGTTACCGGTGGACAGTAAAGTGAAGAAGGTATTTGGTGTGCGAGGAGTTGGGAGGTTATTTTGCAGCTGTGCAGGACGTTGTTCGGCCACATTTGGAATGCTGCAAGCAACTCTGATCTCCACGTGATGGAAAGACTGTTGTGATACTTGAAAGGGTTCAGATCAGATTTACAAGGATGTTGTCAGGCTTGGGAGGGATTGGGAGAGGCTGAATAGGCCAAGGCTGTTATCCCTGGAGCGTCGGAGCTGTGGGGTGACCTAATAGATATTTACCAAATCATGAAGGGCACGGATAGGGTGAACAGCCAAAGTCTTTTCCCTTGGATTGGTGAGTCCAGGACTTGAGGGCACAGGATTGAGGTGAGAGGGGAAAGCTTTAAAAGGGACTTAAGGGGCAACCTTTTCACACAGAGGGTAGTGTGTGTATGGAATGAGGTGCCAGAGGAAGTGGTTGGAGGCTGGCACAATTACAACATTTGAAAGGCATCTGGACGGGTATCTGAATAGAAAGGATTCAGAAGGATATGAGTGGAAAGCTGGTAGAAGGAAATAGATTGATTTCGGACATCTGGTCCATTTAGCGGCTTGGACCAGAAATTGGCTAGCTGAAGAAGACAGAGGGTGGTGGTTGATGGGAAATGTTCATCCTGGAGTTCAGTTACTAGTGGTGGACCGCAAGGATCTATTTTGGGGCCACTGCTGTTTGTCATTTTTATAAATGAGCTGGATGAGGGCGTAGAAGGATGGGTTAGTAAATTTGCGGATGACACTGTTGGTGGAGTTGTAGATAGTGCGGAAGAATGTTGCAGGTTACAGAGGTACATAGATAAGCTACAGAGCTGGACTGTGAGGTGGCAAATGGAGTTTAATGTGGAAAAGTGTGAGGTGATTCACTTTGGAAGGTGTAACAGGAATACAGAGTACTGGGCTCATGGTGAAATTCTTGGTAGTGTGGAAGAGCAGAGAGATCTTGGTGTCCACGTGCATAGACCCCTGAAAGTTGCCACCCAGGTTGATAGGTTTGTTGAGAAGGCGTACGATGTGTTAGGTGTTATTGGTAGAGGGATTGAGTTTCGGATCCATGAGGTCATGTTGCAGGTGTACAAATCTCTGGTGTGGCTGCACTTGGAGTACTGCGTACATTTCTCGTTGCCGCATTATAGGAAGGATGTGGAAACATTGGAAAAGCTGCAGAGGTGATTTACCAGGATGTTGCCTGGTATGGAGTGAAGGTCTTATGAGGAAAGGCTGAGGGATGTGAGGATGTTTTTGTTATAGAGAAGAAGGTTAAGAGGTGACTTAATAGAGACATAAAAGATGATCCGAGGATTAGATAGGGTGAACAGTGAGAGTCTTTTTCATTAGATGGAGGTGGCTGGCACGAGGGGACATACATTTAAATTGAAGGCTGACAGATATAGGACAGATGTCAGATGTAGATTCTTTACTCATAGTAGTAAGGGCATGGAATGCCCTGTCTGAAACAGTAGGAGACTCACCAACTTTAAGGGCATTTAAATGGTCATTGGATAAACATATGGATGACAATGGAATAGTGGAGTTTAGATAGGTTTCAGATTTATTTCTCAGGTCAGTGCAATATCGAGGGCTGAAGGGCCTGTGCTGCGCTGCAATGTTCTATGCTCTATGGTCAGCATGGATGAGTTGGACCAAAGGGCCTGTTTCCATGCCGTCCAGCTCTGTAACTCTGCGACTCTACTTGAAATGTTTCATGATAACGAAGCCAGTCCCATCCTTTGCAACACTGGGTACAGGAATAATCTCATTACAGAGTGACACTTGGGGTTTGTGTACTGAGGGTCTACGCACAGCTTGATGCAGCCACACACTAAGGGGGCCATCAGGAATAGGGTGTTGTTGGGTATGTTCCCCCGCTTTTTCCAGAGTTTTGTGAGTGGAGTGTCTGCAGATATGGTTTATCTGAGGCCTCCAGGTGAAGTGAAAGCTGGCTCAGGTGATAGAAACAGCACAGTTTTGGAGGATGGGCCAGAGCTGCCCATGTACAACAACAGAGAGAGTGCCTCACACTTTTAGCTTCTATATTCCCTTGCCTACCCATTGGATGGAGGTGACAGTGAGCTGGCAGGAGGCAGTGATCAGAGAACAACAGCAGCTGGATGTCAATGGATCTGACTGAGAACCTGTGGGTTGCAAACAGAAAATCTTTCCTTGAGCCGATAGACCTGTCTGGCTGCGACTAGGTGTATCTCTGGTGCATTTCATCTGCAGAGGTGCTAGAGAAGTCATGCAGCTTGGACTTTAACTATTTCCGCTCAGAATGTGGACAATGATTCCAGTTCATTGTCAGTCCCTCTGGGTCATAAATCCACATCAATGATACAGTTGGAGTCTCTGGCTGCAATGACCAGCCCATACATCGCCAGCAGCAGTGGAGGGGTGAACATGTTAAATAATCTCAAGGGAGTTTTTCTGTCTGTAATATCTGCTACAAGGAGGCACCCACCCACCACCTTCTTAACCTCAGAGATGGGGAAGTTGCCTCCTTGCGGCAGAATACCCAGGCCGGAGGAACAGGGGGTCATTTCTCCCTGAAAATATCGAAGGCCCATAGATCCACAATCTCGACCATCTCCTGTAGCTGCTGAGATGCAATATCCCACATTCCTGCAGAAACAGGACACCTGCTTTGACATTGCCCAGGTAAGCCAATGTGGTAACACATTGTGTCAGAGATTCAAAGCTACACACAGTAACACTGGAAATTTTAACACTCATTTTAAAAGTTTAGAATTACCCAATGTCCATTCACCCAATCTTGTCACTGGGGAGAGAATCCCTGAAACCCCACGGTTCGGGCGAACTGTTGGATACTCTCTGCACTGCGATAGCCGCCTTGTTCCTGCCTGGGGGAGATTTTCCAGCTCCAGTAACATCGGGGTGAGAACAAAGCCAGCAGGGTCCAGTGCTGAGTCTGAGGGAGCGACTGACAGAGTGTCACTGCTCCCAGTTTCCTGAAGCTGTGGTGCGGTTGATACCTCATGGTTCCCAATGGCTGGAAGTTAGGCCTCACCGGGCACCTTGGGTTGGGGGGGTGGCCCTCTCCTTCTCCCTCATGGTACTCCGTATTTTTGTTGATGGCCATCCCTCTGTATGCCTTTGTTGTGAGAGGAGCTGTAGGTGTGGCCATCATGTAGCTGCCTCTTTCTGTTTCGCTGTGGGACTTTGCGGGGCTTGACACATTTTCTTTCTCTGGCTGTTTCTCCTCTGTTGCCTTTGGGAAGGTGGCAAGCTGCCTTCCTGAAGCATGTAGACTCCCATGGGAAAATGAGAAGCTAATTTGTAAAGACATACCAGTTAACTGTAAGAACAATAGCGTGTTCATGGTGGGGGGTTTTAAATTTACATTTAAATTTAAATCTCTTGGGAAATAAGGTCTGTCAACTGAATGATTTGTCAGTGGGGGAGAATTTTGAGGCAATTTTTAAAATAGTGAAAGAAATGAGACCAGAACGTAAAGTTGAAGTTCTAAATTCAAGAAAGACCAATTTTAATGTTATTGGGAAAGAACTTTCAAAAGTTGATTTGGCATGTGACTTTGCAGGTAAAGGAATATCTGAAAAGTGGGAATCCTTCAAAAATGAGACAACAAGAGTCCAAAGACAGAATGTTCCCATTAGGAAGATGCAGGTGTAGGGAATGCTGGATGACTGGAAAAAGTGGGGTTCTGGTCAGAAAATGAAGGAAGCAGATGTCAGGTATCGAAAGCAGAGATCAAATCAATCCCAAGAGGAGTATAAGAGCAGGAGGAATATACTTCAGAAGGAAATCTGGAGTGCAAAAAAGGAGACATGAGATAAACAGTCAGGGTTAATTCTGTATCGCTGATGCTGAGACTGACATACACCATTCAAAATGCACCTTCATACACATAAACTCAGATTGTAGAACTGACTGTATTTTCTGTATTTTACAATCTGGTTTCCTGACACCCTGAGACAGGAGCATTACTCCTGAACCTCCCAGTTTATTGTCCCGCAGTCGAAAGAGAAACATTCAGAGGATGAGAAACAAATTGAATCAAACCAGGATCTTGTCTTTTCTCCTACTTGGATGTCCCAGGAAAAGCTGAAAAATAAACAGCAAATTAATATTCAAAGTTTCTTGAATTGATGATAACAAAGTGTGTAGCTGGATGAACTCAGCAGGCCAAGCAGCATCTCCGGAGCACAAAAGCTGACGTTTCGGGCCTAGACCCTTCATCAGAGAGGGTGATGGGGAGAGGTTCTGAAATAAATAGGGAAAAAGGGGGAGGCGGACCGAAGATGGATAGAGGAGAAGATCGGGAGAGAGAAGAGTACAGGTGGTGTGGTGGGGAGGGGATAGGTCAGTCCGGGGAGGACGGACAGGTCAAGGAGCCGCGATGAGGTTGGTAGGTGGGAAATGGAGGTGCGTCTTGAGGTGGGAGGTGGGGATAGGTGAGAGGAAGAACAAGTTAGGGAGGCGGGGACGAGATGGTCTGGTTTGGTGATGCAGTGGGGGGAGGGGACGAGCTGGGCTGGTTTTGGGATGCAGTGGGGGAGAGGGAGATTTTGAAGCTTGTGAAGTCCACATTGATACCACTGGGCTGCAGGGTTCCCAAGCGGAATATGAGTTGTTGTTCCTGCAACCTTTGGGTGGCATCATTGTGGCACTGCAGGAGGCCCATGATGGACATGTCGGTTCAGGAATGGGAGGGGGAGTTGCCCAACACCTCCTCCCTCACCCCCATCCCAGGCCCCAAGATGACTTTCTACTTGAAGCAGATGTTCACCTGCACATCTGCCAATGTAGTATACTGTATCCACTGATCCCGGTGTAGCTTCCTCTACATTGGGGAAACCAAGCGGTGGCTTGGGGACCGCTTTGCAGAACACCTCCGCTCGGTTCGAAATAAACAACTGTACCTCCCAGTTGTGAACCATTTTAACTCCCCCTCCCATTCCTTCGACGACATGTACATCATGGGCCTCCTGCAGTGCCACAATGATGCCACCCAAAGGTTGCAGGAACAACAACTCATATTCCTGCAGCCCAATGGCATCAATGTGGACTTCACAAGCTTCAAAACCTCCCCCTCCCCCACTACATCCCAAAACCAGCCCAGCCCGTCCCCTCCCCCGACTGCATCGCCAAACAAGCCCAGCTCGTCCCCTCCTCCCGAACCTGTTCTTCCTCTCACCTATCCCCTCCTCCCACCTCAAGCTGCACCTCCATTTCCCACCAACCAACGTCATCATGCCTCCTTGACGTGTCCGTCCTCTGTGGACTGACCTATCCCCTCCCCACCTCCCCACGTATATTCTCCTCACCACCTATCTTCTCCTCTATCCATTTTCAGTCCGCCTCCCCGTCTCTCCCTATTTATTTCAGAACCCTCACCCCATCCCCATCTCTGATGAAGGGCCTAGGCCCAAAACATCAGCTTTTGTGCTCCTGAGATGCTGCTCGGCCTGCTGTGTTCATCCAGCTCCACACTTTTTTATCTTGGACTCTCCAGCATCTGCAGTTCCCATTATCTCTGATCACAATTTCTTTAATTGATAATAGTTTTTGACAGGCCCCATTCTACATATACATGGAGCAGAGAGCAAATGTGTTTGTTGAATAAATCACCATCTTTAAAGCCCTTTAATGCCCCTCCACCTGGTCTCATTCTGATAATCAGAGTTAATCTCCGTGCAGACACTGACAAGCCTCGTCATGTTTGTGGAACGTGTCCCTATTGCAGGCTGTTCAGTTCAGGCATTTTGTCGAACTGCTTGTGTTTTACTGTAGTAGCTGTAAACTCCCTTTCTCAGGAACTTTTGTATCAATATTCTGTCCTGTTAGAAATTCTTAAATCTTGCAGCATGAGTTCAGAGAGAAGTAGAATTTTTAATTCTCCGAATTGTGAATCATTTGTTTCCTTTCCTCGTGGAGAAATGGCTCAATCTGTGATAGTCCTACAATATGTTTATCAGTTAGAGGTAGTAAAGAGTGACCCCAACACCAGGGATTTGTGAACTGTAGGTCTCAGTTGCTGAGGCCTTTCACACTCTATGCTGCAGTGATTCTCGATGTCAGCTGGACTGTCATAACAATTTCTCAGTAACATTTCATGATTTAGTATTTACCGTTGAGTAAGTTGTTGAAGATTTTGTTCACAGCTTCAGTTAATTCACCTCCAGCAATTCAATCTGTGATTGGAAAACACTTGGAAGTGAATAATGATCAAGAAAAGTTTCAATGTTTAGTTGATTTTAATCTGGACTCAACAAGAAGATTTCAGAATGGGCAACATTCTCAGAAAGTTACAACATTCTTAAAGGGACAGACACAATTGATGTAGAGAGTGTGTTTTGCCTGGTTGTTGGGCTTCAAGTAAGGGAGCACAGCCTCAGAATTAAAGACATACAATTCAGATCAGGAAGAACAGGAACCTCTTCACTCCAACGGTGACCCCAATGAATTCTCTACCCCAGACGGTGGGAGAAACTTGATCATGAATTAACTCCAAGATGGAGACTGATAAGATTTCCTTTTAGTCATTACATCAGTGATACAGGGATAGCTTGGGAATATGGCATCACGGGAGATGATTAACCATGAGCTAGAACAAGGGCTCGAGAGACTGAATGGCCTCATCCTGTTCCTGTGCTCCGATGTTAAACATTCACTTTCTACATTACCAATAGACAGTTGCAGCTGTGTGTACCGATTGGAAAAAAAACAGAAATTGCTGGAGAGATTCAGCAGGTCTTGGAGCATCTGAGGAGTTTTCAGAAAGCTTTTTGACCTCTGTCACCATTCCTTTGGAGTCACAGCGTCCAAATACTGGAACTCCATCCCGAGCAGCATTGCCTGGTCCTACACATAAAACATAGTAAATAGATGCCGGAGTATGTACTTTCAGCCCAGCTCCGTTATTCAATATAATCATGACAGATAATCCGCCTCGGTCCCCTGTTCCCACTTTCTCCCCATGCCCCTTCCTGCTCAAAATCAATACATATAATGCGATTAACTGGGGCCATCGCAATGATCACTGTGGAACATCACTAGTCACTGGCTGCTACTAAGGAAAAAGGTTCATTTATTCCCATTCCGTTTCCTGTTTGCCAACTAGTTCTCAATCCAAGTCGGAACATTGTCCCAAACACATGTACTTCCATTTTGCATTCTAATCTCTTCGAACCAAAACTTCCAGTGGATTTGACAAGCATTATTTCTCTTCTGTAACTCCATGCTGACTCTTCTACCATTTCCCAAGTGCTCTGCTATTAAACATTTTCGAATGGGCTCTCGCATTTTCCCCACTCCCAGTGTCAGGGCAGTCTGTCTCTAATTGCCTGTTTTCTCTGTGCCTCATTTGTCTTTAAACATTGGGGTTACATTAACTCCCCTCTTCTGTTCCAGAATTGGAAGAACTTGAAAGATGACCACCAATGCATTGATTACTTTTAAGGCCATTCAGGAAGGACTCTCCAACACAGATAATCAGGCTCTGGGAATTCATTGAACTTTCATCTCATTCATTTTCCCAGCACAATATCCCAATTCATATTTATTTCCTTCTAATAAGTTTCATTCCAATACTTTATGGTATTGTGACTGGAATATTAATCCTGAGCCTTGGGTAATGTTCTGATGACCTGGCTTCAAATCACACCATGGCAGGTGGTGGAACTTGAAGTTCAATAAAAATCTCATGATGAGCGTGAAATTATGTTTTAAAAAAACTCTCTGATTCACTAATACCCTTCAGGGAAGGGAACTGCCAAACTTAGCTGGTCTCACTTCATGCTACTCCATCAATATGTGCTCTCAAATGGCCTGAATTCAGTCATATACATGGACCACATCAACATCAGAAACAACCCTATAATGCTGTGCGAGTTTTAAGATATTCATGGGTAGGGATAACAGCAGATCTCCAGTGAAGTTGTTAAAGTGATGATAAGTGAACTACAACAATATTAGGCAGGATTTGGATAATTTGGACTGGTTACAGCTGTTTGAGAGGATCCCATATCGGACGTATGCGAGTATTTCAAAAGGCAATTGATAAAAGTTCAGGAGAGGCATGTTCCTGTGAGAATGAAGGATTGGTGCAGCAAGTAACATGAACCTTGGGTGTCATGAATTTGGCCAAAAAGAAAATGGAAACGTACATAAGGTCCCGGAAGATGGGAACTGATGGAGCCCTTGAAGTATATAAGGAAAATTGGACAAAACTTAAACAAGGAATTAGAAGGGCTGAAAGGGATCATGAAAAGTCATGAGCAAACAGGATTAAGGAGAATCTGATGCCCTTGTATACCTGTATAAAAAGCAAGGGGGTAGTTGGGAAATGGTTGGCCCACGCAACGACAAAGGAGGGAACCTGTGTGTGTAGCCAGAAAAGTTAGGTGAGATCCTAAACATGTACTTTGTGTTGGTATTCAGAAAAGAGACAAAATTGGTGGAGGATGATCTCAAGGTGTGGAGGGTCAAATTTCTAAGCCAAGTTACTGCTACAAAGGAAGATGTTTTGTGTGTATTAAAAAGTATGAATGTAGATATGTCCCTGGGTCCTGATGGAATCAATACCTGAATATTGAAGGATATAAGAGAACAAATTGCTGGAACATTGCAGGCATCTTTGTATCCTCTTTGGCCACACAAGAGGTCCCAAAGGTTTGGAGATTAGCCAATGTTCTCCCATTGTAGTCGAGTAGCAGGGATAATCCAGGAAATTGCATGTCCGTGAGCCTCACATCAGTGATAGGGAAATTCGTGAAAAAGATTCTCAGGGACAAGGCCTGTACATTTTTTGAAGCAAATGGATGAATTGGTGACAAACTACATGGCTTTGTACAAAAGAGGTCACGTCTCACTAACTTGAGGAGGTGACAAAGGTGATTGATTCGGGAAAAACGGTTGATGTTGTCTCCATGGACTTCAGTAAAGCCTATGACATTATCCCTCATGGCAGACTGGAGCAATAGGTGAAGTCACACGGTGAGCTGGTAACATGGACAGAGTACTGGCTTAGCCACAGGAGACAGGGGGTAGCAGTGGAAGGAAGCTTTTCAAAATGGAGAGTTGTGAATAGTGGTGTTCCACAGGGATCAGGGCTGGGACCTCTGCTGTTTGTGGTGGAGATAAATGATTTGGAGCAAAATGTGGCTGGTCTAATGAGTAAGTTTCAGGGCAATACAACAATTGGTGGAGTTGTGGATTGTCAGAGGATACAACAGGATATAGATCAGTCGGAGGCATGAGAAGGTAGAAAAATTCCTGGTGGAATTTAATCTGGACAAATGTGAGGTGGTACATTTTGGAAGATGATATACAGGTGGAAATTCTACAGTGAATTGCAGAACCCTTACAATTGCTGATATGCAGACAGATCTGGTTGTGCAGGTCCACAGATCACTGATGGTGGCAACGCAGGTAGATAAGGTGCAAAAAAGGCTGATAGCATGCTTACCTTCATTGAAAGGGGCAGTGAGTGTTAGCTTAGGGAAGGTATGCTGCAGCTTTATCGACCTTCCATTGGGCCACACTAGGAATATTGAGTACAGTTGTGGTCACCACACTACCAGAAGGAAGTGGATGCTTTGGAGAGTGTGCAGAAAATGTTCACTGGGATGTTACCTGGTATGGGGATTTTTAGCTGTGAAGAAAGAATGGATAGACTGGGTTTGTCTTCACTGGAACGCAGGAGGTTGAGGGGCGACTTCATAGAATTTAATAAGATTGTGAATGGCATTGCTAACATTGGAAAGTATGAGGCTTTTTCCAAGGTGGAGGTGTCAATTACTGGGGGATACAGTTTCAACTTGTCGGGTCGGGGGGAAGTTTGAAAGAGATGTGCAGAGCAAGATTTTCACACAAAGGGTGTTTAGTGCCTGGACCACACAGCCTGAGGAAATGGTGGAAGCAGACACAATCGCAGGATGCAAGAGGTTCCTGGACAAACAGGGAAAGAATTGAGGGATATGGATCCTGTATGTGAAGACAGTGCTTGTATGGAAGGGAAAAATGAGGTGGCACAGGCCTGGAGGGCTGAAGGGCCTGTTCCTGTGCTGTATTGTTCTTTGTTCTCTTCTTCCCTTTGTTCTTGGATCCAAAGCCTGAGAAACTGCAGCTCCATTAGTTTTCTGAATACTCCTTCCACAGAGTGAATACCCCTTTCACAGGAGGAGAGGGAGGGAGAGGTATTTGAGATTGAAAAACAGCAGCAATGTTAGTTTCTGAAATTCGGGCTAATGATTAACACTTGACCAGAATTGCACAGGAGAAAGGAATCAGATTATCGGGCTGTTGCATGTGGGATCTTGCTGTGCATCCATTGCCAACACGCCATCTTAGCAAGCAGTGAGACTTCTAATGAACAAACTCATTTGTCTTGTGAAGTTTTCAAAAGGATCTGGCCTGAAAAACCAACTACCTGCTGACACATTTAATATTTCGATGTTACTGAGAGAGGAAGTCTCTCGGATCTTGTTGTGCCATTTCCCGAAAGATTTTCCAATCCTGTTTCTTCTCTCCGAAGAAATTGTTATTCACTCAGAAGATCCAAAGAGAGTGGCAGAGTTTGGGGCAAGGTCATCTTTGAACAAGAGCATCCTGTAAGAATGGCACAGAGTCCTGAGGCCTATTTGACAGGCTGTTCTCCCTGGGGCCCACGAGTTCTGTCTCGTTATTCCCCCAAAGTTTGATTTCCTCTGTTGGAGCCTGTTTTTTTTTAAAGGGGCCTCTGGATCACTAGGTTCTGTCAGATTGTAGCCCTGTCATTTTAAAACAGGTTTGAAGACTGGGTTTACATTAACTGAGGCCTTGGGATTTGACACAAACTTGTGAAGCCCCACCATCCCCAGTGAGTATCTGACAGACAAGGCTCCCTAAAGAGGGAATTAAAAGCCTAAATGTCAAACTGTTTCTTATAGATTTTCTACAATGTCAAAATAATAATGTGTAAAGTTAAAATTGACATTGGGAGTGAGACAGAGAGGGGGTTGAAAAAGCAAGGGGGCAGTAGAAAGAGAGAGGGGCATTTGAGATGATGAAGTGTCAGTCATGTCAGTGCCTGTGGTTGCAACAAGCATTTAACATCTAAGCAGCACCCATCAGAAAAACCGAGCCCACCTTCCTGCTGGTACTTTGATGCCTGTCAGGTTTGGCTGCTCTCCGATGGCCTGCAGCAATGCGATCGTAGCAACAACTGTTTCGTTTAGCTCATAGTTTTACGGCTGCCCGATGTTTGTGGTATTCAAATCCCCAAACTTTATTCCACAATTTGATCATTGCTGGGTTTGCTGGCGGATATTTTGTGTGACGGAATGACCTCTTGCAGTGTAATTTGTTTAAAAATGTCCCCCCATTCCAGTTCCAATACTTTTCTCGCTCACATTCTATCCACCCATCCAGCACAGGAATTTTTATTTTGAACCTGCGATAGGACAAGAAATCCTTCCCTTGGACAGAAATTTCCCCCAGAGGGGAGGGGCGGGCATTGGCCTGAGGCCTGTTCGACAGGCCGCACCTTATGGGACCCACATGATTTGTGTCTGTTTATTACCCTGAGGTTTGATTTCCTCCGGGGGACCCTGGCTTTGTAGGGGCCTCTGGTTCATTGAATCCTGTCGGATTGCGGCTCTACCATTTTCAAACAATTTTGAATCCTAGGGTTCAAGTTACTGGGGCCTTGGGATTTCATACAAACATATTAGCCCCCAACACCCGCCTCCCAGAGGGACTGTGTTACAGACAGGACTCCCCAAAGAAGACATTAAAACCCTGAATGTGAAATTCTCCTGAAACACTTGGCGTAATGAAGAGTAATATGTGATTTGTGTGGGGCAGGATCATACAACCGCAACAGTGAAAGAAAGAGATAACTGGCAAAAGAGAGACAGGAGGAAGGACAGGGAGAGGTATTTTGGACAGTGAAGAAGCAGGTATGTTAGTTTCTGGAGCTCGAGCAGATAATGAACACTTGCACAGCATCACAGAGGACAGAGCAATCAGATTACCTGTGACTTTACCCAGGGAAGCTTGAAAGTCAAGCTTGAAATGGCTGCAATGAGTGCAGGACAGAAAGAAAGATGGACAAAGACAGAAACAGGAACGGAGAGAGAGGGAGAGAAAGATTCATATCTAGGAATCACATTGACAGCTTAAAAATCCCCAGGGAGAGAAGTTCAGAAAATATCCCCATGGTCTGGCCACTGCTATGTATATTCGGGGGTTTAGCGTCAGAGAATCTGCGAGGCTCGTGTGGGATCAATGTTGAATAATTTCAAACTGCACTGATATAATTAACAAAGCTTTCTTTTAAAAATTAAATTGAAACAAGGAACAGTCAATCTCTGCTGCCCTCGAGTTAACATGTCAATGTTCAGGATGATTCAACAAGTTTCCTGTCCTGACATTCACATCTCAGTGTGTCAGAGAGCTCTCGGGGGTGGGGGGACTAAGACATTCCAGGGGTGGAGACAATAAACCCCTCACTGAGAATAAATCTGGAGAAGAATGCATCAGATTCTTTCTTAAATACTTTTTTCCATCTGTCTATTGAGAGAGGCACCAGCTCTATCTGTCTGGTCGAGATTTTGTGTGTCTGTATCTGTGTGTGTGTGTGTGTGTGTGTGTGTGTGTGTGTGTGTGTGTGTCTGTGTGTGTATGTGCGTGTGTCTGTGCGTGTGTCTGGGTGTGTGTCTATGTGTGTGTGTGTGTGTGTGTGTGTGCGTGTGTGTCTGTGTGTGTGTCTGTGTGTCCGTGTGCGTGTGTGTGTGTGTGTGTGTGCGTGTGTGCGTGCACGCGAGTGTTACTGGGAACAGAGAGAGAGAGAGGGAGAGATTGGGACAGAGGGAGAGAGAGAGACAGAGAAAGCGAGAGAGAGACAGAGATTGGGAGGGGAGACAGAGAGACACTTCTGAGATGAGGTAATTTCTGGAGTTACAGCAGACAGTGAACACTTCAGCAGTGTCACAGAGGATAAAGAAATCAGATAATCAGGCTGGCTGTTGCTGCATTGTTTGACAGAGATCCTGCTGTGCAGCAATGTCTGCAATGCCATTGTTGGCAGGCAGTGAGTGTTCAAAGCAGCACACTTGTCGCTTTTGAAGTTTTTGAAAGGAGCCAGGCAGGTAAACTCAATCTGTAACTGATACGCTGCTGAGAGATTGTCAGTGTTCTGCTGAGACTGGAATCAGTGGGATCTTGCTGTGCCATCTCTCCCTATGATCCACAACGCCCTCAACAGCAAGTCTTGCATTTCCACACTTCTGCCCTCAAACGCCCTCCCCACAACAAACACAAGGACAGAATCCCTCTGGTCCTCACGTACCATCCCACCAATCTTTGCAACCAGCTCACCATCCTCCGTCACGTCCACCATCTGCAATCCGACCCCACCACCAAAGAGATATTTCCCTCTCCACCCCACCTTCCTTTCACAGGGAGCACTCACTCCACGATTCCCTCATCCACTCCACACTCTCCACCAGCCGCATCACAGCCAGTACCTTTCCCTGCAACCGTGGGAGGTGCTTCACCTGCTCCTACCCCTCTCCTCCCACCTCTGTCCAAGCCCCCAGGCAAACTTTCTTTTATTCGACAGGGGTTCACCCGTAGATCCTTCAAACTGATCTACTATATCTATTGCTCCCAATGTGACCTCCTCTACACCAGCGAGACCAAGCACAGACTCTGTGACCAATTCATAGAGCATCTGCGCTCTGTACACTATCATCAACACCTTCCGGTTGCCAACCATTTTAACTCCCCCTCCCACTCTCCTGGTGACATGTCCATCTCAGGCCTCCTCCAGCACCACAATGACACTGCACACAAGCTGGAGGAACAACACCTCAAATTCCACCTCGGGAGCCGACAGCCCAATGGCCTCAACATAGAATTCTCCAGTTTTACAATCTTCCCACCACTGGCCTCGCCCTCTGTCCGACCCTCCCTCTCATCCCCAACCCCTAGACCTGACACAAGCCGTCCATCTTCATTCCCACCTGTCTGGCCCTCCCATTCCACTGACACAATCCCACTGCCCCCTACCTGCATCCACCAATCACCATCCCACCCACCTTCCCCAGCCCAACCCCTTCTCCCTCTATTTATTTCCCAGCTCCTTTCACCCTTCCCAGTCCTGATGGGGGGATGTTGACCTGAAATCTCAACTTTCCTGCTTCTCTGATGCTGCCAGACCCGCTGTGTTCCTCCAGCTCCACACTGTATTGATCCTGACTCCAGCATCTGCTGTTAATGCTGTCCCCTTTAACTGATCCTGTCTCGTTCCTCCCGGGGAATTGTTGTTCACTCAGAAGATCCAAAGAGAGAGAGAGAGAGACTTTGGGACAGAGAGATCTTTGTACAAGAACATCTTCCAAGAGGGGAGGTCATAGCTCTGAGGCCTGAGGCCTGTACAACAGGCAACACTCTGTGGTGTCCCTGTGAGCTATTTCTGGTTATTACCCTGAGGTTTGATTTCTTTTGTGAGCCCCTGGTTTTTTTTATCTGGGCCACTAGTTAACTGGGTCCTGTGGATTGTTGCCTTGTAGCTTTAAAACAGGTTTGAAGCCTGGGGTTACAGTAACCGGGACCTTGGGATTTGACACAAACAGGTCAACTCCCAGCGAGCCTCTGACAGACAGGACTCCCCCAAAAGTGAAAAGTGGAAAACTGATGCAAACTACTCATTCAGTGTCTCCCCCATCTCCGCCTATTCCACACATAAGTTGATCTTTAATGAGCCATATTGTCTCCCCAGTTTTTTTTTATCCTTATGTATTTGTGGAGTTCCTTTGGATTCTCCTTACTCTCATTTGCCAAAGCTGTCCCATTTCCCCTCTTGTTTTCCTCCTTACATATAGTTTTAAGATAACAAAGTGTGAGGCTGGATGAACACAGCAGGCCAAACAGCATCTTAGGAGCACAAAAGCTGACGTTTCGGGCCTAGACCCTTGATGAAGGGTCAGCTTTTGTGCTCGTAAGATGCTGTTTAGCCAGAGGTTTTCATCCAGCCTCACACTTTGTTATCTTGGATTCTCCAGCATCTGCAATTCCCATTATCTCTGATTCCACATACTTCTTGTGACTTTCTACGCTCCTCGGGATTCACTTGGTCTCTGCTGTCTATTCCTGACCTCTACAACCCTCTTTGTTTCAGAAAAAGCCTCAATTTCTGCAGTCATCCAACATTCCCCACCAGCTTTGCCCTTCTCGGTAACAGGAAAACACTGTTTCAGGATTCTCACTATCTCACTTTTGAAGCCTTCTCATTTTCCAGATGTCCCTTTACCTGTGACTATGTAAACAAACTTTTGAAAGTTCTTGCCTAACACTGTCAAAATTTGCATTCCACCAATTTAGTACATCTTGCAAAACAATCTCTTGGCCAATGATCTTCACCACTGCACATCCATCCATTTCTTATGCCAACAGGGATAGAATGCAAAGTGCAAAATAAAGACTTTAATCACATTTGCATGTGCCTTTGCTTTGGGCTAATTTGAAGACGATTCGCTGGTGGCTGATTCCAGACTCTTCTCAAGGTGAGACATTACCTCGGCATTCAACAATTCGACACGCGTTCAAAAAAACCTGACTTTTTTTTAAAGGTAAATGATTTCACATGCGATGCTACTGTGAGAAGCAAGTCATCTGAAAGAACACTCTTATGTTGATCACTCCATTCGATGCAACATCCTTCCCGCATAAGATCACCAGTGATGTACATTTGAGTCAGAGCCACCTGATATCCGGCAAGTGGACAATCCGACAGTGAAGCGTTGCCTCACCACTGCTCCCGTAATGTGATAGTCTGTGTGCCCTGTGGTCTGCACAGCTTGCATTTAAAATGAAGATTTTAGTTGTTTCATCATTTGTGACAAATTTACGTTCTAATCATGAGCAGAAGTCTGACAAGATCTAATTATGGAATACAGGGGAAAGCTTTTTGAAGACATGTTTATGTCTCTCATCTCGTTTAATTTAATGCTGTTTTCTCTCTTAATGCATTATTCTGTTTGTCCCGCTTTATTGTATTCAAAAGTGTTCTGAATCGCCAGGCCTGGGGATTAGCGTCAGCTCTATATATATTGTTTTAATGTAACCTATTTTTCAAAACAACTTGTTCATTCCCACCGCACCACAAGGTGACCCCCTCACCCCCAAATTCAGCTTTACACATCTTTCCTTTGATTGACAATAATCTTTACCTTACCCGGTGTTAGAACATAGAACATAGAACATAGAAAAGTACAGCACAGTACAGGCTCTTCAGCCCACGAAGTGCCGTGGAATAATCCTAATCCAAAAATACAATAACCTAACCTACATTCCCCTCAATTCACTGCTGTCCATGTGCATGTCCAGCAGTCGCTTAAATGTCACTAATGATTCTGCTTTCACGACTACCACTGGTAAACTATTCCACGCGCTCCCAACTCTCTGGGTGAAGAACCTCCCTCTGACGTCTCCTCTATACCTTCCTCCTAACACCTTAAAACTATGACCCCTCGTGGCAGTCAATCCTGCCCTGGCATAAAGTCTCTGGCTATCGACTCTATCCATGCCTCCCATTGCTTTGTACACCTCGATCAGGTCACCTCTCGTCCTCCTTCTCTCCAGAGAGAAAAGTCCAAGCTCAGTCAACCTCTCCTCGTAAGACAAGCCCTCCAGTCCAGGCAGCATCCTGGTAACCCTCCTTTGCACTGTCTCCAAAGTCTCCACATCTTTCCTATAATAGTGTGACCACAACTGGACACAATATTCCAAGTGTGGTCTCACCAGGGTTTTGTAGAGTTGCAGCATAACCTCGCGGCTCCTAAACTCGATCCCCCTGTTAATGAAAGCCAAAACACCATATGCTTTCTTAACAACCTTATCCACCTGGGTGGCAACTTTGAGGGAGCTATGCACTTGAACACCAAGATCCCAATGTTCCTCCACACTGCCGAGAATCCTGCCTTTAATCCTATATTCAGCATTTAAGTTCGACCTTCCAAAATGCATGACTTCGCATTTATCCAGGTTGACCTCCATCTGCCATTTCTCAGCCCACCTCTGCATTCTGTCAATGTCTCGCTGAAACCTTCAATAGCCCTCGATACTATCAACGGCACCTCCAACCTTTGTGTCATCAGCAAACATACTAACCCATCCCTCAACCTCCTCATCCAAGTCATTTATAAAAACTACAAAGAGCAGAGGCCCAAGAACTTAGCCCTGCGGGACACCACTCAGCACTGCCCTCCAGGTAGAATACTTGCCATCTACAACCACTCTCTGCCTCCTGTCAGCCAACCAATTCTGAATTCAGACAGCCAAATCACCCTGTATCCCATACCTCCTGACTTTATGAATGAGCCTGCAGTGGGGAACCTGATCAAATGCCTTGCTGAAGTCCATGTACACCACATCCACTGCTCGTCCCTCGTCAGCCTGTCTCGTGACTTCCTCAAAGAACTCAATCAGAGTTGTAAGGGATGACCTGCCTCTCTCAAAACCATACTGACTCCCTTTAATCACGCTATTCTTTTCCAAATAGTCATAAATCCTATCCCTCAGAATTCTTTCCAAAACCTTGCTGACCACAGCCGTAAGACTGACTGGTCTGTAATTTCCAGGGATTTCCCTATTTCCTTTCTTGAAAAGAGGAACAACATTTGCCTCCCTCCAATCTTCCAGTACAGCTCCCGTGGAGAGTGAGGAAGCAGAGATCTTCATCAGTGGCTTAGCAACCTCCTTTCTCACTTCCTGGGGCAACCTAGGATAAATCTGGTCTGGTCCTGGGGCCTTATCAATCTTAATGTTTGCCAAAATTTCCAGCACAACAACTTCCTCAGTCTTGATCTGTTCAAGCCTGTTTTCCTTCTCCTGAAAGTTCTCATTCACAACAAGGTCCCTTTCCGCGAGGTGAAAACTGAAGCAAGACCTCATTTAGGCCTTCCCCTATCTGCTCAGGCTCCACGCACAAGTTCCCTACGCTATCTCTGATCAGCCCTACCTTCTCCCTGATCATTCTCTTATTCTTCACGGATGAGTAAAATGTCTTCGGGTTCTCCCTAATCCTTCCCGCCAAGCCTTTTCCGTGCCCCCTCCTGGCCCTCCTCAGTCCACTTTTGAGCTCCTTCTGAGTAAGCCTGTAATCCTCTAAAGCTGTGCTAGACCCTTGCTTCCTCCACCTTACTTACGCTGCCTTTTTCTTTTTTTCAGGTGTTCCATGATTTGATCTTGTTTGACTTCTGCTCATGACGGGAACTTAAATTTGTTTCCAATTATGAAATAGTTAAAATTTTCTTTTTAAATGCAAGATATCCAAACCACTGAGTACACAGACTGTCGCATTCCCAGGAGCAGTGGTGAGGCAATGCTTCACTGTCAGGTTGTCCACTTGCCAGATTTCAAATGGTTTGTGCCTTTCAGTAAGGTGTAGGGTATTGCTGATCTCATGAGGGAAGGATACGCTTCCAGCGGAGAGTTCAACTTCACAGTATTTTGTCAGGTGGCAGTAGCATTGCATATGAAACTATTTGCCTCATTAAAAAAAGTAGAGTTTATGTAATTCAACACACATTTTGAAATGTTGAATACTGAATAAATGTCTCACCTTGAGGACAGTCTGGAACCAGCCACCAGAGCTCAGTCGTCAAATGGGCACAAAGCAAAGGAACATGCAAATGCAATTGAATTTTTGCATTCTATGCCTGTTGAACTCAGAGATGGATGGAAATGCTGCATTTCATTTGGCCAAGAGGATTGTTTTGTGAAGATGTAAATGTCTGGCCAAATGAAAAGTAGGAGTGGCCCAACATGGACAGTGTCATAAACTGAGGACTCAAGGACAGCGTTGTTCAGTCGCTCAGAGAAGAGGTGTTTCAGGTGAATTTTTTTGTGCCTCTGTCTGGCTGTTTTTCTTCATTAGCTTTGATCTCTGCCTCTGTCTCTTCCTCTCTCTATCACACTCTCTCCCACTCTCCCTCCCTCTCTCTTGTCCTCTGTCTCCCTCTCTCAGTCTTTCTGTCTCAGTGCCTCCCTCTCTCTCTCTGTCCCTTTCAATTTCTGACTCCCTCACTCACACTTTTTCTATCTATATCTCTCACTTCTCACTCTTTCCCTCTCTGTCTCTTACACTGTCATTCTCCATCTTTCTGCGTCAAACTCCCTTTCTCTCTCTCACTATTCCTCTTGCTCTTTCCCCCTCTCTGGCATTTTTCTCTATCTATCTCTCTCTCCTTGTGGTCCCCACTTTGTGTCCCTCTGTGTCTACTGTCTGACTCGCCGTCTCGCTTTGTGTCTCTCACAGTGTCACTCTCCTCTCACTGTCTCTCTCACTTTTGATCTCTCACTGTCTCTCTGTGTCTGTCTCACTGTCTCTCTCACTCTTACTTTCTGTTGCACCATGTCTCAAACTCTCTCTCTTTCTCACAGTCTTTCTTTCTCACAGTGTATCTCTCCCACTTCCTGTTTCTCACTCACTGACTCTCTCTCTGTCACACACACACTCTCCATCTCTCTCTCTCTCTCTATGTTTGTCTCTCTCACTTACACATCATTCTCTCTGTCTCAGCCCCTATCTCCCTCTCTTTCTCTCACTCTGTGTCCCTCCCTCTCTGTCTCTCTCACTGCTCCCTTGTTCCTCTCTGTATCTTGCACACTCCCTCTCTGTTTCTCACACTGTTTCTACCTGTCTGTCGGTGTCTTTTTACCTCTCTCTCTCTCTCACACACTCACAGACACACACACACACACACACACACACACACACACGTACACACACACACACACACACACACACACACACACACACACACACACACACACACACACACAGTTTCTTTGATAACAAGGTGTGGAGCTGAATGAACACAGCAGGCCAAGCAGCATGTTAGGAGCAGGAAAGCTGATGTTTCAGGCCTAGACCAGTTCCCATTATCTCTCACACTGTTTCTTTCACCTTTTCTCTCCACACTCCTTCTCTCACTGTCTCCCTCTCTGTCTGTCTGTCTCTCTGTTTATTTTTGCTCTCTATCTGTCTATCTCGCTTTCTCAATCTGCCTGTCAGCCTTTCTCTCTCTCTCTCTCACTGTCTCCCTCTCTTTCTGAAGCAGGTTACTGAATTCATGACATTATATTTCTAAATACTTCGTTTGACAAGATGATGTCAGTGAAAATGAGGAAAAGGCACAATTTGAATTCTAATTCTTAAACTGCAACATCATTTGGATGGATGGTAAATGATAGTTCCCAGCTGTACTGTGGGTATGTTGGTGCACGCTTCTGTGATCTGTACCAACCACAGTCAGAGCAAATGCCTGCAGGTCAATGTAATAAAGTCTGGACTCTGCGCGGGCTGATGTCTCATTCAGGGGGTGATTATCTGGCTATTGTGTTCCAGGAGGCAGAAGCATGAGCTTTGTTCTGCCCTTTGGATTCTGTCTGCACTCAGAGATAGTACAGTGTGTAGATCAGAGTGCAGGGAGTGAGACAGAATGCCTGCAGTCGCAGTGGAAAAAGTTCAGCTTTTGCAATTTGTATATTTGCTGGTTAAATCAACCATCATTATCCATCACTAATTGTCTTTGAAATTAATAAACTAAACATCAAAACTCAGCAGGTCTGGCAGCATCTGTAGGAAGAAAACAGCTCCTGCTTCAAGTCTGGCAAGCATTCATCAGAACTGATCGCAGTCAGGAAGAAGTGGTATTTACACTGAAGACCGGGTTTTGGGGTGGAGTGATGGGGAAGGGGAGGGATGAGCAGGTGATGGAGATGCAGCCCAAAGAGAGAGAGAGATGTGTGACAATATGTACCTTTCAGAGGGATTTGGTCTGTTCAGTTTCTCTTCACGAGGGGGTTGTGAAGCAGGTGCTGAGGTGTCTGCTTCATGAAAAGCAGAGTAAGTAATTTTTGTTTAAAGTAAAGAAATGAAGCAGAAATGGGCAAAATCAGCTCAAACAGACCAAAGGTTTTTGTTTTGCTTTTAGTTGTTGAAATTGGGCTTTTGGAGTTGAAACTGATAGATACAGCTCTCTCTCTGTGCAAGATTCATCCTGTTACTGATCCTTCTTCTGGGCTGGAATCTGTTGAATTGTTGGATTTGTATTTGCAAGGGATGTTCATGGGATGTTGCGATCTTGGGTCGGTTGATTAGTAATAGTTAAACAACACATTATTTAAGTATTTCAATAGCGTTGTTATGTCAATGTTTTGGTTGCATTTTAATTATGGAGTAAGATTAAATTGTGTGCTTTGCTAAAAGCTCAGTAGTTTGACGATTCAAATCACATCTGGAATGCAGCACCATTTACTTGCCTGGAAATAAAAGTTCATGTCCAGAGTATCGCCGTGCTGTATTTTTAGGATTTTTGGTCCATTCCATAACATTTGAAAGTGGTGAGTAAACACGTAGAGAATGGACAGCAGGCCTGGACAGAAGAGAAGTTGAATATCTGACAAGAAAAGCGAAGAAAAGGAAAAAATGTGCAATGGCAGAATTGGTGAGCTTCTCATCAGCGTGTTCCACCTTCTATTGTGATCCTGGCTGATCACTTATTGCAAAATCATACACCTATTCTTTCCCCATCCCCACCTACAACTTTAGCTTCTGGAAATTTATCTGTTTCTTTTCTGAACAAAAAAAATTCAGGACCTTTGTCTCCACAGCCTTTTGTGGCACAGGTCTCCAGATGGTCACCACTCTCTGAGTGAACACATTTGTCATCATCTCAATTACAAGTGGTTTCCCATGTGTATCCTGAGACTGTGGTCCCTTTATCTGGACTCCCAGGACAGGGGAAACATTATCATTGCATCGTGAGCCCTGGCAGAATTCTCAACATATCAAAGAGACACTTCACCTTCATATATCATCCAGTGAGTGCAGACCCACTCAAGCTCAACACTCCTAACAGGGCCAACCTGGCACAGCAGGGATTATTCTGGGAAAGGATCTGAGGAAGGGTCACTGGACCTGAAACGTTAACTCTGTTTTTTCCCTTTACAGATGATGCCAGACCTGCTGAGCTTCTCCAGCAGCTATGTTTTTGTTCCTGATTTACATTATCTGCAGTTCTTTCAGTTTTTTTTATTATTCTGGGAAATCCTTACTACTGTCTCTTTACAGCAGGTATCAGTTTCTGTCGCTATCTGGGACAAGAATGTATGTAACACATCAGCTGTGGTCTCATCAATTGTACAAACTTTCAAGATGCACTGAAATCCTCGTGTAAGGAAGGCCAACATGCTGTTTGCCTTCCTAACACCTTGTTACCCTACTACACCATCATTTTTTATATCAATGGCCACTGGATAAGGACAGCCACATAGTCATAGATTCATATAACATGGAAACAGACCCTTTGGTCCAACTCGCCCTTGACCAAACTAAACTGCTGCCATTTGTCTACGTTTGGCTCAAATGCCTCTAATTCTTTCATATTCTTGTACCTGTCTGAAACGTCTTTGGAATTTTGTAACTGTTCCTGCATCTCCCACTTCCTCTGGCATTTCCATCCTCATGTGAACCACTCTTTATGTTGAAAGATTTCCCCTCAAATGTTTTAAATCTCTCTCCTCTCAGCTAAAAATTAAGCCTTCTAGTTTTGAACTTCCCTCTGTGAGGGAAAAGACCTTTGCTGTTCACCTCAACTATGCTCCTCATTTTTCAACCTCTGTGAGATCACTCGCTCCTCAACCTCCTATGCGAGAGTGTTAAATGTTCCATCCTATCCATACACTCCTTCCAGTTACCAATATTGTCCCATTCTATCATTGTTTGAAGAATACTCTGATGCTCTGTTATTTTTATTGATGTGGATAACTTCACATTTGCATCTTCCACAATTTGTTTATATCTTTCTGAAGCCTCCTCACCTGCTTCACATCAGTCACAATGATGCACAGTTTTGGATTGTCATCCAACCTGGATATTTTACCCTGCATTCACTTATTGAAATTGCTGACATATATTGTGAATCACTGGACCCAGAGTAGGGTTAGTTTATACAGCACCTGCGCTCTGTTTGTGACAAACAATAACATCTTCCAGTTGTGAACCATTTTATCTCCCCCTCCCAATTCCTGGGTAACATGTCCATCCTGGGTCTCCTCCTCTCGGGTCACAACGATATCTCTCAAAAACTGCAGGAGAAGCATCTCATATTACATCTGAGGAGCCTGCAGCCCAATGGCATAAATGTGGAATTTACCAGCTTCAAAGTATCCCCACCCAGTCTCCTCCAATGACCAACTCTCCCTCTCATCTCCACTCCTGGACCTGACACAAACTGTCCATCTTTTCTCCCACCTATTTGGTCCGCCCATCTCACTGAGCAATCCACACTCCTCCCTACCTGCACTCACCTATCACCATCCTAACTACCTTCCCCAGCACCATCCCCTCTATTTATTTCCGAGCTCTCTCTACCCTCACCCAGCTCTGACAAAAGGTTCTGACCCGAAATATCTCATTTCCTGCTCCTCTGATGTTGCCTGGCCTGCTCTGTTCTTCCAACTCCACACAGTGTTATCTCTGACTCCTGCTTTGCCAGTTCTTCCGATCTCAGGGTCAGTTTGTGATCAGTCTGCAGTGCTGGAAAGCTGTGAAATATCCAATGGGATGGATGACTCCTTGAAAGGTGCTATTGAGCGCAAATTGTTGTGGAGATTGTCGAATTTCAGCTGTCCTTGGAGACTGATTACACTTTTCCTCCATCGAATTCCCAAGAGAACTGTTGGCCTGTTACACTGATCAAGAAAGCTTGGCTATAATCTGTAACTCCTGAAAGAAATCCCAATCTTTCTCCACAAATCGTACCCACGTGCTACAACCAGAGCTTCTGTATAATAAATTGACAAAGTAGCACCGACAATAAGAGAGATAAATTCTCTGTTTGCTGACATGTGAGTCCCTCGATGTCTTTCAGTCTCTCCCTCATGAAGTCATGAATTGAACAAGTTTTTTTTCATTCTTTTCAGTTTCATCTATGCTCTCCCTGTGGTACGATCAAAGGGTGCTGACAAATTTCAAAATGCACACACTCTGTCTGTTCCTGTTGTTGCTGCTCACGATCTCCATGTCAGAAGCGGATGAACTGAATAGTGATGTCTTGGTTGACATTTTTTCCTGGTAAGTGTAACTGAAACAGATCTTACTGGACCAGCTCTGTGAGCTGATAGCTGTACCCAATGTTCAATCAAATCTCAGCCTCTTTGCCTGTCGCACACTGGTAATAATTGGAGAGTGCACAGCAGGTTTTGGGAGGGTTCTGTGTCTCAAGCCACAAACCAAGATTTTCATTGCTCTCTGAGGAACGGGCTTCCAATGAAACTGTTTCCTGGGGTCACAGTTGTAGGGGAACTCGACACTGCCCACTGGCCCTAAAAAGCAAAGAGCGCGCGACAAGACATCAAAGTGAGGGTTGAAGAAAATGCCCAAATTACACTCAGGAAAGATTTGACTGTTCACTGCATCATCCAGCTTCCCTCTCATGTTTAGATAACAAGGTGTAGAGCTGGCTGAACACAGCAGGTCAAGCAGCATCAGAGGAGCAGGAAGGCTTGTCGTTTCTGAAGAAGGAATTTCTGAAGAAGGATCTAGGCCCAAAATGTCAAGCCTTCCTGCTCCTCCGATGCTGCTTGGCCTGCTGTGTTCATCTTGTTATCTCAGATTCTCCAGCATCTGCAGTTCCTACTGTCTCTGTCTCATGTTGCCTTTGTCTTCCTCTACCTCCTTCAATATTATTCACATTTTCTGTCTGTCTGCAGACGCTTTCTTTCTGTCTCTTACTTCAGCTCTTCTGGTTAAGAGTTGCGCTACACCTGGTCTTTAACTTCCAAACTCTTTCAGTTCCACAACTATACACTCTCTTCCCCTGATGTGGCAGCGCTCTGATGCTCATGATTGCAAGTAAACCTGCTGGACATTAACCTGGTGTTATGTGGATTTTGACCCTGTCCATCCCAGTCCAAAACTGGCGCCTCCATCATGGTCATAATGATAGACTCACACAGCACAGAATCAGGCCGTTCACTGCAACCAGTCCTTTCCAACGAAAATCCCAAGCTAACCCAGTCCCACCCGTCTGCATCTGGTCCCTATCCCTCCATAACTTTCTTCTTCATGTATTTATCCAAATGTCTTTTAAACCTTGTAACTGTACTCACATCCATTCCCGACTTTGGAAGTTCATTCTACATGTCAGCCATTCTCTGTGTGAAAAAAATTGCAACAAATGTCCACTTTAAATCTCTCTCTTCTCAACTTAAAAAAAACCCCACATCTTGAAATGCCCCTCCCTCGGGAAAAGTCACCCACCATTAACCTTATCTATACCTCCCATGATTATAAGCCTCTGTCAGGTCACCCTACAACCTCCTATGCTGCAGCCTGAAACATCCCAGTCTGTCCAGTTTCTCCTTATAAATCAAGCCTTCCATAGTGCTCCTGTATCTGTCTGTCTTTCAATCTATCGATCTGTCCATCTGTCATGATTGTGTGTGGCATTGAGGTATCGAGTTGTGAATCAGTTAAAGTAGCTTAAAAATGAAGCTGCAGCAAGTTCTCAAGAAGGCTGGTATAATTTTGTGATTTATTGCAGGAGGATTTGCACAAAGATGTGTAACAATGTACTGCTTCAGTCATGCAGGGCAGTGGTGAGACCAGTCTGGAATATTGTATGTGGCTTTGGACTCCTTGGCTAAGGCAGGATGCAGGTAACTTGGAGATAGTGCAGAAGATGCTTGCTGATTTGCTACCTTCATTCAGCAAGCTGACTCTTCAGAAAATTTATACAGGCTCCCTTTCTGTTCACTGGGATTCAGAGGCATGATAACATTCAGAATGGTTTTGACTGGATGGCATTGGAATGGATGTTTCCTCTTATGGATCAGTGTAGAAATAGGGGCAAAGTTTCAAATGTAGGTTTTCCCCTGTCCAGAAAGAGATTATATTTTATTTTTTTCTGTCAGAGAGCTGTGAAACACTGAAATTTCTGCCTCACAATGCAGTAAAGATAATTTCAGTGAATGTTAAGGTTGAGATAGTTAGATTCTTCTTAGACAGGATAATCAGGGTACGATGGGAAAATGGAATTGGAAACACTGAGAAAGCGTGATCTTGTGGAATGCCAAATACAGCTCTAGGGGCCCCAATGGTTTACTCCTTCTGCAAATCCTAACATTTATCTCTTCTGCCTGCCGTCCCTTTTCTCTAAGTTCATGTTTCCACCCCTCTCTCATTGCTAATGGAGCAATTCATCTTTCCACCCAGTTGTATGTCAACTTAAGACTGAGAAGAGGAGGAATTTCTTCTTGCAGAATGTTCAGGTTTATTGAACATCTTTGCCACAGAGAGCTGAGGGAGCAGAGTTCTTGTGTATGTTTCAGGCTGAGATTGATGGACTCTTGATCAGTCGGGGAATCAAGGGAGATGGGGGAAAGGCAGGGAATAGGACATGAGGCATGTTGGATCAGTTTACATCTCTCCTTTTTCCTCACAATTTCACTCACACACTTCATTCTTTCTTTCATTTCATTTTCTCTCTGTTTTCATATGTAACCACTTCACTATTTCTGCTGCAGTTACTTCTACTGATCTCTGTGTTCTGACTGTCACATTACCTGTTGCCCTGGCTATCTCTTTAAACTTCTCAGTCATAAGTGTGGTCCCAGAATTTGTCACAACATTGGGATAGGGACAAAAAAACAATCAACTTGGAACTTTCAATGCTGCAAGTTGAATTGTGAATTGCAAATTTACAGTTCCTGCAAATGATAGGACATGTTCCAAGTAACTCATCTCAAACTGAGCCCATCGACAGTGCAAAAAGAATGGTTCACCCACAGTCTGTCCCTAATTGGGGGCAGCCAGCTAACTGAGCAAACATATTTGGGCTTTGGCTAAACCCAAAGCACTACGCGAGCAGTGTCTCCCTCTCATCCTCCCGCTCTAACCAAAGACAAAAGGCTGTGTGAAGGTTTGGTAAGGTAACTTGTCTTAATCTTTATCTCTTTTGGCAACCTAGAGTCGAGGGGATAGAAGCTAGGGCAGTTGCATGCTCCTCTTGTAGGATGTGGAAGATAAGGGTCACTATTCGTACCGCTTCTGAATTCACCTCTGAGAAGTGCACCCAATTCCAGATCCTCACAGACCGCGATCGTGAACTGGACCTGAATGAACTCCGGATCATTCGAGAGGCAGAGGGGCTGATAGATAGGAGTTATAGGGAGGTTGTCACACCCAATTTACAGGACAAAGGTAGCTGGGTGACTGTGAGGAGAGGGAAAGGGATTAAGAAGACAGTGCAGAGATCCCCTGTGGCCATTCCCATCAATAATAAGTATACCGCTTTGGATACTGTTGGGGGTTTTACCTTCTGGGGAAAGCCATTACAGCCGGGTCGCTAGCACTGAGCCTGGCTCCGTGGCACAGAGAGAACAGGGGAAGAACAGGACAGCAATAGTTATGGGTGATTCAGTGCTGAAGGGAATAGACAGGAGATTCTGTGATCTCGGTCAAGACTCCTGGATGGTATGTTGCCTCCGGGCTGCCAGGGAAAGGGATGTCTCGGATCAAGTTGACAGAGGGGAGGGAGAGAAGACAGAAATTGTGGTCCACATTGGTGTGTATGACATAGCAAGGAAATGGGATGAAGATGTCCAAAGTGAATACAGTGAGTTATTCAAAAGGCCTGGTGAGCAGAGTAGTAATCTCAAGATTACTATCAGTGCCATGGGCAAGTGAGGCTCAGAATAGAGAGTGAGTGCAGCTGAACGCATGGCTACAGATCTGGTGGAGGAGGGAAGGCTTCAGATATGTGGATCATTGGGATTCCTTCTGGGGAAGGTGGGACCTGTACAAAAAGGATGGGTTGCAACTGAACTGGAGGGGCACCAATACCCTGAGCGGGATGTTTGCGAGGGCGCTTTGGGAGGGTTGAAACTAGTTTGGCAGAGGGAACCAGAGCTACGGATCAGAGGAAGTGCTGGCTGGTATACAGGCAGATACAGCATGCAGAGAGTCTGTGTGGAAGAATAGACAGTTGATACGGCGAAGTTGCGGTCAGAGGGACGGATTGACAAAGAACAAAGGACAAAGAAAATTACAGCACAGGAACAGGCCCTTCGGCCCTCCAAGCCTGCGCTGATCGAGATCCTCTGCCTAACCTGTCATCTATTTTCTAAGGGTCTGTGTCCATTTGCTCCCTGCCCATCCATGTACCTGTCCAGATATATCTTAAAAGACGCTAATGTGTCTGTGTCTACCACCTCTGCTGGCAATGCATTCCAGGCACCCACCAACCTCTGCGTATAGAACTTTCCACGCATAGCTCCCTTAAACTTTCCTCCTCTCACTTTGAACTCAGGACCCCTAGTAATTGAGTCCCCAACTCTGGGAAAAAGCTTCTTGCTATCCACCCTGTCTGTACCCCTCATGATTTTGCAGGCCTCAATCAGGTCCCCCCTCAATCTCCGTCTTTCTAATGAAAATAATCCTAATCTGCTCAACCTCTCTTCATAGCTAGCACCCTCCAGACCAGGCAACATCCTGGTGAACCTCCTCTGCACCCTCTCCAAAGCGTCCACATCCTTTTGTTAATGTGGCGACCAGAACTGTACACAGTGCTCTCAATGCAGCCGAACCAAAGTCCTATACAACTGCAACATGACCTGCCAACTCTTGGACTCAATACCCTGTCCGATAAAGGAAAGCATGTTATCTGCCTTCTTGACCACCCTACTGACCTGCGTTGCCACCTTCAGGGAACAATGGACCTGAACACCCAGGTCTCTCTCTTCATCAATTTTCCCCAGGACTTTTCCATTTACTGTGTAGTTCGCCCTTGAATTAGATCTTCCAAAATGCATCACCTCGTGTTTGCCCGGATTGAACGCCATCTGCCATTTATCGGCCCAGCTCTCCAGTCTATCTATATTCTGCTGTAATCTCTGACAGTCCCCTTCACTATCTGCTACTCCACCATCTGCAAACTTGCTGATCAGACCACCTATACTTTCCTCCAAATCATTTACGTATATCACAAACAACAGTCTTCAGTCGCCTCGACCTCATGTATGTTTCCTTTTTCCTCTTGGCTAGTCTCACAATTTCACCTGTCATCCATTGTTCCTTAATCTTGCCTTTTCTATTCCTCATTTTCACAGGAACATGTCTCTCCTGCACGCTAATCAAACTCTCTTTAAAAGCCTCCCACATATCAGATGTGGACTTACCTTCAAACAGTTTCTCCCAATCTGCATTCCCCAGATCCTTGGTATTGTTGGCCTTCCCCCAGTTTAGAACTCTTCCTTTAGGACCACTCCCATTCTTGTCCATGGGTGTTGTGAAACTTACGTAATTGTGGTCGCTATTTCCAAAATAGTCCCCTACTGTAATTTCAACCACCTGGCCAGGTTCATTCCCAACACCAGGCCCAATGTGTCCCTTCCTGAGTTGGACTACATACATACTGCTCTAGAAAACTCTCCTGGACACACCTTACAAATTCTGCTCCATCTTGACCCCCAACACTGAGTGAATCCCAGTCAATATTTGGAAAATTAAAATCTCTCATCACCACCACCCTGTTTCTCTGACAACTTTCCATAATCTGTTTACATATTTGTACCTCTATCTCACGCTCGCTGTTGGGAGGCCTGTAGTACAGCCCCAACAATGTTGCTGCACCCTTCCTATTTCTGAGTTCTACCCATATTGCCTCACTGCACGAGTCCTCCATAGTGCCCTCCTTCAGTACAACTGTGATATCCTCTTTGACCAGTATTGCAACTCCTCCACCCCTTTTACCCCTCCCTAGCCCGCCTGAAGCAGCGATCTCCTGGGACAACTGCCAATCATGCTCTTCCCTCAACCAAGTCTCAGTAATAGAAATAACATCATACTTCCAGGAACCGATCCAAGCTCTAAGCTCATCTGCCTTAAAACTTCTCGCATTAAAACAAATGCACCTCAGACCACCTGTCCCTTTGTGTCCATCATCTGCTCCCCGACTATTCTTCCCTTTCATCATGCTGACTCCATTATCTAGTTCCCTACAGGCTTTCATTAGTACCTCCTTTCAGTCCAATAACCTGTCCAATATTTGGTTCCCATACCCCTGCCACATTAGTTGAAACCCTCCCCACCAGCATTAGCAAAATCACCCCCAAGGACATTGGTTCCAGTCCGACCCAGGTGTAGACGGTCTGATTTGTAATAGTCCCACCTTCCCCAGAACTGGTCCCAATGTCCCAAAAATCTGAACCCCACCCTCCTGCACCATCTCTCGAGCCTGGCATTCATCATGGCTATTCTTTCATTTCTGCACTGACTAGTACATGGCACTGGTAGCAATCCTTTGAGGTCCGACTTTTTAACTCCCTAACTCCCTAATTTCTGCTTGTAGGACCTCATCCCGTTTTCTGCCGATATCATTGGTGCCTATACGCACCACGACAACTGGCTGTTCGCCCTCCCCCTTCGGAATGTTCTGCAGCCGATCGGACACATCCCTGGCCCATGCATCTGGGAGGCAACATACCATTCGGGAGTCCCGTTTTCGACCGCAGAACCGCCTATTTATTCCCCTTACAATTGAATCCCCAATGACTATCGTGCTTCCACACTTTTTCCCGCCTTTTTGTACCATGAACCCAGTTACTGCTGCCTTCCGCTGGTAAGCCATCTACCCCAACAGTATCCAAATAAATGAAGACCACTCCCGCTCGATGGAAGTTTTTTGAAGTGGGAGAAACCATACCTTCTTGGCAGCCTCCTGGTGCTCTCTGTCTCTCTTTCTCGCTCTCCTCCCAAAAATGAAGCTCTGCACCCAGGGAATGCTGCACTCTCAGACGGTATTAAAGGAGTATTTCACCCCCAGAGATTTGATAATAGGGGAGTGCTGCACTGTGAGCAGGCAAATATTCAAATAATGCTCCACTATCAGAGGGTCCATGTGAAGGGAGTGCTCCACTATTGAGGATGGAAATTAAGGAAGTGGTGCACTGTCGGAGGGCAACTGTTAATGGAGTACTGCAAATTCAGGGAGTGAGTGATCAGGCAGAGCAGCACAGCAAAGGGTCAGCAATGAGAGAATGCTCCATTGTCAGAGGCTCAGCACTGAGCAAGTGCTTAATCAGGGAGTTAGTACTGAGGGAGTGCTGCATTGTCAGAGTATCATCACTGAGGGAGTACCACAGTACCAGAGGGTCAATATGAAGCAGATGCCACACTGTCAGAGGGTCAATGATGACAGAATGCTGCGCTACCAGAAGGTCACTAGTGAGGGGACGCTGCATTGTCAGAGTGTCTTCACTGAGGGAATGCCACTCTGCTGAACGGCCAGTATTAAGGGAATGCTGCACTGCCACAGGGTCAATATTAAGGGTGTGCTGCACTGTCAGAGGGTCAGTGTTAAGGGAGTGGCACACAAACAAAGAAGCAATGCCAGAGAGCTGACCCCTGACTCTGAGGCACTCCCTCAGTACTGACCCTCCAACAGTACAATACACCCTGAAGTACTGATGACTGACCCTCTGACAGTGCATGTCTGCCATATGTTAACCCTCTGACATACCGGTATTCCCTCAGCACTAACCTGATGACTGACCCTTTGACAAGGCCATTTGAGAGAGATGTGCTCCCCTACTGTTGACCCTCTGATACTGGAGCACTCCCTTAATAATGAACCTCTGACAGTGCAGCCCTCCCTGAAATATAGATTCATAGAATCCCGACAGTGTGGAAAAGGTCATTCAGCCCAATGAGCCCACACTGTCCCTCCGAAGAGCATCCCACACAGACCCAATCAACTATATTTCCCATGTCTAACCCACCTAACCTAAACATCCCTGGGCACTGTGCACAATTTAGCAGAGCCCCCAATCCACCGAGACTTCACATCTTTGGACTATGGGAGTACCCAGAGGGCACGCAAACCCGCGCAGTCACGGAGAATGTGCAAACTCCACACAGACGGTCGTCCAAGAGTGGAATTGAAGCTGGGTCCCTGGCACTGTGAGGCAGCAGCGCTGACCACCGAGCCGCCACGTCGCCCTAGTTGAATTTGTGACAGTGCAAAACCCCTTTAAAATTGACCCGAGCACTCCATTAATATTTGCCTTCTGACAATGCAGCTCTTCCTCAGTACTGACTCTCCATCAGTGCAGCACTCCCCTAAATACTTTCAGAGAGTCAATATGAAGAGAATGCTGCACTGTTACAGACAGTAATGAGGGGAGCTGCACTGCCAGAGGTTCAGTATTAAAGGTATGTTGCGCTGTGAGAGGGTCAGTCATGTGGGAATTCTGCACAGGTAGAGGGTCAACAATGAAGAAGAGCTGCCCTGTCAATGTAACAGGGTCAGAACTGAGTCAGTGCCCCACGATAAAAGCTTCAATACTGAGCCGGTGTCTCATTGTAAGGTGTTCAGAATTGAGTCAGTCCCATGGTAGTGCAGCACTGTCAGAGGGTCAGTACTGAGGGAGAGCATCATTATCAGTGGGTCAGTACTGAGGGAGAGCATCATTATCAGAGGGTCAGTACTGAGGGAGAGCATCATTATCAGAGGGTCAGTACTGAGGGAGAGCATCATTATCAGAGGGTCAGTACTGAGGGAGAGCATCATTATCAGTGGGTCAGTACTGAGGGAGAGCATCATTATCAGAGGGTCAGTACCGAGGGAGAGCATCATTATCAGTGGGTCAGTACCGAGGGAGAGCATCATTATCAGTGGGTCAGTACTGAGGGAGAGCATCATTATCAGAGGGTCAGTACCGAGGGAGAGCATCATTATCAGTGGGTCAGTACTGAGGGAGAGCATCATTATCAGAGGGTCAGTACTGAGGGAGAGCATCATTATCAGAGGGTCAGTACTGAGGGAGAGCATCATTATCAGAGGGTCAGTACTGAGGGAGAGCATCATTATCAGTGGGTCAGTACTGAGGGAGAGCATCATTATCAGAGGGTCAGTACCGAGGGAGAGCATCATTATCAGTGGGTCAGTACTGAGGGAGAGCATCATTATCAGAGGGTCAGTACTGAGGGAGAGCATCATTATCAGAGGGTCAGTACTGAGGGAGAGCATCATTATCAGAGGGTCAGTACTGAGGGAGAGCATCATTATCAGTGGGTCAGTACTGAGGGAGAGCATCATTATCAGAGGGTCAGTACCGAGGGAGAGCATCATTATCAGTGGGTCAGTACTGAGGGAGAGCATCATTATCAGAGGGTCAGTACTGAGGGAGAGCATCATTATCAGAGGGTCAGTACTGAGGGAGAGCATCATTATCAGAGGGTCAGTACTGAGGGAGAGCATCATTATCAGTGGGTCAGTACTGAGGGAGAGCATCATTATCAGAGGGTCAGTACTGAGGGAGAGCATCATTATCAGTGGGTCAGTACTGAGGGAGAGCATCATTATCAGAGGGTCAGTACTGAGGGAGAGCATCATTATCAGTGGGTCAGTAGTGAGGGAGAGCATCATTATCAGAGGGTCAGTACTGAGGGAGAGCATCATTATCAGTGGGTCAGTACTGAGGGAGAGCATCATTATCAGTGGGTCAGTACTGAGGGAGAGCATCATTATCAGTGGGTCAGTACCGAGGGAGAGCATCATTATCAGTGGGTCAGTACTGAGGGAGAGCATCATTATCAGTGGGTCAGTACTGAGGGAGAGCATCATTATCAGAGGGTCAGTAGTGAGGGAGAGCATCATTATCAGAGGGTCAGTACTGAGGGAGAGCATCATTATCAGAGGGTCAGTACCGAGGGAGAGCATCATTATCAGAGGGTCAGTAGTGAGGGAGAGCATCATTATCAGAGGGTCAGTAGTGAGGGAGAGCATCATTATCAGTGGGTCAGTACTGAGGGAGAGCATCATTATCAGAGGGTCAGTACCGAGGGAGAGCATCATTATCAGAGGGTCAGTAGTGAGGGAGAGCATCATTATCAGAGGGTCAGTACTGAGGGAGAGCATCATTATCAGTGGGTCAGTACTGAGGGAGAGCATCATTATCAGTGGGTCAGTACTGAGGGAGAGCATCATTATCAGTGGGTCAGTACTGAGGGAGAGCATCATTATCAGTGGGTCAGTACTGAGGGAGAGCATCATTATCAGAGGGTCAGTACTGAGGGAGAGCATCATTATCAGAGGGTCAGTACTGAGGGAGAGCATCATTATCAGTGGGTCAGTACTGAGGGAGAGCATCATTATCAGAGGGTCAGTACTGAGGGAGAGCATCATTATCAGTGGGTCAGTACTGAGTGTGTGCCTTGTTGTAAGTGGGTCACTTCTGAGGCAGTATGTCATTGTTGAATGGTCAGTCTGGAGTGAGTACTTTATTGTCAGATAGTCAATGCTGAGGCAGCGCCCCACATTCCCGGTCAGTATTGAGGTAGTGCCTCATTGTAAGGAGGTCAGAATTGAGGGAGTGGCAGATATTTAGAGGGTCAGTACTGAGGCAGTGCAGAACTATCAGAGGGTCAGCACTTAGGGAGAACCCTATTATCAGAGGGTCAATGCAAATGGAGTGTCACATTGTCAATGGTTCAGTACTGAGGAGTCACCTCATTATCAGAGGGTCAGTGCTAATGGAGTGTCACATTGTCAATGGTCCAGTACTGAGGAGTCACCTCATTATCAGAGGGTCAGTGCTGAGGCAGTGCCTCATTGTCAGAAGGGCAGTGCTGAGGCAGTGCCACATTGTCAGTGGGACAACATTAAGGTTGAGAATTGAGGAAGTGCTGTATGATGATGTCACTGACAATGAGGCACTCCCTCACAAATGAGCCTCTGACAATAAGGCACTTTCTAAGTTCAGAATCTCTGACAAGGAAGCACTCCCTCAGTGCTAACCCTCTAACAGTGCTTCAGTACCTCTGTATGGACCCGCTGTCAATGAGGCACTTGCTGAGTACTGACCCTCTGATAGACCTGCAATAGCTTCTTACTGATCGTCTAAACATGTGTCCCCGACCCCATTTCTAAACCTATTACCTTGAGGCACTGACACAGATCTGACCCACTGGTGATAAGGCAGTCCCTAAGTACTAACCCGCTGGTCATGAGGCTGCCCCACAGTAATGACCCTCTAAATGTGGGGCACTCCTTGAATTCTGGCCCTCTTAGGCACTACTCAGTGTTGACCTTCTGATATAGAGGCACTGCCTGAGAATTGGCACAAGGACGATCGGGCTCTTGCTCTCTCTGATTGAGCTGCAGGTTTGATATTAGGGCAGTGCTGCACCGTCAGTATTAAGGGAGTGCCGCACTGTCAGTGGACTAATATTAGGGGAGTGCCACTCTTTCAGAGGGTCACTATTAAAGTAGTGCTGCAGTTTTGCTGAGTGAGTACTGAGGCAGTGCAGCACTGTCAAGGGTCAGCAATGAGAGAATGCTCTATTTTCAGATGTTTAGTTTCAAGGAAGTGCTTATTCAGAGAGTTATTTCTGAGGGAGTGCTGCATTATCAGGTTTCACACTGAGGGAATATCACACAATCAGAGATCCAATATTCAGGAAATAGTGCACTGTTGGAGGGTTGATATAAAGGGAGGGCTGCACTGTCAGAGGGTTAATGATGTGGGAGTGCTGAAATATCACAGAATCAGTCCTGAGGGAGTGCTGAACGTTCAGAGAGTTATCACTGAGGGAATGCTATAATGTCAGAAGATTGATATCAAGGGGCACTGCCGAAGGTTCAGTAGTGCAGTCCTATCAGAAGGCCAGTATTGAGGGAGTTCTGTTGTGTCAGTGGGTCAATATTACAGGATTGCGACACGATCAGCGCATCAATGTCAGACAGTCAGTACTGAGGGAGTGCTGCAGTGTTGAAGGGCTGATATTAAGGGAGTGTGACACTGACAGAGTGTCATTATTAAAGCTGTGCTACAGTATCAAAGGGTGAGTAATGAGGGAATGCTGCGCCGTCGGAGGGTCAGCACTGAGGTGGGCTGTTCTGTCAGATGGTCAATATTAATGGGGTGCTTCACTTTCAGGGGTTTGGTATTAGGGGAGTGAAGCACTGTTGAAGGGCCGATATTAAGAGTGTGCTGTGCTTTCAGAAGGTCAATATAAAAGGACCACTGCACTATCAGAGGGACTGCACTGAGGGAGTACAGCTGCTGCGAAGATCACTGCAAAGGATATGGCAGACTTTGAGTGGTCTAGTTTGTGGAGATTGACGAACTGAGGTTCTGTCCCGTGAGACACTTCACTCTCACAGGGCCCGCATTATGGGAGTGGAGCACGAACAAATCAGCACTACCAGACAAAAATAAGCAAAAGAACTGCGGATACTGTAAATCAGGAACAAAAACAAAGTTGCTGGAAAAGTTCAGCAGGCCTGGTAGCATCTGTGGAGGAGAAAACAGAATTAACGTTTCGAGTCCAGTGACTCTGACTCAGAACTGGAGAACTTGCTCCGAACGGTTCTGAGGAAGGGTCACTGGACCCAAAACGTTAGCTCTGTTTTCGCCTCAACAGATGCTGCCAGACCTGATGAGCTTTTCCAGCACTGCCAGACAACTGACGCTCTGATTATAAGGCACTCCCTCAGTACTGACCCTCCAACAGTGCGTAATCTCTGACAACTGATTCTCTGATGGTGCATCTCTGCCACAGTATTAACCCTCCGGCATCCTGGTATTCTCTCAGCAATAACACTCTGAGAATGCCATGCTCCCTTACCATTGACACTCTGACCACGGAACCCTTCAGCAGTGCAGCATACACTCATCAAATGGCTAGCACGAGGGGTCATAGTTTTAAGCTGGTTGGTGGAAAGTATAGAGGGGATGTCAGAGGTGGGTTCTTTACACAGAGAGTTGTGAGAGCATGGAATGCGTTGCCAGCAGCAGTTGTGGAAGCAAGGTCATTGGGGTCATTTAAGAGACTGCTGGACATGCATATGGTCACAGAAATTTGAGGGTGCATACATGAGGATCAATGGTCAGCTCAACATTGTGGGCTGAAGGGCCTGTTCTGTGCTGTACTGTTCTATGTTCTATCATTGCCTCTCTGATATTGCAGTGCTGCCTTCATATTGACCCATTCCCAGTGCAGGACACACTAACATTGAACGTCGAAAAGTGCAGCTCTCCCTCAGTGCTGACCGCCGTCCGTGCAGAACCACCTCATTTCTGACCCATTCAGTGTAGCACACCCTTAATTCTGAATCCCTCAGTGCAGCACTCCCTCAATGCTGACCCCCCTCAGTGCAGCAGCTCTACAATAATGACCCCATCAGTGCTGACCCCATCAGTGTTGACCCACTTCAGTCCTGATACCCCACAGAGCAGCACTCCCTCAGAGCAGCACTCCCTCAGTGCTGATCGACCTCTGACCACCTTCAGTCCTGAGCCCTCTCAGCGCTGACCCCACTCTTTGCAGCATTCCCTCAGTGCTGACATCCCTCAGTGCAGCATTCCCTCAGTGCTGAGCCCCTCAGAGCTGACACCCTCAGTGCAGCATTCCCTCAGTGCCGAGCCCCTCAGTGCAGCATTCCCTCAGTGCTGACTCCCTCAGTGCAGGTTCCCTCAGTGCGGCACTCCAGCAAGGTAATTTCAGAGAGATGCTCTCCAATCAAATTGACCCTCTGAGACTGGGGAGCATTTACTTAATATAGACACTCTCACAGTACAGCACTCCCTTAATATAAACCCTCTGACAGGGCGGCTCCCTTTCAGTACAGGCCTTTCCACAGTGCAGCACTCTCCTGTCATTGACCCTCTGACAGTGCAGCACTCTGTGATGACTGACTGTTCTGACAGTGCAGTACTCCCTCAGTACTGACCCTCTGACAGTGCAGCACTCCCTAAAAATTGGCCTCCTGACAGTGTGGCGCTCCCTCAGCGATGACACTGACAATACAGCACTCCCTCAGTACTTACTCTGCAACACTTCAGCACGTGCCCATCATTGACCCTCTGACAGAATAGCAGTCACTTAATATTGAGCCTCAGTCCTGGAGCACGCTCTGAAGATTGACCTCCTGACAGTGAAGCTCTCCCTTAATATTGACCTCTAAGAGGGTAGCTTTGTCTCAGTGCTGACCCTTCAGTAGTGTAGCATGACTTACCACTTTTGCATCACCACTTTATGTTCCTCTCCCATCAACATTAACTTTCTGAAACTGTAGCACTCCCTTAATATTAACCCTCTGAGACAGTGCAGAATTTCTTCATTATTGACCCTCCTACAGCATAGCACCCCTTATTATTGATGCTCTGACTGTGCAGCACACCCTTAATTTTGGCCTTCTGTTATTAATATTGGCCTTCTGACAATGCAGCAGTCCTTTATTATCAACACACTGACTGTCACTCCATACCGCACTGCACACCTTTAATACTGATTCTCTGACAGCATATTCTCCGCCAGCAGTAACTCTCTGACATCATTGACCCTCTGACAGTGCAGCACTCCCTTAAATATTGTCAGTGGGTCAATACTGAGAGAATGCTGCACTGTCAGTCAGCTCCCTGCAGGACTATCAGACGTTCAGTATTAAAGGTATGCCGCACTGGGAGTGGGTCAGTGTCAGTGAATTCTGCACCGTGATAGGGTCAACAATGAGGAAGAACTACACTGTCAATGTAACAGGGTCAGGACTGAGTAAGGACCTCACGATCAGAGGGTCAGGACTGAGATTTTGCACCACTGTCAGAGTGTCAGTTCTGTGGGTGTACATAATTGTCATAGTTGTCATAGAACATAGAACATTACAGCGCAGTACAGGCCTTCGGCCCTCGATGTTGCGCCGACCTGCGAAACCAATCTTAAGCCCATCTAGCATACACTATTCCGTTATCACCCATATGTTTATCCAATGATCATTTAAATGCCTTAAAGTTGCTGAGTCAAATTGAGTGTCAATATTGAGCTGGCACCTACTTGTCAAGGGGTCAGAATTGAGACAGTGCTACAGGATTAGAGTGTCAGTGCTGTGGTCGAGTAGTACTCTGAGGGTCAGTACACAGGGAAAGATTCATTCTCAGTGGGTCAGTTCTGAGGCTGCGCGACTTTGTCAGAGGGCCATACTAATGCGGTGCCTCATTGTAATGGGATAAGAATTGAGGGAATGTCGTACAGTGCATCACTAGCTCATCATAGACTGTCTAACAGTGTAGCATACCCTTAATATTGACACTCTGACGGTGCGGATGATAAACAGTCGCACGGCTGGTACCTGATAAAAGGCCGTGCACAGACCAATCCATTTGATGTTGCCACCCAGCAATATCTGTACACAGCCATTCAGCTCCAGTTCATCTGCAGCCACTTCAATTCCTGCTTGTTCCAAACTGCTGCCCAACAATACATCCCATAATAGACAGTTTACCTGCTTGGAAAAACACTTGGAAATCCTTTAAATCACTGGCAACAGGACAATTATTACTTATTTCAGTCCATAAACATCAAAGAGAAATGTGAGTATAAAAAAGACTCAGTCTTTACAAGCCAAATTGGGACTGCCTGGAGTTCTGTCATAACTGGGCAAGAGGACTCACTGTGCAGGAGCTGTAAAGCAGGCTCAATGGGTTTAATATCTTACCTACAGGGTCAGTGATATGGACACAGGGGACTCAGTCTGCTCTCTCAGGTTTCAGTGACACTGTTATAGTGGGGTCAGTCTGACCTCTCCCTGACAGCCTCACAGAGACAGAGGAGTGCACTGCAAAGGCTTATGCAGTCAGAAGGCAAGTGGAGTAGCTTTTGTGTACAGGGTTTGTCTCTCTGTTGTTGAATCAGTACATCACATCTCCCACTAGAAAACTGTCTTGACAACTGTGTCTTAAACTACTCAGCATGGATTAAATTTAATGTCAATGACATTTTAAATTGTCATCGAAAATATCATTTCAACTTTCCAGGGCAAACATATTTGTAAATAAACAGCCTGTGCCACTTAAACTGGCCACATTACACATCACTTCAAAAAGGATTTTTCAATTTACATTTGTCCAATCCGATGTGTGAATGGGCAAATTCACATTTGACAACATAGAATTACAGAAAGCAAGGAAATCGGGAGTAGCAGTGAGCAAATCCACCCCCCCACCCCCCGGCAAAATTATCACAAACTGTTTTGCACTGCAATGCCATAAACCTGTTCTCTCTCCATATCCATGGATGGGCTCGGGGTTTGGCCTTCATGGGATTATGTGGCGAAGAATTGTCCAGGTTCATCACCTTCCAGGAGAAAAAAATAAACCTTTCCACCACATTCCAATTTGCTTAACCTGGATCCTGCAATCCTAAACCCTCGTACTGAATCCACTTCCACCGGAAGGTCATAAGATGTAAGAGCAGAAGCAGGCCTTTCAGCTCATTGAGTTTGTTCCACCATTCAATGAGACAATGACTGATCACATCATCATAAAATGCTGCCTTTTGCCCACAGACATATTTGTCACCATATTCTGATTCAGTTTCACACAGTTCATTCTGACCTAAGGTCCTCACTGTCAAACTAAATTCAACCACGTTACACCTTCATGAACCCTGAGATCACTTCTTAAACTTGCAGTGTCAGGGCAGTTTGAGTCCACTTAAGAGGGAAACCAGCAGGGCTAAAACCGGACATGAAATGTCTTTCACAATAAGTTTAAGGACATTCTAAACCGATTCTACAAATACATTAAGTGCAAGAAAGTAATTGGTCCCTCTTAAAGACCAAAGAAGCCATCTATGTGTTGAGACATGGGAGATGGTTGTATTACTAACTGAATATTTCATTTCAGTATTTACGGTAGATAGAGCATTGAAGGATGGAGCTAGCTATTATGAGGGGACATAGTTTTAAAGTGAGTGGAGGTAGATATAGGGGAGACATCAGAGGTAGGTTCTTTACTCAGTGAGTGGTGGGGTGTGGAATGCAACGCCAGAAAGGGTAGTGGAGTCAGCCTCATTTGGGACATTTCAGTAGCAATTAGGTAGGTATATGTTTGAGAGTCTAAGGCAGGGGTGGAGTTTAGATAGACCTGAGGTTTAGGGTAAAATTTCAGTACAAGATCATGGGCTGAAGGGCTTGTGCTGTGCTGTACTGTTCTCTGTTCTATGTTCCACTTCAGGAAACCTTGGGAAATAAATAGTGATGTCTTGAAAGGTGTCTGTATCATAGAGCAGGAACTGCTGGGAGTGTTAAAATGCATAAATGTGGATAAGTCCTGGAAATCAATGAGGTGTATCCCAGGAGCCTGTGGGAAGCTAGGGAAGAAATTGTTTAAGAATTGCAATGCGGGTGCAGTAATTATAACAATGCAAGAGAAGGGGAATCAGGACGCCTGGATGACTGTCCCAAAAGCAATCATGTCAATCTTGCTGAGATATTTCTATCACCAACAACCATTGGTGAGGTTTCAGAAGACTGGAGAATGACTAATGTTGTGTCATTATTTCAGAAAGACTGTGAAGGAAAAGACAGAGAACTATGGACATGTGATCCTGGATCCAATGGTGGGGAGGTTTAGATTCCCTACAGTGTGGAAACAGGCCTTTCAGCCCAACAAGTCCATACCGCCCCTTGAAGCATCCCACCCAGGCCCATCCCCCAATAACTCACGTATCCCTGAACACTCCAGGCAATTTAGTATGGCCAATGCACCTAACCTGCATGTCTTTGGACTGTGGGAGGAAACCGGAGCACCCAGAGGAAACACACGCAGAAACGGGGAGAACGTGCAAACTCCACACAGTCGCCTGAGGCAGGAATCAAACCTGGATCCCTGGCGCTGTGAGGCTGTCGTGCTAAACACGAAGCCAATGTGCCGTTGATGGAGGTGTTTCTGATGAAAGGAGTTGCATGCAGTTGGAAAGCCACAGACTGATTTGATATCAGCAATATGGGCTTGTGCATGGAAAATCATGTGTCCCTAATGTGACTGAGTTTGTTTGAAGAGGGAACGAGGAAGACAAAATGAAACATACTGGTTGACTTTGTTTGTTTGGACTTTAGAAAGGCGTTCGAGCAGATTAACAAGGTTAGACTGCAAGGGATCTGGGAGTTGGGGAGGGGGGCAGTTGGGCAATTGAATGCAAATTGGCCTGAAGTTGGGGTACCGAGGGTACTGGTTGTATTTTGGACTGGACAGATGTGGACAGTGGTGCGCTACGAGGATCAGGGCTGGGTCCATTGATTTTTTTGCCAGTTATGTAAATGATTTGGATGTGAACACAGAAGATACTCTCGGACTCAGAGATTCATAAACTCATACAGTGCAGAAAAGGCCCTTCAGCCCAGTGAGTGCACATGGACATAACTACCAGTAAAAGAGCGCTCATCCCAATTTTCTGCACTTGTCCCATATCCATGAATGTTATATTTGAAGTGCCCATCAAAATATTTTTAAAATGTTGTAAGGTTTCTGGCCTCCACTAAAATCCCAGGCAGTTCCTTCCAGAATCCCACCACCTGCTGAGTGACGACATTTTCCCCAAATCTCCTTTCAATCTCCTGCCCATTAACCTAAAACTATGACATTTTCATGACTGACCCCTCAACCAAGGGGAACAGCTGCTGTCTATTCATTCTATCCATACCTTTCATCAACTGATACACTTCAACCATGTCGTCCCTCAGTCTTCCCTGCTCTAAAGAAAACATTCCTTTGGCCACCCAAGTGGACAGGGTTGTTAAGAAAGCATATGGTGTTTTGGCTTTCATTAACAGGGGGATTGAGTTTAAGAGTCGTGAGATCTTGTTGCAGCTCTATAAAACTTTGGTTAGACCGCACTTGGAATACTGCGTCCAGTTCTGGGCGCCCTATTATAGGAAAGATGTGGATGCTTTGGAGAGGGTTCAGAGGAGGTTTACCAGGATGCTGCCTGGACTGGAGGGCTTATCTTATGAAGAGAGGTTGACTGAGCTCGGTCTCTTTTCATTGGAGAAAAGGAGGAGGAGAGGGGACCTAATTGAGGTATACAAGATAATGAGAGGCATAGATAGAGTTGATAGCCAGAGACTATTTCCCAGGGCAGAAATGGCTAGCACGAGGGGTCATAGTTTTAAGCTGGTTGGAGGAAAGTATAGAGGGGATGTCAGAGGCAGGTTCTTTACGCAGAGAGTTGTGAGAGCATGGAATGCGTTGCCAGCAGCAGTTGTGGAAGCAAGGTCATTGGGGTCATTTAAGAGACTGCTGGACATGTATATGGTCACTGAAATTTGAGGGTGCATACATGAGGATCAATGGTCGGCACAACATTGTGGGCTGAAGGGCCTGTTCTGTGCTGTACTGTTCTATGTTCTATGTTCTGTCTAATCTCTCCTTTGAGCTCAATTTCTCCATCCCAGGCAGCATACCGGTGAATGCCCTCTGAACCCCGTTGAGTGTTATCCGTGCCTTCCTGCAGTGAGGTACACACAGTATTTCAGTTGTAGCATGAATACTGCATTCAGTTCTGGTCTCTCTGTGACAGGAAGGATATTTTAACACTTGGAAGATTTCAGAAAAGATTTACACGGATGTTGTCAGGTTTGCAGGGTTTTAGCTACAAGGAGAGAATGAATATGCCAGAACTTCTTTCCCTGGAGAGTCAGATGCTGAGGGGTGACATGACAGAAGTTTATAAAATCATGAAGGATATGGACAGGGTGAATAACTAAGGTGCTTCTTCCCTGTGGTCGGCTATTCCAAGTCAAGACGGGGCATTGATTTAAGAGGAGAGGTGTAAGGTGTAAGGTGTCATCTGAGGGTCAACTTTTTCACACAGAGGGTGGAACATGTATGGAACGATCTATACGAGGAAATGATAGAGGCAGTTACAGTTATAACATTTAAAAGTTATTGGGATAGACACTGAATACAACAAATTCTGGAGATCACAGCAGGGTAGATAACATTCATGGAGACAGAGCTAGCTAACGTTTCGAGTCTAGATGATTCGTCATCAGAGCTGGTGAAGTGTGGAGGGGACAGCGTCTATGATATGGTTTGCAGGGGAGTGAGGGTAGTGAGTGTAGGGTGCTGGTGGGGAAAATATGTTGACAGTTCAGATGAAGTGATCGGCAGACATGTTGATAGTTCAGATGAAGTGAGAATGGCAGAACAATGTTGTGTCTCCTGCCAGACTTGAAAGGACAGTATCGGGATGGGAGTGGGGTGGGGAGGACATGATAACAAGCTAAAAGAAAACAAAGAAATGGTTCACAATTTAAAGCTGTTGAACTCAACATTACATCCAGAGGCTGTAAAGTATCCAGTTTGAACTGTGATGTTGTTCCTCCAGTTTGCACAGTTATTCACGGGAATACTGCAGCATGCTGAGGACAGACATTTTGGCATGCGAACAGGATGTTGTGTTAAAATAACCGGCTACAGGAAGGTCAGGACCATGCTTGTGCACAGACCAGAGGTGTATTTCCAAAGCAGTCACCCAGTCTGCATTTGCTTTCTCCAATGCAGAGTGGAGCACTTTGTGTGCAGTAAATCCATTCCACAAGATTTCCAGCCTCTCCAGGCTGCTTTATCTGGAAAGACTGTTTAGGCATTTGGAGTGGTGAGCAGGGAGGAGGTGAAGGGGCAGGTCTTGCACCTTCTGCGGTTCTTGGAGTTATCTGAATAAGTAGAGGAAGAGAAGGTGTTTCAGGGATTTGGGCCAATGCTGGCAAATCGGATTCGATCAGTTTTGGATATCTGATCAGCAGGGGCAAGTGAGTACAAAGAGTCTGTTTCCCTGCTGTATAACCCTGTGACAGTTTGACTCTCATACTCTGCCCCGCTGGCACTGTGTGCAGGTTTAATGATCTGGCATGTTAGCACTGCTGTCCCCAATTCAGGCACTGGAGTGAATTCCTTTTGTTGGACTATATAGTTTATTTTTGCTGCTTGTTTTGTGTTTTGGTTACTCTTTGAACTTATCAGAAAGAGATTGCTCATGTACCTTTCATGAAAGAACAAAGATGTTTGTTACTTATATAAAACAAAACTCGAGGCAGATATTGTTAGCTAAGGTTTACTGGACCGATTGTATTGTGAAAATCACAAATCATTTGTCAAAATTAACAGTGTTACAGACTCTCTGAAGTCAGTAAAGTGTTCCCTCTATCACTGTGTCAAATATTCTTGGTATCTGGCACATGTGCGATTCATTTCCTTTGAAGAAATTCCTGTCATTGACATTTTATTCACTAAATGTCTTTCCCTGATCATTAAAACATTTTCAAACTCAGCTCAATCTTACTTAACAAGGGCCATGAGGAACATTTAGTTGACACTAAGTTCTCTTCATTTCCAACAATATAATTTGAAGTTTTCTCCTCAGTGGTTTTGAAGCTTCTCGGCGCTCCTATTTTTAGACGGTGACATTCAGCTGCCATATACTCTTGTCCCTTGCATAAAAATGTTTCTTCCGGCTCCTTCCCTCTGTGGTGCTCACAAAACCCAAAGGTTTCAAAGCAAGTATCAAAACTGTTGCCTGCTCGGCATTAACCTGAAATCTCATAGTTTCTTGTCAATGCTGTTTTCAACTCAATGTTCAAATGACATCCAAGCAGGAAGAAAATGAAACAAATGTGATATTCGCAGAACTGAAAATTCAGCTCCATGTTCCCCCACTGTCGAGGCAAGTCCTCACAAAATACAAAGGTGATATTTTGAAATGTGATATGAGTAGGGAAAGCAGGGAGAGCTTTACCTCTTAGCTAGCTCCCTTATTATCTGAAATTGTGTGGATGCTGGGATAATTTTTTTGCACTTATCATGTTGAGCTGGGTGTACAACATCAGCATCTAGGGAGAGATTGGTATCTAGAGCCTGAATGTGAGAATAAAAGTGATCGTCAAGTACTCACTGTGTGGCTGCAGAATCATTCAAGGGCAAAAAAAACTCAAATGCAAGCAATAGTGAGAGCTGTGTTCTTTGGTTGCCACCAGCACATGGAATTCAAAGTGAGCAGCAAATATAAATGGTGTCGGATAGTGTGTGCAAACCATGAGGGGTATTGTGGGGAATAGCTGTGAGTCTCAAGTGGAGTCAAAGCGGGTTGGAGCAAACACTGATCAGTAATAGGTGAGGCAGTGGTGGGAAGAGGTTGTTAATCTCAGTTGCATTGGCAGATGGAGGCAATGGCTTTGTGGCATTAACACTAGATTCAACCCAGATGATGTTCTGTGGACATGAGTTTGAATCCTGCCATGGCAGATGGTGGAAATTGAATTCAATAAAAAACTGAAAGTAAGAGACAAATGTTGACCATGAATTCATTCCTGATTGTTAGGGGAAACCCATCTGGTTCACTAATGTCCTTTCGGAAAAGGGAACTGCCATCCTTATGTGGTCTGGCTGACACGTAACTCCAGACTCATAGCAATGTGGCTGAATTTTAACTTCCCTCTGGATAATTAAGGTTATTCCCTGGGCTGTGACGCTCTCATCCCAACAATGAATTAAAAGGAAGTTATTTTAATTCATTCAATCCGGATGTGGAATCACACAGTGGTCGCGACTATGGGGCTGACGATGCTTTTGCTGTGAAGGCTGTCCTTGAGCTTTTTTGTGGGGCCTCAAAATTTGCCCTTTATGCCACCCATGTGAACAATGTAGCAATCCGTACAAAGGATGGAGACATTAACCCAGGATTACAGGAACTGTGAGTTTAATGAATGAAAAAATGAAGACAGAAAGGGGGTTGCTCGAATTGGCCAGAGCAAAGATATGAAGTATCCATGCTGAACACACCAGTTTTGAGCAGGAGTTCTGAGTTTCCAATGCCTCCAGGATTTCAGGATGAAGAACTCTCTTGATGTCCCTGTCTACAATGCAATAGCCAGAGTGAGAGGTGGCGAGGGCAAAGTCTGTGCTCTAGTTGTAATCTGTTGAAATTCTGTGGCACATGCACCGATGAGAGTGAGATTCTGAAAAGAGCTAGGGATGGGGGGTAATCGGGTTGGAGATTTCAATTCCTTGGGTTGTTCTCTAATTTGGTCCCCTTTTACCCCTGCAAGGCCATGATCACAAGAAATTCATTGTGACAAAGAATCTGCATGTTTCCAGTCTGGCAAAATGAAAAGTGATTTACTGTCAGTGATTGTTTGCCTGAAACAAGTAGATGAGTCAACAAAGAAGCTGGTTCTGGTGCTCCACTGCAACAATATTGGAAATAATGGAATTCCTTCAACTGTATTGCCTGTTACCTACTCCAGCAATGAGGGGAAATGGCCTTTAGAACTGATGTCACTCTCACTGAATTCTCAGGTTCTCTGCTTTCTACCTCACAATGTGAAGAACAAACATGGAAACAAATGAATAGAATATTCATATCCATATCCCTCCATTCCTTGCATATTCATGTGTTGCTAATAGTCCCTGAAACATCCTAATGTACCTGCCCTCACCCCCCGCTCCCCCGGCAGCGCATTCCAGATGCCTACCAATCTCAGTGTTACAAACTTGCCCCTCACATCTCCTTTGAACGTTCCCCCTCTCATCTGAAATGAATGCGTTCACATTCACCCCCGGTCTTAGAACTTCGACTCTTCAATCAAGGATTCTGACTGTAAGCCCGATGTGGGCATCTCATGATTTTGTAAAATTCTGTCAAGTCTCCCATCAGCCTCTGCGACTCCAGAGAAAAAAATCTGAGTTATTTCCAGCCTCCTCTTTTGGCTCATATCTCTAAACTAGGCAGTATCCTGATAAACCTCCACTGCACCCTTTCTAAAGCCTCCACATCCTTTCTGTAATATGGCAACCAGAATTGAATGCAATACTCTGTATGTAGCCTGACCAACGTCTAAAAAGCAGCAACAGGAGATCCTGACTTTTGCACTCAAATCCCTGACCAATAAATGCAAGCACACCACACGTCTCCTTTACCACCTTATCTGCTTGTGTGGCCGCTTTCAGGGGGCTGTAGACATGAACCTCAGGATCCCTCTGTACATCACCACTGCCCAGGGTCCTGACATTAAGTGTATACTTTTCCTTACCATTCGATCTCCTCTGCTGCAGAATCTCACACTTGGAGGATTAAACTTCATCCGCCATTTCTCTCCCCACATCTGCAACCGATCTGTATCCCACTGAGTCTTTTGAGAACATTCTGCACTGTCTGCAACTTTACTGATCTTCGTGTTGTCTGCAAATTTACGAGCCCACCCATCAAGTGCAACACACTGTAGCAGTGAGGAGCCATGCCAAGGAACAGGACACAGATGTGCAAGAATGAATGATTCGGCACCACCAACAAGGTATTTAATATGTGGAATTGGAATATTAAACCAAGACACTGGAATAGACATCACTCTCTCATGAAGAGTCTCGGCCCAAAACGTCAGCTTTTGTGCTCCTGAGATGCTGCTTGGCCTGCTGTGTTCATCCAGCTTCACACTTTGTGATCATGCTTTTATCTGAACCACGTTATCAGTTCAGATTATATTTCCATCAAGCCAAAGACACGAAAATAAATCAAATAAGAAAAGGGGTGGACGCGCGGTCTAAAAAGAATGCTATGCCATTCAATTTGGTCACAGGTCATAGACTTTGAAAGTAGAGAGAAAGAAAGCCTTCCGTCCAATCAAGCCTAAGCCTAACTGTTCAGCACTTGACCCAGAGCCTCGTACGCCTCGACATCACAAATGCACAAATAAATACCTCTTCACTGTCCCGACGATTTCTGTCTCTGTCGCTATTATTGGCAGCAAGTGCCCACCACCTCGGGAGAAAAAAAACACACTTTTCCTCACATCCATGTTAAACTTTCTGGCACTTAGCTTAAATCGATTGCCTGATGGCTGATCCCTCTGCCAGAGGGAAATTCCTTCCTGCCTCCCCTATATATGCCTCTCATAATGTTATACTTCTCAACCTTCTCGCTTTTAAATGCTGCACTCTCCTGACAAAGAAAATTGTTCCACATGGTTTCTTCACCACTCTATTTCCTATTTTACTTTAAGGGTCTGACCGACATGCAAACCAAGATTACTCTGATCATCACTCTTTTGAAGGGTTCAAACATTCATCATCTATTCATATACCCTTTTCTTGACATACCCAAGTATTTCACCACACATTTAACTGGGTTGCTTCTCCATAGTTCTTCAATGATAATGCTGTATATGCGCAGACAATAAGTATTCACAGGCTTCAGGAATAACAACATTGATAAATTTATGAATTCCATATCACCCAGGGATCCTTTTGTTTGAAATTTGCGATTGACTCTATAAATAAGAGAACAATTTATATGAACAATTTATATATTCATTTTTAAATTTATATTTATATTTCTGGATTAATATGCACCTGTCATGTGCATCTTGGACACATCAATGGCATTTGGGCAAAATCCCGGACAAGTGACTGCATGAATCGAGTGTGACAAGGAACCAATACACTCAACTCAATTCTGAGCAAATTCTGCTCAATTTTGCGATCGCTCAAGATACACCAACTCGCAAATTCTGATGTTGTTTGTGCCACATGCAGCTGATGATACTGGATCTGATACCACAGTATGACCACAGCAACAGGTGGGAATTGAAGGCATTTTCAATCCCGGAAGCAAAGTTCTTCATACTGGAGAGAGGTTTTCCTCGATTTTTTCATTGCATCGGGTTTTCACTGGTAAGACCAGCATGTTTCTTTTATATTCTTCCATGGAATGGCACCATCACTGACCAGGCAGCAATTTCTCCCCGATCCCTAATTGCCCAGAGGGAAGTTCAGAGTCAACCTCTTTGCTGTGGGCGTGGAGTCACACGTGGGCCAGACCAGTTTCCTTCCCTTAAGGGCATTTATGAATCATTGCCACTTGAGAATGGATTTTTGGTCATTATGAGATTATTAATTTCAGACATTTTATTGAATGCAAATTCCACCATTTGCCATGGCGTGATTCAAATCAAAGTCCCTAGAATGTTACCTGCGTCTCCTGATTAACAATCCCGTGATAATGCCATGAGGCCATTCCTTCCCCCTGTGCGACTGACGCTGGTTTAACACTGGCTTCATCGGTGAGTCCAAACACAACCACATTGACTTGGCTCAGAAACGACAGGAAAACCAGATTAAGTCAGGCGACCAGCTTTCCTTTACTCGAGCACATTGCGAAGCAATCGTTTCTTTTCCCCATGAGGACTGACGGTGACAACATTGAGACAAGTCTCCAATCCCAGATTAATGTGTCAATTAAACCTCCTGAGGTGCACTGACGATATCTGTATCGATTTCAATAGAGCGTCACCCTGGGGCATTTTTCTCCATGAGCACCCATTTTACTTCAAGCATCACACCACACTCTCTCCGCTTGATTGCACAAGAAATGCCTTTGATTTATCTGAGCGACAAGTATTAATGTGGTTGTCACAATATGGAGAACATGTCTCCACATCCTGAGGGATTCACCACTTTCAAGGTCCGCAGCAAGAGCATGATTCAATATCTCCTCTTCCCCAGATTACAACAGACTCAATAAGATGACAAATTCCAATCTGAAAAGATGTCTGGCCTGATTGACAGCTCGACTACATTTTAAACATTGACCCCCTCCAACAGTGACACACAGTTTGACCACCTTTCACAGAGAGCAAGGAGTGCCAATGCTGGAATCAGAGATAACACAGTTATGTCTGGAGCTGGAGGAACACAGCAGGCCAGGCAGCATCAGAGGAGCAGGAAAGTTGACGTTTTCGGTCAGGACCCTACTTCATAAATGGAGGACGGGGAAGGGAGCTCTGAAATAAACAAAAAGAGGAGGGGTGGGGCTGGGGAAGGTAGGTGGGATGGTGACAATCTGTTGGTTGGGTTCCATTAATTTGTTAAAGCACCTTAAACTTCACTGCCTTCATGGGAAAAGCTGAGCACCTGGAAGATAACAGAATTACCCACATGTCAAATTCCAACAGGGTTAGTGCTCCCTCCTGTAACTCCATCAGCCAATCTCTTTCACCTCCTGGGTCTAACTCAAATGCCGCACTCTCTAACAATTCATATTAAAGCTGGAAGCTCACAGCAGTATGCGTCAGGGCGATTACAAAATGAATAAGCGTGACTGGTCTTATCAGTGGTTCTCAATCTGCAAGAACAGCAATAAATGCAAGAAGATGAATGTTTCAGTGAATTATCTTTCCCAGAGTGTACAAAGCGTCACGACGACATGATAATGACTGAACATGTATCAGTTGGTTGTTAAAATCACCTTAAATTTACAGAATCTCTTCTCATGCACTGCACAGTTATAACTACACCCCTGAAATATAACACTGAGGCAAATTTTCTATAAAATTATCTAATCTAGGATTCAATTAGAACATTGCAATGTCCAAAAGGTGACTGAACTTCTGTTTTGATTCATCTTTCCCAATATCCAACAGAAGCTTGGGAAATTTACAACTGAGCAGAGAGACAGTCATGCCATCTTTCACACCGTTTAAAAAGGAATATAATACCTTGTCAGAGATTCTGATTTCTCCTGTAATGGCATAATAAATTCTTAATGTTTTTGCATGGCCTGGCAATGTGTCAAACAGAAAAACAACAAACAGGTCACGCAGTTTCTTCGAGGTGCAAGAGGGAGACTTGGTGTAGAACACAGAGCTGAAATTGACTCTCGGAAGGGCAACATCAAGAAAAACCTAATTTGCCACCGGCTTGTATAATTCATGGGATCATGGACCGAGCAATTCATTCTGATGACATGTCAACTCCCCTCAGAATAATGCATAGGCCTCACTACACGAATTGAAAAACGATATCCGAGTGTTTTAAAATGAATAAACTCGAAATACGGCAATAATATCACGAGCATATCTTGTTCTCATAATATGTTGCAGTCCATTGTATTCACTCTCACTAACATTTTGCAAATAAAATCAAATTTATTCTCACTTCCCTTGCTGAATGATCGAGGACTAATGGGCAGTTATCAATTAGTTTGGAGTTAGAGTCATAGTGTCATCGAGATATACAGCATGGAAACAGACCCTTCGGTTCCACTCATTCACGCTGGCTGGATATCCTAAATTAATCTGGTCCCATTAGAAAGCAACTGGCCCTTATCCCTCTAAACCATTTTTATTCATATACACATCCACATGCCTTTTAAATGTTGTAATTATACCAGCCCCCAACACTTCCTGTGGCAGCTCATCCATGCACACATCATGTTCTGCATGAGAAAAGTTGCCCCTTAGGTCTCTTTTAAATCTTTCCCCTCTCACTTTACACCTATGCCCTCTTGTATTGGGTTCCCCCAGCCCTGGGCCCATACCTTGTCCATTTATCTTCTCCAGACCCCATCAAGATTCTATAAACCTCTCCAATGTCACCCCTCAGCCACTGAGATTCCAGGGTAAAAAATGATCCATTCTGTTCAGCCTCTCCCTCCAGCTTAAACCCTCGATCACCAGGAATATCCTTGTCAATCTTCTCCAAACCCTTCCAGTTTCACAATAGGCAGACCAGATTGCACACAGTATTCCAATATTGGCCGAATCAACGTCCTGTGCAGAAGCAACATGGCCTCCCAACTCCTGTAGTCAATGCACTGACCAATAAAGACAAACATAGGAAACATTTTCTTCACTACCCTGTTCACTTGTGGCTCCACTTTCCAGGAACTATGAGCCTGTACACAAGGTGTCTTAATTCATCAACAATCTCCAATACGTTAAATTTAAGAGTAAAAGTCCTGCCCTGATTTGCCTTTCCAAAATGCAGCATCTCACATTTATCTAAACTGAACTCCATCTGTCAATCCTCGGCCCATTGGCCCATCTCACCAAGTTCCCGTCATACTCTGAGGTCACCTTCTTCACTCTCCGCTGTAGCTCCAATTTTGGTGGTACCTGCAAATTTCCTGACCATATCTCCAAAGTTCACATCCAGATCATTTATACAAATGGCATCAAACAGTGGACTCAGTTTGTGGTGAGACCAAACGTAATCTTGGAGATCATTTTGTAGAACATTTGCATTCTGTACGTGACAAACGACAACACTTTCTGGTTGCCAACCATTCAAACTCTCTCTCTCACTCCCTGTGTGACATATCCATTTTGCACCTCCTGTAGTGTCAGAATGACACCACCCACAAACTGGAGGAACAACACTTCATATTCCGCCTCGGGAGATGACAGCCCAATGGCCAAAACATGGAATCACCCGTTTAAAAATCACCTAATCTCACATCCAACCCTCCCTCTCATCCCTACCTCCGTGACCTGACACAACCTGTCCATCTTCTCTCCTACCTATCCGCCCGACCTATCCCACTGACCAATCCCCGCCACACGCTACGTGCACTCAGCTCGGGCATTGTGAACAGCACACAACTGAGCAATTTCTGTGTTATTGAGTAAATGTTAGATTTTAGTTTGTGCAAAATTCACTGGCTTGATGTGTAGTTTTGGAGTACAAGCCTTCAGTAATATTTGCAGACTGTTGTCAGGGCCCCCTACCCTTTGGGTGCTCAGTATCACCAGGTATTTCTTGTTGCCTTCTCCAGAAAAGCTCTGAAGAGGAGCCATATCAGATATGGAAGATAATGAGATAACAAGGTATAGAGCTGGACTAACACAGCAGGCCAAGCAGCGTCAGAAGAGCAGGAAAGCTGATGTGTTGGGCCGAAACCCATCTTCAGAAATCTAAATCTTGTTTTTCGAAGTCAATTGATGCTGCCAGACCTGTTGAACTTCCCCAGCACTCTGCATGTGTATCAAACATTCATGTTCCACAGTGGTTTGCTTTGAATTGAGGTCAGGATCAACTTGAATTAAATGTCATCGACACTTGAAGATTTTTGTACAGAATGTGTAAGGTGAAGTGTGTGCACTGTTGGAGAGATATATATGACACATGAAAGTCACGTCAGCCTTGTTACAAAAGATATCCAGTACGGAATGCACATTAAACATTTCAATTGTCAGGAACCAGCACATTAATTTATTAAAGATCTTAGAACCCACCTTCTAAATCAGGTGCCGCTCCTGTCAGTGAATTTCTGAAGACAGACAAAACTTTGAAAGAATATGGGGGATGTAGAGTAAATCTGAAACGACGGATTAAGAGAGCTAGGAGAGGACATGAGATATTGCTGGCAAACATGGTTAAAGAAAATCCCAAAGCCTTTTATTCGTATATAAAGAGCAAGAGGGTAACTAGAGGAAGGATTGGCCCACTTAAGGGCAGAAAAGGAAAGTCATGCATCGAGTCAGAGAAAATGTGACATTCTTAACAAGCACTTTGCATCGGTATTCACCAAGGAGAGGGACATGACAGATATAGAGGTTAGGGATAGATGTTTGATTACTCGATCAAGTCAGCATAAGGAGGGAGGAAGTGTTGGGTATCCTAAAAAACATTAAGGTGGACAGGTCTGGATGGGATCCATCCCAGGTTATTGATGGAAGTGAGAGAGGAAATGGTTGGGGCCTTAACAGATATCTTTGCAGCATCCTTAGACATGAGTGAGATCCTGGAGGACTGGAGATTTGCGAATGTTGTCACCTTGTTTAAGAAGGGTAGCAAGGATAATCCTAGTCATTATCAACCAGTGAAACTGACGTCATTGGTTGGGAAGCTACTGGAGAAGATACTGAGGGATAGGATCTGATCCCATTTGGAAGAAAATGGGCTTATCAGTGATAGGCAACATGGTTTTGTGCAGGGAAGGTCATGTCTTACCAACTTAATAGAATTCTTTGAGGACGTGATAAAGTTGATTGATGAGGGAAAGGCTGTCGATGTCATATACATAGACTTCAGTAAGGCGTTTGATAAGGTTCCCCATGGCAGGCTGATGGTGAAAGTGAAGTAACATGGGGTCCAGGGGGTGCTAGCTCGATGGATACAAAAAGCTGGCGAGGCAACAGGAGACAGAGAGTAGTAGTAGAAGGGAGTTTCTCAAATTGGAGACCTGTGACTCGTGGTGTTCCACAGGGATGTGTGCTGGCACCACTGTTGTTTGTGATATACGTAAATGATTTGGAGGAAGGTGGAGGTGGACTGTTCAGCAAGTTTGCAGATGACACTAAGATTGGTGGAGTAGCAGATAGTGAAGGGGAATGTCAGAGATTACAGCAGAATATAGATCGACTGGAGAGATGGGCAGATAAATGGCAGATGGAGTTCAATCCGTGTAAATGCGAGGTGATGCATTTTGGAAGATCTAACTCAAGGGCAAACTATACAGTAAATGGAAAAGTCCTGGGGAAAATTGGTGACCAGAGAGATCTGGGTGTTCAGGTCCATTGTTCCCTGAAGGTGGCAACACAGGTCAATAGGGTGGTCAAGAAGGCATACGGCATGCTTTCCTTCATCGGACGGGGTGTTGAGTATCAGAATTGGTAGGTCAATGTACAGTTGTATAAGACTTTGGCTCGGCCACATTTAGAGTACTGTGTACAGTTCTGGTTGCCACATTAACAAAAGGATGTGGACGCTTTGGAGAGGGTGCAGAGGAGGTTCACCAGGATGTTGCCTAGTATGGAGATGTTAGCTATGAAGAGAGGTTGAGTAGATTAGGATTATTTTCATTCAAAAGACGGAGATTGAGGGTGGACCTGATTGAGGTCTACAAAATCATGAGGGGTATAGACAGGGTGGAGAGCAAGAAGTTTTTTTCCCAGAGTGGGGGACTCAATTATTAAGGGTCATGAGTTCAAAGTGAGAGGAGGAAAGTTTGAGGGAGATATGCGTTGAAAGTTCTTTATGCAGAGGGTGGTGGGTGCCTGGAATGCTTTGCCAGTGGAGGTGGTAGACACAGACACGTTAGCGTCTTTTAAGATATATCTGGACAGGTACATGGATGGGCAGGGAGCCAATGGACACAGACTCTTAGAAAATAGATGACAGGTTAGACAGAGGATCTCAATCAGCACAGGCTTGGAGGGCCGAAGAGCCTGTTCCTGCGCTGTAATTTTCTTTTTTCCTTATTCTCTTTGAAGCATTGCAAATATGAAAGTTTTCACACAAGTTCCTTTTGTTGTAGTTCCTCATGACGACACCTTGAATGTTTCCCTCAAAGTCTGCCAATCCATGCACTGGGGTGTCAGCGTTATAAAACATGGCCTTGACTGGATTATAATTAGCAATTGGTGCAGCCAAATCTCAATTTCTGATTGGTTCCTGCTGTTAGCTCAGGTAGACCCTTCGACGAGAAGGTGCAGAGGCAACTGACCGGAATGGTTCCAGAAATGAGGAGCATCATAATCAGGATAGTTCGAAGAAGTTAGTAATGTCTTCCTTGGAGAGAAAAAAAAAGCTGAGGAGGAGATTTGACAGAGAATTACAAATTTATAAGGGAGCTGAACAGAGTAGACAGGGAGAAGCTGCCCCAACTCAAAAAAGAGAAAAATTAAGAAACAAGGAGCCTTATACTTAAGGTGAGATGCAAAAGAAACAAGGATGGCGTGTTGTAATAAAAAAAACTCAAAATATGTATTGAGAGTGTGGAATGAACAGCCTGGAAATAGAATGGAGACAAGTCCAGTTGAAGCATTAAAGAGGGTATTTTGTGGATAACAATGACCCGCAGGGATATGGGAAATGACAGGATTGCCTCTCGGTAATAGAGTCAGTCTATGTCATTTAGCTGATGCGTATACAATCGGCCGAATGGGCTTCTTCCATACACATAATCTTTCTGAGATCTTACAATGCTCTTCCAGCTTACAATTATTGCAGCTCTTCCAATGTTCATTCCAGCTGATACTGGATAGCCAAAGCGCTTTGATTTCTCAAAGGAGTGGTATTTTCAAAGGAATAATCTTTTATTACTTGTTGCATTCATGGCTTCATTTTTGTACAGCAGTACATTTTTTTGCTGGTGGCTCTGGGGATTGCGGGACTGACGTTGAAGGAGAGGTTGAAGACGTTCGGGTTGCTTTCATTGGAGTTCAAGCAAATGAGTCACAATTTCATGGAGACTTAAAAAATTAATCGTGTTTGACATAGTAGAAGCAGGGAGGATTCAGGGTAAACCATTTAGGATGGAGAAGGGGAGAAATTTGTTCACCCAAAAGAGCGGTGAGCCTGTAGAATTCATTACCACAGGAAGCAGATGATTGCAAAACATTGATGGAATTCAAGGTGTAGCTAGGAATACCACTGGGATGAATGGAATCAAAGGTTATTGGCAGAAACAGGATTTGGCTATTGAGCTGAACAGTCAGCAATGTTTGTGATGAATGGTGGAGCAGGCTCGAAGGGTCGAATGTCTTCCTCCTGCTCCCATCTTCTACGTTTCTATGTATTCACGTCTATAGAGTGCTCCAGCACTATGGAGAGAGACAGGTTTCTCAAAGTGATGAACAAAGGTAACAGCAATTTCTTCCAGTGCTCCTCTTACGGCACTGGAATGGATTTCACTGCATTTGATGAACAATTTACATTTCATATCGGAATGTGAGCAATGTGATCCTCTGGAATGAGGATCATACATCGGTAGCTGACAGTAACTGGAGCTGCTTTCATAGATGTCTTGTTGCACGGGGGAATGAAGTTTTAACTGAGGGAAGGGAGTGCGTAGATTTGTGGCTATAATCAGATCACCCACAGACTTACTGAATAGTGCAGCTCAGTATGAGTGCCGAATGGCTTATTCCTGCTCCTTGGTCAGGTGTGAGGCTTCAAACATATGAGGGTCGTAGATGTGGAAGAGAGAGCAAAACCTGTTCCCTCTGCCAGAGCGATTCATAATGAGACAGACAAAAACAGATGTTGCTGGAAAAGCTCAGCAGGTCAGGCACCGCCTGAGAGGAGAAATCAGAGTTAATGTTTCAGGTCCGGTGATCATTCCTCAGATGATAGCTCGATAATCATCGATAGGGTGAGGGATGGGGTATGGAGTAAAGGTGCGATAGAAACCAAAGAGAGAGAGCGAATAATTGGACAAAGTAGTGGATCATGTTCTGGCCGGGAGAGTGAATTGCTGTGAATGGAAACTGTTAGAGGCAAACGATAATAACTTATAGTGGCAGACTGAATGATAACAAGGCATTGTATATGGAGTAGGGGGATAGGACATGGACGAGTTCAGGCCCTAAAATTATTGAACTCGATGTAGAGTCCAGAGGCTGTCGTGCTCCAAGTGAAAAAGGAGATGCTGTTCTTCCAACTTGTGCTGAGCTTCACTGGATCACTACAGCAGGTCCAAGACAGAGATGCTGGCCAGGGAACAGGGTGGTCTGTTAAAGTGGCAGGCAACTGGAAGCTCAGAATTTTCTAAAAAGAACAGAACATTGATGTTCTGTGAAGCATTCACCTCATGTACGCTTTGTTTCCCTCATAGAACATAGAACATAGAACATAGAAAAGTACAGCACAGTTCAGGGCCTTCGGCCCACGATGTTGTGCCGTGGAATAATCCTAATCCAAAACTAAAATAACCTAACCTACATTCCCCTCAATTCACTGCTGTCCATGTGCATGTCCAGCAGTCGCTTAAATGTCACTAATGACTCCGCTTCCATGGCTACCAGTGGTCAACTATTCCATGCGCTCCCAACTCTCTGGGTGAAGAACCTCCCTCTGGCGTCTCCTCTATACCTTCCGCCTAACACCTTGAAACTATGACCCTTCGTGGCAGTCAATCCTGCCCTGGGGAAAACTCATGTAGAGGGAGCAGTGAATGCAGGAGACCAGATTGTGAGTAGAGCAGGTAAAGCCCTGCTTCACCTGCAAACTATGTTTTGGCCCTTGGATACTGGGGAGGCAGGAGGTAAATGGCCAGGCATTTCACCTTCACCGGTTGCAGGGGAAGGCTCATTGGGGCTGTGGGGGTAGATGTTGGGAGTGAAGGAAGAGTGGGCCAGGCCCTTGTGGAAGGTGGACAAGGGAGTGGAGGAGAATATGTTACTCTTAGTGGCATCTCATTGGAGGTGGCAGAAATGATGGCTGAAGACCTTCTGGATGCCGATAGTGGTGGGAAGGTGGGCAAGGACAAAGGGAATTCTATCACTGTTGAGGGAGGTAAAAGAGGGCGTGAGGGTGGAAATGCAGCAGGTGGTTCGCACTCGGTTGAGGGTCCTCTCAAAAACAGTTTGTGAAATCTGCAGTTGATGAAGTGGTGGGCGTTTTGGAGTCTCCCTTTTCAAAAGAGACAGAGGAATGAGAGAAACATTTCAAGTGGTTTTTAGGAAGCAGGATGCGAGGACAAGCAGTCCAGGTAGCTGTGGAAACAGAGATGTCGAGGAAGGGAAGGGTGGAGTCAGAGATAGACCAGGTGAGACTGAGAGTGCAATGGATATTGGAAGCAAAGTTGATGAACTTTTTTCGATTCCGAATGAGAGACGGAAGCAGCACTGATGACATCATCAAAATATCAGAGAAAGTTTTGTGGGTGGGGCCCGGAATAGGACTGGAACAAGGAATGTTCCACCTACACCACGAAGAGACGGGTATAACTGAGGTCCATGTGTGCGCCCATGGTCAACCCTCTGACCGACATAAGAGGAGATAAAAGAGAAGTTGTTGAGGGTGATGACAGTGATAATGAGAGGTTAAAGGTCTTGGCAAAGATGGCATGCTCAAATACTCACTTCCACTGTGAAAAAATGTGGATTAATATTGGTAAGGGACAGTGTGCAGGGTGATGGGAAGAAGGCTTTGTCACTACATGCATTGCTCCCTGAGAGACATAGTACAGGAACATTGTGTGGAATACCCTCCTTCAGTATCATTGCAGTTCAGTTGATGTACCTGCTGACTCATTATGGCTCTCCCATAAACTATTTCACCTTTCCACAAACTTTAACGGTTCTGCAATTTATTGGGTTAATCTCCAACCTACCAGCCCGATACAAAAATGAAGCAAACAGATAACAGGAAGTGATAGTCCTTCAGGAAACATTTAAGTATTTCGATAATGCAGGCAAACATTATTGAGTCGATTGCAGCTGTAGATTTTGAAGCCATAATGCAATGATTTACTGTCAATATGCTTTTTAAAATACAATACAACCAATTCTCACTTGTTCACTGTACAGAGACAATGAGAGGCACAAATTCCACTGGGACAATACATCACTAATTGCAGAGGTCAAACAGAGACACTGCAGGGAATTCCTGGAGGCCTGGTATTCAGACTGGAACTCCATCATCAAACACATTGAATCAGGCCCTGTGTACAAGCCACTGAGAATCAAAACTGGATGGATTACTCACCAGCCCAGTCAACAGAGGCATTTCAATCACCAGCAGGACAGGACACCAGCGCTTCACCGAAGGCCCACTGACGACGTTACCTAGCAGGGTGACAACACATTTGCAAACAAACCCCCTTGCTGGGTGAACATGACTACAATCCCATCCACAACCCGACCGACAAATCTTTTCAAAAACTTTGCATTACGATGGCTAACTACAGAAGGTAGGGTAAATACTTTTGTGGATGACACTAAAATTGGTGGTATAGTGGCCAGTGAAGAAGTTCATCTAAGGTTACAAAGAAATCATCTTCAAGGTGCTAAGGATCAGCAGATGGATTTTAATTTGGATAAGAGTGAGGTAGTGTATTCTGGTGAAACAAAGGCAGAATTTAGTGGGGAGCCTGGATTGTGTTATGGAACAGAAATACTGAGGGGTTCAGGGACATAATTCTTTGAAACTCGCATTATGCCTCAGTAGGATGACTAAGAAAGCATTTAGCATGCTTGCCTTCATTACTCAGACCACTGAGTGTACGAATTAGGAATTCATGTCGAGTTTGTTGAGGCCTATTCTGTGGGAAGTTCTAGTCGCCCTGTTTTTGGGAGGATACCATTAAATTGGAGAGGATTCAGAAAATATTTACCAGGATGTTTCTGGGAATGGATTGTTTAGGTTGTAATAATGGACTGGAAAGGATGAAGCTTTTTTCAATGGAGAGTAGAAGGTTGGTAGGTGATTGGATAAAGGTTTATAAAAACATCTGGGACACAGAAAAGATGGTGAGTAAGGGTCTTTTCCCTACGATGGTGGAGTTCAAAACTAGGGGATGTATTTTTATGGTGAGAGGAGAAAGATTTAAAAAGGGTATGAGGGGTAACTTTTTAACACAGAGAGTTGAAGGAACTGCCAGAGGAAGTGTTGGATGGGGACCAGTTGCAATATATAAAAGATATCTGGGTAAGTACATAAACAGGAAATGTTTGGTGAGATATGGGCCAAACGAAGGCAAGTGGGACACGTTCAGGTTGGAAGCACAGCCAACGTGGACTAGTTGGACCAAAGGGTCTATGTCCATGATCTGGCCAACATTTTTTTGTATAATTAATCACTTAAATGTGTTTCCTGAACTGTCTTTCTTTTACATGAATGTGTGCTGTATTTATTTACTCCTTTATTCAGTCATGGGATGAGGGCATCGGAGGATTGACAGCACTTATTGCCCATCTCTAATTGCCCACAGGCTGTTAAGAGTCAACTACATGACTGTGGGTCTGAGTTACGTGTTGGCCACACCAGGTAAGGATGGCAGTTTCCTTCCCTAAAGGGCATTAATGAGTCAGTTGGCTATTTCCCGACAGTCGGCATTGGATTTACAGTCATCTATAGATACTATTTCCAGATATTTACTTGATTCAAATTCCACCACCTGCCGTGGCAGGATCCATTGCCGAACAGTTTTCATTAACCATGACCGAGCCATTTGAGACTTGACTGCACCAACTCCCAGGGTTGCCCCATATCTAAGACTAACCTGAACATGCCACTGATCCTTTCATTAACCCAACAGTTAATCAAACATTGACACAATTCTAAACCATATCGAATATTCACTGTAACCATAATGTGAACATGAGACCTAACTCAAATCCCAACCTAATACTGATGATGTATACAAACAGGACTTCAAGCAATTCAATTGTGGTTCTATTAAAATGGAATCATTTGTTGAATATTAAGGCTTATCATCCAACCAAAACTCTTCAGCTACACAACCTCACAGAGCAGGTAATGGATGTGAAATGTCACTCCTGAGAGTGCGGTGAACCAATATACAGTCGGGTTGAAATGAAGAAGAAAAGTAAAGAGAAGAGGGTGAGGTCATGATGGAGAGATGTGAAGGAGTGAGAGTTGCTGATCTCGTCTGGCACAGATCAGAACAAGACTGTGAAATTGGTCGAATTCTGTTTTGCGGACTTTGATTCTGTGAAGCACTCAACTGGCTCTCCACAGCTAAAGGGAGCAGTGATGCTCCTGAATTCCATCAAACAGGCCGGAATGTGATTTCTGTTGGGAGGGAATCAATCATTGAATGGTCATGAGGGAAGGTCATCAACACAAGTTCCCAAGTTGAAACTAGAAGTGTTTGAAAGAATATGTGCATCAACATGGCTTCCATTTCTTGTTAGTTTTTTTTTTCACGTGGCCAGCAAAGTTCTTTCTTGGAGAAATGAGTGTTTAACCAATCGATTCCCCATGTGAACATTGGGCAGCATCAGAAGTTTCATTCAGCTGTCGTCATCTGTTTATTCAAACTCTTCAAGAAAAACACTTTCGAATATTGTGCAATACAAATATCCCAGCAGAGATATGGATGAGCATAAAATTAAGACCCTGCAAGTCAGTCATCAGAGAATCAAACTGAGGGGGATTATCTGCAGAAGCAAGGAACAACTCACAGCAAGCTGAAAATGCACAGTTTGATTCAAACGGTGAGGAAAATATTCTACCTGGTTCTCGGCATCATTAGCTTTCCTGGTGAGTGTGTATAGCTATTGAGGCTGTTTCAATCAGTGTCTGACCGAGTTTCTGCTGTTACCCAGTGAGCAATAATGTTACCTGCAAGAGCATAACAGGACAAATATCCCGTACAAATCTCTATAGTTTCAGTCTGCTGCTTCCAGTGTTTCAAGCTCTGCCCACTTTGTTATTACACTCAGTGTGTGACTGATCCATGAAGAGAACGGAATTTCTGATGGATCTTGTGTCAAGGATTATATGGAATTAAACAGTGATTAATCTGAATGAAATGGGACTTTATGATCCAATAATTTAAGGGTGAGGCAGTCATTTTAAGGAGGAGCATTGAAAATCAATCATTTCCAAGAGATCGTATAGATTGAAAAACAATAAGTCAGTCAACTGAGCATGTTCCCACAGAGCATTGGCTGCCTGAAGACAAGAGATTGAGAGAAGCAGGTGCATTTAGACATTAACTATTTTAACAGGGAGAAGATGTCCTTACCAACAGAGCTGCTGTTGAAGAGTAAACTGCGTAGTCAGCTCGGGCAGGATGGTGGTGGCAGGGACGTCTGACTTTTGATTTGAAGAAAGACAGAAATAGAAGTTTGTGAAAATGTTCGAGACATGTGATGAAGCTATTTTGTGTACACAGTGAAGGAATGTATCGCAAATGAGCAGTTGCTTGTCTTACATTTCAAAGGAAGATGCGAGGGAAAGCAGAATTTAAAGTTTGGGATGGGTCCCAATCCAAAATTTTCTGCTCCTCTCAGGCAGCCTGACCTGCTGTGTTCCTCCAGCTCCACTCTGTGTGAGGTTCTGTGCTGTGTTGTTTTTGATTACTGTTCCTCGAACTAGCTCCTTTCACACATTTGTATTGATACAGTCTAATCCGGAGCATCTAGCCGCAGTGATAGAGAATGATTTTCATTTCTTATTCACTTTGGCGCAACATCGAGGGCCGGAGGGCCTGTTCTGCTCTGTATTGTTCTCTTCTTCTGTGTTCTATTTTCTCTCTCTCTCTCTCTCTCTTTCAGTCAATGTAGTGACTGTTGCGATCCTGTTTCGAGGAAAATGTGGACTGTCAGCCTGCAGCTCTCGCGACCTTCAGTCCATGGCGTTCTCATTGAAATCATACTCACCTGAATCGAACATGATTTTTTTCCCAACATCATTCTTGGACATCACCCCTATGTGTCGTGTTCGCTATGCCCTGCGCCGTGTAGCCATCAACTGCTCTGTGTGGTTCACCATCATGTTCACCTTTGATCGATATGTCACCATTTGTTGTGAGAAACTGAAAGGCAAATACTGCACTGAAAAAACGGCAACTGTGGTTCTTGCAACAACCGACAGTCTGATCTGTTTAAAAAAACATTGCCATCTACTTTAGATTTGAACCTCAGAAGATTATTGACGGCATACCATGGGGCTGCTCGAATTCAGATGCGTATTATTATGACCCTGTCAGGAAAGGATGGAAAAGGTTTGAAAAGTTTCTAACACCCCTATTCCCATTTGGTTTAATTCTGTTCCTCAACGCCCTGACAGTCAGACATATCTTAGCGGCCAGTCGAGTCCATAATAGACTGAAGGGTCAAAGTAAGGGAAAGAATTCCAGTGACCCAGAGATGGAGAGTCGAAGGCAGTCTGTGATTTTACTCATTGCCATATCTGGCGCCTCCATTTTTGTATGGTTATGGTATATTTTGAATTATTTTGATGTTGATGATCCTTTACACAGTCATGGTGAATATATATTTTCGCAAGTTGCATATATGCTGCGGAATTTGAATTGCCATTGTCTATGTGGCTTCCCTTTCCAAGTTCAGAGAGAAGGTCAGGAGGCCACTAAAAGCTATATTTACATAAATAACTGAACCAACTACAACTCAAAGCAACTAAGAGTGGATGGTCACAAAAGTTTTAGTTTGTTGCTGGAAATAATGCTAAAGGGTGTAATAAATTGGCAGGAGGAGACAGAAATTTGGAGAATCAGAAGAACATTGGCAGCAGTTGTCGGATGCCAAATAATTCGGGGTCAAAGAGAAGAGATGGCTGTTGGATCACCTGAGGTCAGTGAAAAGGAGGAATCAATAACATTATGGAGCATCAGAACAAGGGCAAGAAATGTTACACAGAGACCCCAATGGAAATGAATAGTTAAGAATTAGGAGCAGCAGGAGGCCATTCAGCCCTTTGCAGCTGATGCACCAGTCAAAGAGATCTTGGCTGATTCTGTTGCTTTCCTGCACCAACTCCAATTCAGTTGATGTTAAGCTGTGGAAATTGAACAATGCCAGAGTTGAACTGAAACTATTGAGTGTTGAAATTCACAAGAGAAGACAGACAGGCCAGAGAAAAGTCAGGAAAGCACAAAAGTTGACCTTTGAGAGTCCAACGATAAAGATAGCGGGAAGAAAATCAAAGTGCCTCCTGCAGGACATTAGGAAGAGCGGGATCAGCAGCTTCTCCTACACATGCACTGGTTCTGAGTTTGTGACATCCACTTAGGGAAAGAAAATTACTTTCAGAAAAGTAAATACTGCAGACGATGCAAATCCAGATGTATTGATTCACTATTAAATCTAATGGCTTTCACTTTGACAAATAAAGTTTTAATCTGAATTCCTTCTATTCCTGCTGCTGTATCATAGCTGCCTCTCCCCCTCCATCTCAGCGAGGCACGATGTTTTAGCTTCAATCTGTAGAAAGCCAATCTCTGAGCAGGGGTGAGATTGTGAGACATTGAACAGACGGTGGATGGTACAGTTCAACAGTCCCTGGGACCTGAACTGGGAACTCTCTTCCACTCCATGTTCATCCCCATAAATGGTTTCAGAATGTACGATTTTCAGATGGTTCTTATTTGAGCTGAAGGTGTATCTACAGTGATCATTCAGAGTTGTTGTTTTCATCGCCATGGCTTCATGAGTCCATCCCCATGTCAAACTCATCGCTGAAACCTACATCCATTGTGAAACATTCCCAGCCTTGATTATTGCACAGCTCAGCATCACATATTGCACACACTATAAACGAGGCATGATCAAAATCTCTGCTGCTTCCAGCTCCCAATCATTGATAATGGGATGAGGGTCGGGCAGTTGACGTGGTGTACATGGACTTCAGTAAAGCCTTCAATAAGGTTGCACAAGGTAGGCTATTGGAGAAAATACGGAGGCATGGGATTGAGGGGGATTTAGCAGTTTGGATTAGAAACTGGCTTTCTTTAAGAAGGCAACGAGTGGTGGTTGATGGGAAATATTCAGCCTGGAGTCCAGTTACGAGTGGTGTGCCTCAAGGATCTGTTTTGGGACCACTGCTGTTTGTCATTTTTATAAATGACTTGGACACAGGCATACGTGAATGGGTTAGTAAGTTTGCAGATGACACTAAAGTTAGTGGAGTGTTGGGCAGTGTGGGAGAATGTTGCAGGTTGCAGGGAGACTTGGATAAACTGCTGAATTGGGCTGAAAGGTGCCAAATGGAGCTCAATGCAGATAAATGCGAGGTGGTTCACTTTGGGAAGAATAATAGGAAGGCAGAATACTGGGTCAATGGGAAGATCCTTTGTAGTGTGGATGTGCAGAAGGATCTTGGTGTCCATGTCCATAGATCCCTGAAATTTGCCACCCAGGTTGATAGTGCTGTTTTCAAGGCTCGCAGTGTGTTAGGTTTTATTGGTAGAGGGATTGAGTTCCGGAGCCGTAACTGTACAAAACGCTAGTGCTGCCTCACTTGGAATATTGCGTGTAGTTCTGGTCGTCTCAATATCGGAAGGATGTGGAAGCATTGAAAAAGGTGCAGAGGAGATTTGCCAGGATGTTGCCTGCTCTGGAGCGAAGGTCTTATGAAGAAAGGCTGAGGGACTTAGGTCTGTTCTCATTGGAGAGAAGAAGGCTAAGAGGGGATTTAATAGAGACATACAAGATGATCAGAGCATTAGATAGCGTGGACAGTGAGAGTCTTTTTTCTGAGGATGATGACATCAGCTTGTACAAGAGGGCATAGCTGCAAACTGAGGGGTGACAGATTTAAGACAGATGTCAGAGGCAGGTACTTTACTCAGAGAGTGGTAAGGGCATGGAACGCCCTGCCTGCCAATGTAGTTAACTCAGCCACTTGAGGGACATTTAAACAGACCTTGGATAAGCATATGGATGATGATGGGATAGTGTAGGGGGATGGGCAGAGATTCGTTCACAAGTCAGTGCAACATCGAGTGCTGAAGGGCCTGTTGTGTGCTGTATTGTTCTATGTTCAATGTTCTAGCCTTTAACATCTGCTCATGCCCACACTCAGACTCCCTGTTAACCAACATAGAAACATCGAAGATAGCAGTGGAAGAGGCCATTTGGCCCTTTGTACCTGCTCGCCCATTCATCTCAGTCATGGCTGATTGTCTAAATCAATTGTCGAATCCTGCTTTCTCCCCGTAACCTTTTACCCCATTCACCCCAAGTGCTGTGTTTAGCCACCTCTGGAACACATTCATTATTTTGGCATTAACTATTTTCTATGCTCATGAATTCCACAGGCTCACCACACTTAGGGTGTAGAAATGTCTCTTCATCTCGTTTCTAAATGGTCCACCCCATATCCTCACACTGCGATTCCTTGTTCTGGACACACCCAACATCAGGAACGTTGAGTGCGAGCAGCAGCGGAGGTAAGACGGACCCGGAAGACTGCAGCTAAGCCAAAGCAGTTTTTTTAAAAAAATTACTTACTAATAGCGTGCAGCGGTGTTTTTCTCCTTCACAGAACGAGCGGGAGCAGCGGAGGAAGTGATGAGGACCAGAGGGGCAGCCGGAAAGGAAAGCAGTGACCATATATATCTATATTACAGTCAACACGGCTTTGTGAGGGGTAGGTCATGCCTTACAAACCTTATCGAGTTTTTGGAGGATGTGACTGGAAAAGTTGATGAGGGCCGAGCTGTGGATGTGGTGTATATGGACTTCAGTAAGGCATTTGATAAGGTTCCCCATGGTAGGCTCATTCAGAAGGTCACGAGGAATGGGATACAGGGGAACTTAGTTGCTTGGATACAGAATTGGCTGGCCAACAGAAGACAGCGAGTGGTAGTAGAAGGAAAATATTCTGCCTCGAAGTCAGTGGTGAGTGGGGTTCCACAGGGCTCTGTCCTTGGGCCTCTACTGTTTGTAATTTTTATTAATGACTTGGATGAGGGGATTGAAGGATGGGTCAGCAAGTTTGCAGACGACACAAAGGTCGGAGGTGTCGTTGACAGTGTAGAGGGCTGTTGTAGGCTGCAGCGGGACATTGACAGGATGCAGAGATGGGCTGAGAGGTGGCAGATGGAGTTCAACCTGGATAAATGCGAGGTGATGCATTTTGGAAGGTCGAATTTGAAAGCTGAGTACAGGATTAAGGATAGGATTCTTGGCAGCGTGGAGGAACAGAGGGATCTTGGTGTGCAGATACATAGATCCCTTAAAATGGCCACCCAAGTGGACAGGGTTGTTAAGAAAGCATATGGTGTTTTGGCTTTCATTAACAGGGGGATTGAGTTTAAGAGTCGTGAGATCTTGTTGCAGCTCTATAAAACTGCAGTTCTGGGCGCCCTATTATAGGAAAGACGTGGATGCTTTGGAGAGGGTTCAGAAGAGGTTTACCAGGATGCTGCCTGGACTGGAGGGCTTATCTTAAGAGAGGGCTTATCTGAAGAGAGGTTGACTGAGCTCGGTCTCTTTTCATTGGAGAAAAGGAGGAGGAGAGGGGACCTAATTGAGGTATACAAGATAATGAGTGGCATAGATAGAGTTGATAGCCAGAGACTATTTCCCAGGGCAGAAATGGCTAGCACGAGGGGTCATAGTTTTAAGCTGGTTGGTGGAAAGTATAGAGGGGATGTCAGAGGCAGGTTCTTTACGCAGAGAGTTGTGAGAGCATGGAATGCGTTGCCAGCAGCAGTTGTGGAAGCAAGGTCATTGGGGTCATTTAAGAGACTGCTGGACATGTATATGGTCACAGAAATTTGAGGGTGCATACATGAGGATCAATGGTCGGCACAACATTGTGGGCTGAAGGGCCTGTTCTGTGCTGTACTGTTCTATGTTCGATGTTCTATGTTCTAAATATATATGTATAATATATATATGATCAGGAAATTTGCAGGTACCACCAAAATTGGAGCTACAGCGGAGAGTGAAGAAGGTGACCTCAGAGTATGACAGGAACTTGGTCAGATGGGCCAAACGGCCCAGGATTGACAGATGGAGTTCAGTTTAGATAAATGGGAGGTGCTGCATTTTGGAAAGGCAAATCAGGGCAGGACTTTTATTCTTAAATTTAACGTATTGGAGAGTGTTGATGAATTGCTCATGTGTACAGGCTCATAGTTCCTGGAAAGTGGAGCCACAAGTGAACAGGGTTGTGAAGAAGATGTTTCCTATGTTTGTCTTTATTGGTTAGTGCATTGACTACAGGAGTTGGGAGGCCATGTTGCATCTGCACAGGACATTGGTTCGGCCAATATTGGAATACTGTGTGCAATCTGGTCTGCCTATTGTGAAACTGGAAGGGTTTGGTGAAGATTGACATGGATATTCCCAGTGTTCGAGGGTTTAAGCTGGATGGAGAGGCTGAACAGAATGGGTCATTTTTTTCCCTGGAATGTCAGTGGCTGAGGGGTGACATTGGAGAGGTTCATAAAATCGTGAGGGGTATGGAGAAGGTAAATGGACAAGGTATTGACCCAGGGCCGGGGGAATCCAATACGAGAGGGCATAGGCTTAAAGTGAGAGGGGAAAGATTTAAAAGAGACCTAAGGGGCAACTTTTTTTTCATGCAGAACGTGATGTGTGCATGGATGAGCTGCCAGAGGAAGTGGTGGGGGCTGGTATAATTACAACATTTAAAAGGCATGTGGATGTGTATATGAATAAAAATGGTTTAGAGGGATAAGGGCCAGTTGCTTACTAATGGGACTAGATTAATTTAGGATATCCAGCCAGCGTGAATGAGTGGAACCGAAGGGTCTGTTTCCATCCCGTATATTTCGATGACACTGTGACTCTAACGCCAAACTAACAGATAACTGCCTCTATCATTTTCTGTGCTCATGAATCCCACAGGCTGACCACACTTAGGGTGTAGAAATGTCTCCTCATCTCGTTTCTAAATGGTCCACCCCATATCCTCACACTGCGATTCCTCGTTCTGGACACACCCAACATCAGGAACGTTGAGCGCGAGCAGCACCGGAGGTAAGACGGACCCGGAAGACTGCAGCTAAGGCAAAGCAGTTTATTTTTAAAAATTACTTACCGGTAGCGGGCAGCGGTGTTTTTCTCCTTTCAGAGAAGGAGCGGGAGCAGCGGAGGAAGTGACAAGGACCAGAGGGGCAGCCGGGAAGGAAAGCAGTGACCATATATATCAGCAAGGTGTCGAGCTGGATGTACACAGCAGGCCAGGCAGCGTCAGATGAGCAGGAAAGCTGACGGAAGGGTCCAGGCCCGAAACCATCCTAATACCATTTTCCAGCACTTCCCCAAAGCCTATCTATGTCCCTGATAATATTCGGCATCAAAATTATTTTGTCCTTCACTCTCTTACGTGCCAATGAGAAAACAGAAAACTGTCTGCCCAATCTCTCTTAACAGGTCAAGCTTCCGAACCCAGGCAAGCCCTGGTGAAGATCATTCGTATCCTTTCCAGTGTCATCACATCCCTTCAATAATGTGAATTCCAGAAGTACACACAAGCATGAGAGACATTGTTTCTTGTTAATAACTCTATGTTATGAACAGTGTAAGTTGTATTACATTCAATTCAAGACTTGGCTCAATGACAATAAAAAGCTTTGACAACAATACCTCATTTATATTGGTTACTAAATCATCATGAGGAAACCGTAGCGTTCATCGCGCATCAGGTATGTACGGAAAACTGGGATCTGTTGTGGGATCTTGTGAAAAATGGACATCAAAACTTGGAATCACATGTCAATAAAATGCAAGGCTAGCAGTTTGAATTCTTCTGCATTTCCATTGTTTTGGTAATTAACCAGAGCTTGTCATGGAATTTTCACACTTTTCTTCAGCTCTTGTCTTAATTTAGCCAAGGTCACAAAATACAAGTATTAGTGCAGCATTTGACTAACTTAGTCTATGAAAATCATTGGGTCATTTAAGCATTTTTCAGAATAAACTTTGATATTCGGATGCAAAGAAAACTATCACATGTGCTTCCCAAATCAATATGAAGTTGCAGGTTAGAGCAAACAGCAGTATGATGAATTGTGTTAGTTTCTTCGAGATGTGAGAGGGAGACTTGGTGCAGAACGCAGAGCTGAAATTGACTCTCGGGCGGGCAACATCAAGAAAAACCTAATTTGTCACTGGCTTGTATAATTCATGGGATCATGGACCGAGTAATGATTTCTGATGATATGTCAACTCCTGTCAGTATAATACATAGGACTCACTACACGAATTGAAAAACGATATCCGAGTGTTTTAAAATGAATGAACTGAAATACTGCAATAATATCACGAGCAGATCTTGTTCTCATAATATGTTGCAGTCCATTATATTCACTCTCACTAACGTTTTGCAAATAAAATCAAATTTATTCTCACTTCCTTTGATGAATGATAGAGGCAGTTATCAGTTAGTTTGGAGTTAGAGTCATAGTGTCATCGAGATATACGGCACGGTAACAGACCCTTCGGCCCCACTCATTCACGCTGGCTAGATATCCTAAATTAATCTAGTCCCATTAGTAAGCAGCTGGCCCTTATCCCTCTAAACCATTTTTATTCATATATACATCCACATGCCTTTTAAATGTTGTAATTATACCAGCCCCCAACACTTCCTCTGGCAGCTCATCCATGCACACATCATGTTCTGCATGAAAAAAAAGTTGCCCCTTAGGTCTCTTTTAAATCTTTCCCCTCTCACTTTAAGCCTATGCCCTCTCGTATTGGATTCCCCCAGCCCTGGGCCCATACCTTGTCCATTTACCTTCTCCATACCCCTCACGATTTTATGAACCTCTCCAATGTCACCCCTCAGCCACTGACATTCCAGGGAAAAAAATGACCCATTCTGTTCAGCCTCTCCATCCAGCTTAAACCCTCGAACACTGGGAATATCCATGTCAATCTTCGCCAAACCCTTCCAGTTTCACAATAGGCAGACCAGATTGCACACAGTATTCCAATATTGGCCGAACCAATGTCCTGTGCAGATGCAACATGGCCTCCCAACTCCTGTAGTCAATGCAGTGACCAACAAAGACAAACATAGGAAACATCTTCTTCACTACCCTGTTCACTTGTGGCTCCACTTTCCAGGAACTATGAGCCTGTACACAAAGGTCTCTCAATTCATCAACACTCTCCAATACGTTAAATTTAAGAATAAAAGTCCTGCCCTGATTTGCCTTTCCAAAATGCAGCATCTCGCATTTATCTAAACTGAACTCCATCTGTCAATCCTGGGCCGTTTGGCCCATCTGACCAAGATCCTGTTATACTCTGAGGTCACCTTCTTCACTCTCCGCTGTAGCTCCAATTTTGGTCGTACCTGCAAATTTCCTGATCATATATATATACATATATATTATATATATATATATATATATAGATATATATGGTCACTGCTTTCCTTTCCGGCTGCCCCTCTGGTCCTCATCACTTCCTCCGCTGCTCCCGCTCGTTCTGTGAAGGAGAAAAACACCGCTGCACGCTATTAGTAAGTAATTTTTTTAAAAAAAACTGCTTTGCCTTAGCTGCAGTCTTCCGGGTCCGTCTTACCTCCGGTGCTGCTCGCACTCAACGTTCCTGATGTTGGGTGTGTCCAGAACGAGGAATCGCAGTGTGAGGATATGGGGTGGACCATTTAGAAACGAGATGAGGAGACATTTCTACACTCAAAGTGTGGTGAGCATGTGGGATTCATGAGCATAGAAAATAGTTAATGCCAAAATAATGAATGTGTTCCAGAGGTGGCTAAACACAGCACTTGGGGTGAATGGGGTAAAAGGTTACGGGGAGAAAGCAGGATTCGACAATTGATTTAGACAATCAGCCATGACTGAGATGAATGGGTGAGCAGGTACAAAGGGCCAAATGGCCTCTTCCACTGCTATTTTCGATGTTTCTATGATGATTAACAGGGAGTCTGAGTGTGGGCATGAGCAGATGTTAAAGGCTAGAACATTGAACATAGAACAATACAGCACACAACAGGCCCTTCAGCACTCGATGTTGCACTGACTTGTGAACGAATCTCTGCCCATCCCCCTACACGATCCCATCATCATCCATATGCTCATCCAAGGTCTGTTTAAATGTCCCTCAAGTGGCTGAGTTAACTACATTGGCAGGCAGGGCGTTCCATGCCCTTACCACTCTCTGTGTAAAGTACCTGCCTCTGACATCTGTCTTAAATCTGTCACCCCTCAGTTTGCAGCTATGCCCTCTTGTACAAGCTGATGTCATCATCCTCAGAAAAAAGACTCTCACTGTCCACGCTATCTAATGCTCTGATCATCTTGTATGTCTCTATTAAATCCCCTCTTAGCCTTCTTCTCTCCAATGAGCACAGACCTAAGACCCTCAGCCTTTCTTCATAAGACCTTCGCTCCAGAGCAGGCAACATCCTGGCAAATCTCCTCTGCACCTTTTTCAATGCTTCCACATCCTTCCGATATTGGGACGACCAGAACTACACGCAATATTCCAAGTGAGGCAGCACTAGCGTTTTGTACAGTTACGGCTCCGGAACTCAATCCCTCTACCAATAAAACCTAACACACTGCGAGCCTTGAAAACAGCACTATCAACCTGGGTGGCAAATTTCAGGGATCTATGGACATGGACACCAAGATCCTTCTGCACATCCACACTACAAAGGATCTTCCCATTGACCCAGTATTCTGCCTTCCTATTATTCTTCCCAAAGTGAACCACCTCGCATTTATCTGCATTGAGCTCCATTTGGCACCTTTCAGCCCAATTCAGCAGTTTATCCAAGTCTCCCTGCAACCTGCAACATTCTCCCACACTGCCCAACACTCCACTAACTTTAGTGTCATCTGCAAACTTACTAACCCATTCACGTATGCCTGTGTCCAAGTCATTTATAAAAATGACAAACAGCAGTGGTCCCAAAACAGATCCTTGAGGCACACCACTCGTAACTGGACTCCAGGCTGAATATTTCCCATTAACCACCACTCGTTGCCTTCTTAAAGAAAGCCAGTTTCTAATCCAACTGCTAAATCTCCCTCACTCCCATGCCTCCGTATTTTCTCCAATAGCCTACCTTGTGCAACCTTATTGAAGGCTTTACTGAAGTCCATGTACACCACGTCAACTGCCCGACCCTCATCCCATTATCAATGATTGGGAGCTGGAAGCAGCAGAGATTTTGATCATGCCTCGTTTATAGTGTGTGCAATATGTGATGCTGAGCTGTGCAATAATCAAGGCTGGGAATGTTTCACAATGGATGAAGGTTTCAGCGATGAGTTTGACATGGGGATGGACTCATGAAGTCATGACGATGAAAACAACAACTCTGGCTGATCACCGTAGATACACCTTCAGCTCAAATAAGAACCATCTGCAAATGATACATTCTGAAACCATTTACGGGGATAAATATGGAGTGGAAGAGAGTTCCCAGTTCAGGTCCCAGGGACTGTTGAACTGTACCATCCACCCTCTGCACAATGTCTCACAATCTCACCCCTGCTCAGAGATTGGCTTTCTACAGATTGAAGCTAAAACCTCGTGCCTCGTTGAGATGGAGGGGGAGAGGCAGCTCTGATACAGCAGCAGGAATACAAGGAATTCAGATTAAAACAGTATTTGTCAAAGTATTTGCCATTAGATTTAATAGTGAATCAATACATCTGGATTTGCATCATCTACAGTATTTACTTTTCTGAAAGTAATTTTCTTTCCCTAAGTGGATGTCACAAACTCAGAACCAGTGCATGTGTAGGAGAAGCTGCTGATCCAGCTCTTCCTAATGTCCTGCAGGAGGCACTTTGATTTTCTTCCCGCTATCTTTATCGTTGGACTCTCAAAGGTCAACTTTTGTGCTTTCCTGACTTTTCTCTGGCCTGTCTGTCTCCTCTTGGGAATTTCAACACTCAATAGTTTCAGTTCAACACTGGGGTTGTTCAATTTCCACAGCTTAACATCAACTGAATTGGAGTTGGTGCAGGAAAGCAACAGAATCAGCCAAGATCTCTTTGACTGGTGCATCAGCTGCAAAGGGCTGAATGGCCTCCTGCTGCTCCTAATTCTTAACTATTCATTTCCATTTGGGTCTCAGTGTAACACTTCTTGCCCTTGTTCTGATGCTCCACAACGTTATTGATTCCTCCTTTCCACTGACCTCAGGTGATCCAACAGCCATCTCTTCTCTTTAACCCCGAATTATTTGGCATCCGACAACTGCTGCCAATGTTCGTCTGATTCTCCAAATTTCTGTCTCCTCCTGCCAATTTATTACACCCTTTAGCATTATTTCCAGCAACAAACTAAAACTTTTGTGACCATCCACTCTTAGTTGCTTTGAGTTGTAGTTGGTTCAGTTATTCATGTAAATATAGCTTTTAGTGGCCTCCTGACCTTCTCTCCGAACTTGGAAAGGGAAGCCACATAGACAATGGTATTCGTATAGCAATTCAAATTCCGCAGCATATTTGCAACTTGTGAAAATATATATTCACCATAACTGCCTAAAGGATCATCAACACCAAAATAATTCAAAATATACCATAGCCACAGAAAAATGAAGGTGCCAGATATGGCAAAGAGTAAAATCACAGACTGCCTTCGACTCTCCATCTCTGGGTCCCTGGAATTCTCTCCATTACTTTGACCCTTCAGTCTTTTACGGACTCGACTGGCCACTAAAATATGTCTGACTGTCAGGGCATTGAGGAACAGAATTAAACCAAATGGGAATAGGGGTGTTAGAAACTTTTCAAACTTTTTCCATCCTTTCCAGACAGGGTCATCATAATATGCATCTGAATTAGAGCAGTACCATGGTATGCCGTCAATAATCTTCCGAGGTTCAAATCTAAAGTAGATGGGAATATTTTTTAAACAGAGCAGACTGCCGGTTGTTGCAAGAACCACAGTTGCTGTTTTTTCAGTGCAGTATTTGTTTTTCAGTTTCTGACAACAAATGGCGACATATCGATCAAAGGTGAACATGATGGTGAACCACACAGAGCAGTCTATGGCTACACGGCACAGGGCATAGCGAACACGACACACAGGGGTGATGTCCAAGAATGATGGTGGGAAAAAATCATCTTTGATTTTGCTGAGTATGATTTCAATGAGAATGAAAACTAGATCCACCACTGCCATGGACTGAAGGTAGCGAGAGCTGCAGGCTGAGAGTCCACAGTTTCCTCGAAACAGGATCGCAACAGTCACTACATTGACTGAAAGAGAGAGAGAGAGAGAGAGAGAAAATAGAACACAGAAGAAGAGAACAATACAGAGCAGAACAGGCCCTCCGGCCCTCGATGTTGCGCCAAAGTGAATAAGAAATGAAAATCATTCTCTATCACTGCGGCTAGATGCTCCGGATTAGACTTTATCAATACAAATGTGTGAAAGGAACTAGTTCGAGGAACAATAATCAAAAACAACACAGCACAGAACCTCACACAGAGTGGAGCTGGAGGAACACAGCAGGTCAGGCTGCCTGAGAGGAGCAGAAAATTTTGGATTGGGACCCTTCCCAAACTTTAAATTCTGCTTTCCCTCGCATTTTCCTTTGAAATATAAAACAAACGTCTGCTCATTTGAGATACATTCCTTCACTGTGTACACAAAATAGCTTCATCACATGTCTCGAACATTTTCACAAACTTCTATTTCTGTCTTTCTTCAAATCAAAAGTCAGACGTCCCTGCCACCACCATCCTGCCCGAGCTGACTACGCAGTTTACTCTTCAACAGCAGCTCTGTTGGTAAGGACATCTTCTCCCTGTTAAAATAGTTAATGTCTAAATGCACCTGCTTCTCTCAATCTCTTGTCTTCAGGCAGCCAATGCTCTGGGGGATCATGCTCAGTTGACTGACTTATTGTTTTTCAATCTATACGATCTCTTGGAAATGATTGATTTTCAAAGCTCCTCCTTAAAATGACTGCCTCACCCTTAAATTATTGGATCATAAAGTCCCATTTCATTCAGATTAATCACTGTTTAATTCCATATAATCCTTGACACAAGATCCATCAGAAATTCTGTTCTCTTCATGGATCAGTCACACACTGAGTGTAACAACAAAGTGGGGAGCACTTGAAACACCGGAAGCAGCAGAATGAAACGATAGAGATGTCCGGGATATTTGTCCTGTTATGCTCTTGCAGGTATCATTATTGCTCACTGGGTAACAGCAGAAACTGGGTCAGACGCTGATTGAAACAGCCTCAATAGCTATACACACTCACCAGGAAAGCTAATGATGCCGAGAACCAGGTAGAATATTTTCCTCACCGTTAGAATCAAACTGTGCATTTTCAGTTTGCTGTGAGTTGTTCCTTGCTTCTGCAGATAATCCCCCTCAGTTTGATTCTGTGATGACTGACTTGCAGGGTCTTAATTTTATGCTCATCCATATCTCTGCTGGGATATTTGTATTGCACAATATTCGCAAGTGTTTTTCTTGAAGAGTTGGAATAAACAGATGACGACAGCTGAATGAAACCTCTCATGCTGCCCAATGTTCACATGGGGAATCGATTGGTTAAACACTCATTTCTCCAAGAAAGAACTTTGCTGGCCACGTGAAAAAAAAAACTAACAAGAAATGGAAGCCATGTTGATGCACATATTCTTTCAAACACTTCTAGTTTCAACTTGGGAACTTGTGTTGATGACCTTCCCTCATGACCATTCAATGATTGATTCCCTCCCAACAGAAATCACATTCCGGCCTGTTTGATGGAATTCAGGAGCGTCACTGCTCCCTTTAGCCGTGGATAGCCCGTTGAGTGCTTCACAGAATCAAAGTCCGCAAGACAGGATTCGCCCAATTTCACGGTCTTGTTCTGATCTGTGCCAGACTAGATCAGCCAGTCTCACTCCTTCACATCTCTCCATCATGACCTCACCCTCTTCTCTTTACTTTCCTTCTTCATTTCAACCCGACTGTATATAGGTTCATCGCACTCTCAGGAGTGTCATTTCACATCCATTACCTGTTCTGTGAGGTTGTGCAGCTGAAGAGTTTTGGTTGAACGATAAGCCTTAATATTCAACAAAGAGATCTCCAAGGGAATTGTTTGAAGTCCTGTTTGGATACATCATCAGTATTAGGCTGGGGTTTGAGTTAGGTCTCATGTTCACATTATGGTTACAGTGAATATTCGATATGGTTTAGAATTGTGTCAATGTTTGATTAACTGTTGGGTTAATGAAAGGATCAGTGGCATGTTCGGGTTAGTCTGAGATATGGGGCAACCCTGGGAGTTGGTGTGGTCAATTCTCGAATGGCTGGGTCATGGTTAATGAAAACTGTTCGGCAATGGATCCTGCCACGGCAGGTGGTAGGATTTGAATTCAGTAAATGTCTGGAAATAAGAATCTATAGATGACTGTAAATCCATTGCCGACTGTCGGGAAAAAGCCAACTGACTCATTAATGCCCTTTAGGGAAGGAAACTGCCATCCTTACCTGGTGTGGCCAACACGTAACTCAGACCCACAGTCATGTAGTTGACTCTTAACAGCCTCTGAGCAATTAGAGATGGGCAATAAGTGCTGTCAATCCACCGATGCCCTCATCCCGTGACTGAATAAAGGAGTAAATAAATTCAGAACACATTCATGTCAAAGAAAGACAGTTCAGGAAACACATTTAAGTAATTAATTTAACAAAAAAAACGTTGGCTAGATCATGGACACAGACCCTTTGGTCCAACTAGTCCACGTCGGCAGTGCTCCCAACCTGAACGTGTCCCACTTGCCTTCGTTTGGCCCATATCTCACCAAACATTTCCTGTTTATGTACTTACCCAGATATCTTTTATATATTGCAACTGGTCTCACATCCAGCACTTCCTCCGGCAGTTCCTTCAACTCTCTGTGTTAAAAAGTTGAAGCTCAGCACAAGTTGGAAGAACAGCATCTCCTTTTCCACTTGGAACATGACAGCCTCTGGACTCAATATCGAGTTCAATAATTTTAGGGCCTGAACTCGTCCATGTCCTATCCCCCTACTCCATATACAATGCCTTGTTATCATTCAATCTGCCACTATAAGTTATTATTGTCAGCCACCAACAGTTTCAATTAACAGCAATTCACTCTCCCGGCCAGACCATGATCCATTGCTTTGTCCAATTGTTCTCTCTCTCTCTTTGGTTTCCATTGCATCTTTAGTCTGAACCACATCCCTCACCCTATCGATGATTTTCAAGCTATCATCTGAGGAACCATCACCGGACCTGAAACATTAACTCTGATTTCTCCTCAGGGGCGGTGCCTGACCTGCTGAGCTTTTCCAGCAACATCTGTTTTTGTCTGTCTCATTATGAATCGCTCTGGCAGAGGGAACAGGTTTTGCTCTCTCTTCCACATCTACGACCCTCATATGTTTGAAGCCTCACACCTGACCAAGGAGCAGAAATAAGCCATTCGGCACTCATACTGAGCTGCACTATTCAGTAAGTCTGTGGGTGATCTGATTATAGCCACAAATCTACGCACTCCCTTCCCTCAGTTAAAACTTCATTCCCCCGTGCAACAAGACATCTATGAAAGCAGCTCCAGTTACTGTCAGCTACCGATGTATGATCCTCATTCCAGAGGATCACATTGCTCACATTCCGATATGAAATGTAAATTGTTCATCAAATGCAGTGAAATCCATTCCAGTGCCGTAAGAGGAGCACTGGAAGAAATTGCTGTTACCTTTGTTCATCACTTTGAGAAACCTGTCTCTCTCCATAGTGCTGGAGCACTCTATAGACGTGAATACATAGAAACGTAGAAGATGGGAGCAGGAGGAAGACATTCGACCCTTCGAGCCTGCTCCACCATTCATCACAAACATTGCTGACTGTTCAGCTCAATAGCCGAATCCTGGTTCTGCCAATAACCTTTGATTCCATTCATCCCAGTGGTATTCCTAGCTACACCTTGAATTCCATCAATGTTTTGCAATCATCTGCTTCCTGTGGTAATGAATTCTACAGGCTCACCACTCTTTTGGGTGAACAAATTTCTCCCCTTCTCCATCCTAAATGGTTTACCCTGAATCCTCCCTGCTTCTACTATGTCAAACACGATTAATTTTTTAAGTCTCCATGAAATTGTGACTCATTCACTTGAACTCCAATGAAAGCAATCTGAACATCTTCAACCTCTCCTTCAACGTCAGTCCCGCAATCCCCAGGGTCACCCGCAAAAAAATGTACTGCTGTACAAAAATGAAGCCATGAATGCAACAAGTAATAAAAGAATATTCCGTTGAAAATACCACTCCTTTGAGAAATCAAAGCACTTTGGCTATCCAGTATCAGCTGGAATGAACATTGGAAGAGCTGCAATAATTGTAAGCTGGAACAGCATTGTAAGATCTCAGAAAGATTATGTGTATGGAAGAAGTCCATTCGGCCGATTGTATACGCATCAGCTAAATGACATAGACTGACTCTATTACCGAGAGGCAATCCTGTCATTTCCCATATCCCTGCGGGTCATTGTTATCCACAAAATACCCTCTGTAATGCTTCAACTGGACTTGTCTCCATTCTATTTCCAGGCTGTTCATTACACACTCTCAATACATATTTTGAGTTTTTTTTATTACAACACACCATCCTTGTTTCTTTTGCATCTCACCTTAAGTATAAGGCTCCCTGTTTCTTAATTTTTCTCTTTTTTGAGTTGGGGCAGCTTCTCCCTGTCTACTCTGTTCAGCTCCCTTATAAATTTGTAATTCTCTGTCAAATCTCCTCCTCAGCTTTTTTTTCTCTCCAAGGAAGACATTACTAACTTCTTCGAACTATCCTGATTATGATGCTCCTGATTTCTAGAACCATTCCTGTCAGTTGTCTCTGCACCTTCTCGTCGAAGGGTCTCCCCGACCGAACAGCAGGAACCAATCAGAAATTGAGATTTGGCTGCACCAATTGCAAACTATAATCCAGTCAAGGCCATGTTTTATAACGCTGACACCCCAGTGCATGGATTGGCAGACTTTGAGGGAAACGTTCAAGGTGTCATCGTGAGGAACTACAACAAAAGGAACTTGTGTGAAAACTTTCATATTTGCAATGCTTCAAAGAGAACAAAGGAAAAAGAAAATTACAGCAAAGGAACAGGCCTTTCGGCCCTCCAAGCCTGTGCTGATCGAGATCCTCTGTCTCACCTGTCATCCATTTTCTAAGGGTCTGTGTCCATTTGCTCCCTGCCCATCCATGTACCTTTCTAAATATATCTTAAAAGATGCTAATGTGCCTGCATCTTCCACCTTCGCTGGCAATGCATTCCAGGCACCCACCACCCTCTGTGTAAAGAACTTTCAACGCATATCTCCCTTAAACTTTCCTCCTCTCACTTTGAACTCATGACCCTTAATAATTGAGTCCCCCACTCTGGGAAAAAAGCTTCTTGCCCTCCACCCTGTCTGTACCCCTCATGATTTTGTAGACCTCAATCAGGTCCACGCTCAATCTCCGTCTTTTGAATGAAAATAATCCTAATCTACTCACCCTCTCTTCATAGCTAGCACCGCCATACCAGGCAACATCCTGGTGAACCTCCTCTGCACCCTCTCCAAAGCGTCCACATCCTTTTAGTCATGTGGTGACCAGAACTGTACACCGTACTCTAAATGTGGCCGAGCCAAAGTCTTATACAACTGTACATTGACCTACCAATTCTGATACTCAACACCCCGTCCGATGAAGGAAAGCATGCCGTATGCCTTCTTGACCACCCTATTGACCTGTGTTGCCACCTTCAGGGAACAATGGACCTGAACACCCAGATCTCTCTGGTCACCAATTTTCCCCAGGACTTTTCCATTTACTGTATAGTTTGCCCTTGAGTTAGATCTTCCAAAATGCATCTCCTCGCATTTACACGGATTGAACTCCATCTGCCATTTATCTGCCCATCTCTCCAGTCGATCTATATTCTGCTGTAATCTCTGACAGTCCCCTTCACTATCTGCTACTCCACCAATCTTAGTGTCATCTGCAAACTTGCTGAACAGTCCACCTCCACCTTCCTCCAAATCATTTACGTATATCACAAACAACAGTGGTGCCAGCACACATCCCTGTGGAACACTACTGGTCACAGGTCTCCAATTTGAGAAGCTCCCTTCTACCACTATTCTCTGTCTCCTGTTGCCGAGCCAGTTCTTTATACATTGAGCTAGCACACCCTGGACCCCATGTGACTTCACTTTCTCCATCACCCTGCCATGGGGAACCTTATCAAACGCCTTACTGAAGTCTATGTATATGACATCGACAGCCTTTCCCTCATCAATCAACTTTATCATGTCCTCAAAGAATTCTATTAAGTTGGTAAGACATGACCTTCCCTGCACAAAACCATGTTGCCTATCACTGATAAGCCCATTTTCTTCCAAATGGGATTCAGATCCTATCCCTCAGTATCTTCTCCAGTAGCTTCCCAACCAATGACGTCAGTTTCACTGGTTGATAATGACTAGGATTATTCTTGCTACCCTTCTTCAACAAGGTGACAACATTAGCAAGTCTCCAGTCCTCCGGGATCTTCCCCATGTCTAAGGATGCTGCAAAGATATCTGTTAAGGCCCCAACCATTTCCTCTCTCACTTCCATCAATAACCTGGGATGGATCCCATTCAGACCTGTCCACCTTAATGTCTTTTAGGATACCCAACACTTCTTCCCTCCTTATGCTGACTTGACCTCGAGTAATCAATCATCTATCACTCACCTCAACATCCGTCATGTCCCTCTCCTTGGTGAATAGCGATGCAAAGTGCTTGTTAAGAATGTCACCCATTTTCTCTGACTCGATGCATAACTTTCCTTTTCTGCCCTTAAGTGGGCCAATCCTTCCTCTAGTTACCCTCTTGCTCCTTATATATCAATAAAAGGCTTTGGGATTTTCTTTAACCATGTTTGCCAGCAATATCTCATGTCCTCTCCTAGCTCTCTTAATCCCTCGTTTCAGATTCACTCTACATTCCCCATATTCTTTCAAAGTTTTGTCTGTCTTCAGAAATTCACTGACAGGAGCAGGCACCTGATTTAGAAGGTGGGTTCTAAGTTCTTTAAGAAATCAAAGTGCTGGGTCCTGACATTTGAAAAGTTTAATATGCATTCCATACTGGATATCTTTTGTAACAAGGCTGACGTGACTTTCATGTGTCATATATATCTCTCCAACAGTGCACACACTTCACCTTACACATTCTGTACAAAAATCTTCAAGTGTCGATGACTTTTAATTCAAGTTGATCCTGATCTCAATTCAAAGCAAAAGAAATGACACTCAAAATACTGGATTCATTGTTGGTCATCTTCCAGGATTCAACATACTCTGGAACAGTCCCTGCAGATTGGAGGGTTGCTAATGTCACTCCAATATTCAAAAGGGAGGTTCACAGAAAACAATGGAAGTATAGGCCAGTCAGCCTAACATCTGGAGTGGGGAATATTCTGGAATCTATTTTCAATGACTTTACAGTGAAACGTTGAGAAAACAGTGGCAGGATCAGACACAGTCAGCATGGATTTATGAAGAGAAAACCATGCTGGAAAAATCTGTTGGAATTCTATGAAGATATAATGAGGAGAGTTGACATAAAGGAGCCAGTCAAGTAATATATTTGGACTTTCAGAAAGTGTTTGACAAAGTCCCAGTAAAGAGATTATTGTGCAAGTTGACTGTGCATGAGATTGGTGCAGGTGTATTGAGATGGATAGAAAACTGGTTGTCAGACAGCAAACAAAGAGAAGGAATTAATGGGTCCTTTTCAAATTAGCAGGCAGTGACTAGCAGAGTGCCACAGGCATCTGTGCCAGGACCCAACTATTCACATTATTTATTCATGTTTTGGATGAGGGAGCAATATGTGACATCTTAAAGATTGCACAAGATACCAAATTGGGTTGGAGGGTGAACTGTGACGAGGATGCATCGATTCTTCAGCATGATCTGGACAGATTGTGGGAGTGGGAAATTCAATGACGGATGTTGTAAGGTTTGCATGACTGAGGTTATTCACTTTGGAAGGAAAACAAGAAGGCAGATTACTATGCGAATAGCTGTAAAGTGGGAGAGGGGAGTGTGCAGTGAGATCTGGCTGTCCTTCGACCCCCACTGAAGAGAAGCCTGCAGCTGCAGCAGGCAGTAAAGAAGGTAAATGGTACGTTCATTGTGAGAGGTTTCGAGTCCAGGAGCAGGTACGTGTTGTTTTACTTTCCAGGATCTTGGTGAGGCCGCATGTCGAATACTGTGTCCAGTTTTGGTCTCCTTTTCTGAGGAAGGATGCTCCTGCCCTCGAGGGAGTCCAGCGAAGGTACACCAGGCTGATTCCGGGGGTGGTGTGACTGACACCTGAGGAGCAACTGAGTGGGTTAGTATTGTTTTTGCTGGAGTTCAGACGAAGGAGGGGGGATTTCATAGAGACTTTAAAACTTCTGACAGTAATAAATAGGGTACATATAGGGAAGGTGTTCCCAATGGTGGTGTGTCCAGAACCAGGTATCACATTGTGAGGATATGGGGTAGACCATTGAGAAAGGAGATGAGGAGACATTTCTACACCCAAGGAGTGGTGAGCCTGTGGAATTCATGAGCACACAGAATAGTTAATGCCAAAGTAATGAACGTGTTCAAGAGGTGGCTGAATACAGCACTTGGGGTGAATGGGGTAAAATGTTACGGCGTGAAACAGGATTAGACGATTGATTTAGACAATCAGCCATGACTGTGATGAATTGGTGAGCAGGCACAAAGGGCCAAATGGACTCCTCCCGCTCCTGTCTTCTCTGTTTCTGTGATGGTTAACAGGGAGTCTGAGTGTGAGCATGAGCAGGTGGTAAAGGTTAGAACATAGAACATAGAACATTACAGAGCAGAACAGACCCTTCAGTCCTCGATGTTGTGCTGACCTGTGATCTAATCTAAGCCCATACCCCTACACTATCCCATCATCATCCATATGCTGATTGAAGGACTGTTTAAATGTCCCTAATGTGGCTGAGACAACTATATTGGCAGGCAAGGCATCCCATGCCATTACCACTCTCTGAGTAATGAACCTGCCTCTGACATCTGTCTGAAATCTATCACCCCTCAATTTGTAGCTATGCCCCCTCGTACAAGCTGATGTCATCATCCTCGAAAAAAGGCTCTCACTGTCCTCTCGATCCATTCCTCTGACCAGCTTGTACGCCTCTATGTGTTGATGACCTTCCCTAATGACCATTCAGTGATTGATTCCCTCCCAAACGAAAACACATTCCGGCCTATTTGATGGAATCCAGGAGTGTCACAGCTCTCTTTTGCTGTGGAAAGCCAGTTGATTGCTTCACAGTCCTGTTCAGATCTGCGCCAGACTATATCAGCCAGTCTCACTCCTTCTCATCTCTCCATCATGATCTCACCCTCTTCTCTTCAATTTTCTTCTTCATTTCCATCCTGTTTTATATTAGTTCGCTGCACTGTCAGGAGCTTCTTTTCAGTTCCACAACCTGTTCTGTGAGGTTGTGTAGCTTAAGAGTTTTGGTTGGAGGTTCATGTTTGGATAAGGCTTAATATTCAACACAGGATTCAGTTTTAATAGAACTGCAATGGAATTGCTTGAAGTACTGTATGGGTGCATCATCAGTGTTAGGCTGGGATTTGAGTTGGGTATAGTGTTGACATTATGGTTACGTTGGATATGGTTTAGAAATGTGTCAACATTCGATTAACAGTTGGGTGAATGAAAGGATCCGGGTTATGTATAGGTTAGCCTCAGATATGGGGCAACCCTGGGAGTTGGTGTGGTCAAGTCTCGAATGGCTGGTACATGGTTAATGAAAACTGTTCAGCAATGGATCCTCCCACGGCAGGTGGTGGAATTTGAATTCAATAAATGTCTGGAAATAAGAATCTAATGATGATCATAAATCCATTGACGATTGTCAGGAAAAAGCCAACTGATTCATTAATGTCCTTTAGGGAAGGAAGCTGCCATCCTTACCTGGTGTGGCCTACATTTAACTCCAAACCCACAGTCATGTAGTTCACTCTTAACTGCCCTCTGAGCAATTAGACATGGGCAATAAATGCTGTCAATTGATGCCCCTTACCCATGACTGAATTAAGGAGTAAATAAATCCTGCTTCCTAAAAAACACTCATTTTGATTCTGGCATTCCTCTGACTCTTTTGAAAAGGGAGACTCCAAAATGTCCACCCTCTTCATCAACCGAAGACTCCACAAACTGTTTTTGAGAGGACCCTCAACTGATTGTGAAACATCTGCTGCATTTACACCCTCACACCCTCTTTTAGCTCCCACAATAGCGATAGAATTCCTTGTCCTTGCCCACCATCCCACCATTACCGACATCGAGAAGGTCTTCGGCCATCATTTCTGCCACCTCCAGTGAGATACCACCAAGAGGCACATATTCCCCTCCACTCCATTGTCCGCCTTCTAAAGGGGCCTGATGCACTCTTCCTTCACGCCCAACACCATATCCCCACAGCCCCACAGCACCTTCCCCTGCAACTGGCGTAGCTGTAAAGCCTGGCCATTTACCTCCTCCCTCTCCAGTATCCAAGGGCCAAAACATACTTCCAGGTGAAGCAGGACTTTACCTGCACTGCTGACAATCTGGTCTACTGCATTCGCTGCTCCCTCTACATGAGGGAAAGGAAGTGTACACTGGGTGATGACTTCACAGAACATTTACTTTCTGCTTGCAAAAAAGTCTCTGAGCTTCCAGTTGCCTGCCACTTTAACACACCACCCTGTTCCCTGGCTAACATCTCTGTCTTGGACTTGCTGCAGTGATCCAGTGAGGCTCAGCACAAGCTGGAAGAACAGCATCTCCTTTTTCACTTGGAACACGACAGCCTCTGGACTCAAAAACGAGTTCAATAATTTTAGGGACTGAACTCTTCCATGTCCGAGCCCCCTACCCCATATACAATGCCTTGTTATCTTTCAGTCTGCATTTATAAGTAATTTATTGTAAACCACTAACAGTTTCCATTAACAGCTATTCACTTCAGCATCAAAATCGACGATTTCCTAGCTACCATCTGAGGATGGATCCCCGGACCCGAAACATTAACTCTAATTTCTCTTCACGGGCAGTGCCTAACCTGCTGAACTTTTCCAGCAACGTCTCTTTTTGTCTCTCTCATTATGAATTGTTCTGACAGAGGGAACAGCTTTTTCTCTTTCTTCCACATCGGCAAGCCTTATGCGTTTGAAGCCTCGCACCTGACCAAGGAGTAGGAATAAGCCATTTGGCACTCATACTGAACTGCACCATTTAGTAAGTTTATGGGTGATCTGATTATTGCCTCAAATCTACACATTCCGCTCCCTCTGATAAAACTTCATTCCCCGATGCAACAAGACGTCTACGAAAGCAGCTCCAATTACTATAAGATGCCAATATATGATTCTCATTCCAGAGGACCACATTGTTCATATTCCTATATGTAATATAAATCGATCCTTAAATGCAGAGAAATCGATTCCAGTGCCGTAAGAGGAGCAGGAGAAGAAATTGCTGTTTCCTTTGTTCATCACTTTGAGAAATCTGTCTCTCTCCATAGGTCTGGAGTACTCTATAGACGTGAATACATAGAAACATAGAAGATGGGAGCAGGAAGAAGCCATTCGGCCTTTCGAGCCTCCTCCACCATTCATCACAATCATTGCTGAGCATTCAACTCAACAGCCGAATCCTGTTTCTGCCCAATACCGTTGACCCCATTCATCCCAGGTGCTGTATCTAGCTACACCTTGAATATATTCAATGGTTTGGAATATATTCTACTTCCTGTGGTAATGAATTCCACAGGCTCACCACTTTTTTGGGTGAACAGATGTCTCCTCATCTCCATCCTAAACGGTTTACCCTGAATCCTCCCTGCATCTACTTTGTCTAGCACTATTACAATTTCATAAGCCTCCCTGAAATTGTGACTCATTCGCTTGAACTCCAATGAAAGCAACCCGAACGTAGTCAACCTCTCCTTATATGTCAGTCCCGCAATCCCTAGAGTCACCCCCATAAAAAGTACCTCTGCACAAAAATGAAGACACAAATACAGCAAATAATTAAAGATTATTCTGCTGAAAGTAGCTCACCTTTGAGAAATCAAAACGCCTTGGCTCTCCAGGCTCACCTGGAATGAATATTAGAATAGCTGCAATAACTGTAAACTGGAACAGCATCAGAAGACCTCAGAAAGATTACGCGTATGGAAAGAGTCCATTCGACCTATTGTCTGTGCATCAGCTAAATAACATCGTCTGACTCCATTAGCGAAAGGCAATCCTGTCATTTCACATATCCCTGCATGTCATTGTTATCCAAAAAATACCCTCTGTAATGCTTCAACTGGACTTGTCTCCATTCTATATCCAGGCTGCACATTTCAGACGTTAATTACATACTGCGTTTTTTTGACAACAAACCATGCTTCCTTGTTGTGCATCTTACTTTAAGTATAACGCTCCTCATTTCTTCATTGTTCTCTTTTTTGAGTCGGAACAGCTTCTCCCTGTCTTTTCTGTTCAGCTCCCTGACGAATTTGTAATTCTCTATCACATCTCCCCCTCAGCTTTTTTCTCTCCAAGGAACACATTCCTCGCCTCTTCGAACTATCCTGTTTATGATGCTCCTCATGACTAGAACCATTTCTGTCAGTTGCCTCTGCACCTTCTTCACGGAAGGATCTGCCCGACCGAACAGCGGGAACCAATCAGAAATTGAGATTTGTCTGCACCAGTTGCTAAGTATAATCCGGGCAAGGTGATATTTTATAACGCTGACACCCCAGAGCATGGACTGGCGGATTTTGAGGGACAAGTACAAGGTGCCGTAGTGAACAGCTGCCACTACAGGAACGTGTGTGAAAACGTTCGTATTTGCAATGTTTCAGAAAGTCACTGACAAGAGTAGGTACCTGATTTAGAAGGTGGGTTCCAAGATCTTTCAGAAATTAATGTGCTGGGTCCTGACATTTGAAAAGTTTAATGTGCATTCCATACCGGATATCTTTTGTAACAAGACTGATATGACTTTTGTGTGTCAGAGATATCTCTCCCAAGTGTACGCACTTCACCTGACACATTCTGTAATAAATACCTTAAAGTATTGATGACATTTAATTCAAGTTGAACCTGCCTGCAATCTGGTCTGCAGGTTGTGAAACTTGGAAGGGTTTGGAGATCTGCAGGATATTGCCAGGGTTGGAGGGTTTAAGCTGGAGGGAGATGCTGAACAGAAGAGGGAATTTTTATTTCCCTGGAATCTCGCAGGCTGAGGTGTGACATTGGAGAGGTTTATAAAATCATGAGGGGGATGGATAGGGTGAATGGACAAGGTATTGACCCAGGGCCAGGGGAATCCAATACGAGAGGGCATAGGCTTAAAGTGAGAGGAGTGAGATTTAAAAGAGATCTAAGGGGCAATTTTTTTTCCTGCAGAGCGTGATGTGTGCATGGATGAGCTGCCAGAGGAAGTGGTGGGGGCTGGGATAATTACAACATTTAAAAGGCATCTGGATATGCATATGAATAAAAATGGTTTCGAGGGATATGGCCCAATTGCTTACTCATGGGACCAGATTAAATTCGGCTATCTCATCGGCCTGAATGGGTGGAACCGAAGGGTCAGATTCCGTACTGTATATGTATGTGACACTATGACTCTAACTCCAAACTAACTGATAACTGCGCTTTAGTCCACTATCATTCATCAAAGGAAGTGAGAACAAAATCTGATTTTATTTGCAAACTGTTAGTAAGAGTGAATATAGTGGACTGCATCATATGATGCGAACAAGGTATGCTCGTAATGTTTTTGCAGTATTTCGAGTTGATTCATTTTAAAACACTCGGATATCGTTTTTCAATTCGAGTAGTGAGGCCTATGTATTATTCTGAGGGGAGTTGTCATATCATCAGAACGAATTGCTTAGTCCATGATCCCATGAATTATACAAGCCGGTGGCAAATTAGGCTTTTCTTGATGTTGCCAATCGGAGAGTCAATTTCAGCTCTGTGTTCTACACCAAGTCTCCCTCACGCACCTCGAAGAAATTGCGTGACCTGTTTGTTGTTTCTCCATTTGACACCTTGCCCTGCCTTGTGAAAACATTACTAATATATTATCCCATTATCGGAGAAATCAGAATCTCTGACAAGGTATTATATTCCTTTTTAAACGGTGTGAAAGTTGGCATGAGAGTCTCTCTGCTAAGTTGAAATTGCCCTAGCTTCAGTTGGATATCTGTGAAGACAAATCAAAACAGAAGTTCTGTCACATTTTGGTCATTGCAATGTTCTAATTGATTCCTAGATTACATAATTTTCTAGAAAATATGCCTCACTATTATATTTCAAGGATGGAGTAAAAACTGTGCAGTGCATGAGAATAGATTATTTAAATTTAAGGCGATTTTAGCAACTAACCGATACATGTTCAGTCATTACCTTGCTGTTGTGACTCATTGTACACTCCGGGGAAGATACTTTACTGTAACATTCAGCTTATTGCATTTACTGCTGTTCTTGCAGACTGAGAACCACAGATAAGCCCAGTCACGCTTAGTCATTTTGTAATCGCCCTGACGCATGCTGCTGTGAGCTTCCAGCTTTAATATAAATTGTTAGAGAGGGTGGCATTTGAGTGAGACCCAGGAGGTGAAAGAGAGTTGCTGATGGAGTTCCAGGACAGAGCATGAAACCTGTTGGAATTTGACATGTGGGTAATTCTGCTATCTTCCAGGTTCTCAGCATTTGCTATGAAGGTAGTGAAGTTGAATGTGCGTTCATAAATTGCAGAAATGCTACAAAAAGATGATCACGATCCCGCCGACCTTCCCCAGCCCCACCCCTCCTCTCTGTTTATTTGTGAGCTCCCTTCCCATCCCCCATTTATGAAGAAAGGTCCTGACCCAAAACAGCAACTTTCCTGCTCCCCTGATGCTGCCTGGCCTGCTGTGTTCCTCCAGCTCCACGCTGTGTTGTCTCTGACCCCAGCTTCGCAGTTCTTGCTCTATCTGAAAGGTGGTCAAACTGTGTGTCGCTGTTGGAGGGGGTCAATGTTTAAAATGTAGCGCAGCTATCAATCAGACCAGACATCTTTTTAGATTGGAATTTGTCATCTTATTGAATCTGTTGTAATCTGGGGAAGAGGAGATATTGAATCATGCTCCTGCTGCGGACCTTTAAAGTGGTGAATCCCTCAGGATGTGGAGACATGTTCTCCATATTGTGACAACCACATTAATACTTGTCACTCAGATAAATCAAAGGCATATCTTGTGCAAACAAGCGGAGAGAGTGTGGTGTGATGCTGAAGTTAATTGGCTGCGCATGAAAAACAAATGTCCCAGGGTGACACTCTATTGAAATCGATACAGATATCGTCAGTGCACCTGAGGGAGTTTCACTGAAACATTAATCTGGGATTGGAGACTTGACTCACTGTTGGTCATTGTTTGTGCCACATACACCTGATGGCACTGGATCTGATACCATAGTACAACCACAGCTACAGGGGAGAATCAAAGACATGTTCAACAAAGGAAGCAAAGTTCTTCATGCTCGATATAAGTTTTCTCCGTTCTTCAGTGGAAATTGGTTTTCACTGGCAAGGCAAACATGTTGTTTTTATATTATTTCATGGGCTGATGCCATCGCTGACCAGGGAGCATTTATTGCCAATCCCTCATAATCCTTATGAGGAAAAGAAATGTTTGCTGCACAATGTGCTCGAGTAAAGGAAAGCTGATCGCCTGACTTAATCTGGCTTTCCTGTTGTTTCTGAGCCGAATCAATGTGGTTGTGTTTGAACTCACCCATGAAACCAGTGTTAAACCAGCATCCGCCACAGTGGGCGAGGTGATGGCCCAGAGGTAGTATCGCCGGATTGTTAACCAGGAGACCCAGATTACTTTCTGAGGGCCCCGGTTTGAATCCTGCCACGGCAGATGTTGGAAATTTGAATTTAATAAAATATCTGGGATTAAAATTTTAATGATGACTTTGAATCTGTTGTCAATGATCCCCTAACTCCCTTAAGGAAAGGAAATTGGTCTGGCATACATGTGACTCCAGAGCCACAGCAAAGTGTTGACTCTGAACTGCCCTCTGGGCAATTAGGGATGGGCAATAAATGCTCCCTGGTCAGCGATGGCATCATCCCATGAAATAATATAAAGATAACATAATGGCCTTGTCAGTGAAAACCAATTTCTACTAAAGAACGGAGAAAACTTATATCGAGCATGAAGAACTTTGCTTCCTCTGTTGAACATGTCTTTGATTCTCCCCTGTTGCTGTGGCTGTACTATGGTATCAGATCCAGTGCCATCAGGTGTATGTGGCACAAACAACATCAGACGTTGCTAGTTGTTGTATCTTGTCCTATAACTGAACTGATCAGAATTTGCTCAGAATTGAGTTGAGTGTCTTGGTTTCTTGTCACACTCGGTTCATGCAGTCAGTTTTTAGGCCATTTGCCCAAATGACATTGATGTGTCCAAGATGTGCAATACAGGTGCGCATTTTTTGAAAGTTATTGACATCTGTCCAAATAAATTGTTCTGTTATTTGGAGATTCAGTGGCACATTTCAAACAAAAGGAATCTCTGGGTTATATGGAATTCGCAAATTTATGAATGTCGTTATTCCTGAAGCCTGTGAATACTTATTGTCAACCCATTTAAATGTGAGGTGAAGGACTTGGGCAGGTCAAAAAAGGGTATGTGAATAGATGATGAATGTTAGAAGCCTTCAAATGAGTGATGATCAGAAGAAGCTTGGTTTGTATGTCTATCAGTCCCTTCAACTCATATAGCAGGTAGACACAATGGTTAAGAAGCCATATGGGATAATTTTCTTTATCCGCAGAGTGTAGCATTTAAAAGCACTTGATGGTTGAGTTCATAAATTTGCAGACAACATGAAGATTGGAAAAGTTGCGGACCGTGCAGAATGTTGTCAAAAGATTCAATGGAATACAGATCGTTTGCAGATAATGGGAGAGAAATGGCTGAAGTTTAATCCTGTAAGTGTGAGACGCTGCAGCAGAGGACATGGAATGTTCAAGAAAGAATACAGTATCTGGCAGGACCCTGGACAGTGGTGATGTACAGAGGGGTCTACATGTTCATGTCTCCAGCTCCTGGAAAGTGGCCACACAGTCAGATAAGGTGGTAAAGGAGACATTTGGTGTGCTTGCCTTTATTGCTTGGGGATTTGAGTGCAAGAGTCAGGATGTCATGTTGCAGCTTTTTAGACGTTGGTCAGGCTACACACAGAGTATTGCATTCAATTCTGGTTGTCACGTTACAGAAAGGATGTGGAGGCTTTAGAAAGGATGCATTCGAGGCTTGTCTGGATACTGCCTGGTTTAGAGATATGATCCAAAAGAGGAGGCTGGAAAAACTCGGATTGTTTTCTCTGGAGTCGCAGAGGCAGATGGGAGACTTGACAGAATTTCACAAAATCTTGAGATGCACATGTCGGGTTGACAGTCAGAATCCTTTCGTCTAGAGTCGAAATTCTAATACTGGGGGTGAGTAAGGTGGGGTTGGGGGAAGGAAACATTTAAGGTGGGAGGGGGGAAAGTTCAAAGGAAATGTTAGGGGCTAGTCTTTAACACTGAGAGTGGCAGGCATCTAGAATGCGGTGCCAGGGGGTGGTGAGGGCAGATACGTTAGGGTGTTTCAGGGACTTTTAACTTCTTGCATGAATATGCAAGGAATAGAAGGATATGGACGAGGGCAGGGAGAAGGGATTTGTTTAATTTGGTGTCAAGTTCGACACAACATCGCAGACTGAAGGGTCTGTTGCTGTGCTGTACAGTTCTATGATGCAAGGCCATTCATTTAATCTTAAACTACAGAATAGCAGTATTGTTTCTGTGATCAACATTCTATCCCATAGGTACAAAATCTCACATTACACTGTACATTTGTATTTAGAATCCTGAATATTAATAGTTGCAGATTACGGGGTAAATATGGATTTTACATTTTTAAGATGTTTTGTTCAACCAGATGTTCAGTTGATTATTTGCAGATCTTAATGAACAATTCTGCAAATCGCTTTCTTTTTTTTTCTCTTTCTTGAATTGTATTTTGTTTCTTGACACTCTAAACCACAAGTCACGAGCAGATAACAGAGCGAAAGTTCACATGATTTCTGCCAAACTTCCTCTCCAGTTTGTGCAGGCACAACTGTTCCTTCCTTTTTAATCTGCTGGCTAAAAATGTGGAGAATACATCATGGGACGTTCTTCTGAAGGTCAACTAACCTCCTTGAGGATGACAAAGTTCATATTCGTCCAAAAGTGTAGTTTGAAGCATCTACATCAGTGTTTAAAAATAATAATAGAACAAATCGTCCAACTCAAATTCCAACTGGGATGCAAAGTTCCCATATGGCACAGCTGATTCCTGCTCCTGGAACCGAATCCTCTTGCAATGAAGGCTAACACACCTTCGAGACACATTCTGCAGGTAGAATGTCAAACGACTAACATGCAAAGGCGCTCAGGTTTGGTTGCACATCTCCTTTTCCATGCCTTACTGTTTTTGTGACCAAAATGGATCATGTCACATGAATCCAAATTATAATTCATCTGCCATGCATTTGCTCTGTCAGCCAGCTTTTCCTAATCACACTGAAACACCTCTTCAGCCTCCTCACCTAAAACATGAACAAATCTTCTGAGTTCCTGCACAGAACAAGTCCACGATGATATTCACATTAAGGTGATATTTACAACATACACTGAAACTCCTCAGGTAAAATGGATTATTTGTCAACCCCCTAAACCATCCAAATGGCAACAATATCAGGTGCACACAGTTTCAACAACCTTGATTGGACATTAGTGTGAATCTACAGAATTTAAAGGGAATGTGTTGAAATTGACTCCTTTGTTACACACCAGTTGCTCCTGTGTTTGTCACTGCTTTCCAGCTAAAATGATAACTGTTGTAATCCTTGCACATGAAAGGTGTGGCCTTATCCAATGTGTCACTCGTTACCTGCGAGCCACGGCAGCAACAGATCTACTGGTCAGTGCTACTGGTGTGATTTTGGTTCATAGAAATGATTATTGTTTGTCAAATAAATTTTTTGTTCACTACTACAATCTGCTCAGTTCACATCTCCTACTTCGTGCAATCATAGGTAATTCTGCCAGATTTGCATCACTGTTGGTCACTTTGTTATTGTTTGTTACCAGAGCTAGGTATTGCACAGAGGAAACAGAAAAGTGATAAATTTATGTGTGAGTCTGTTTCTCAGCTTCAAAAACATTCCCAGGTATGAGATCTGAATCTTACCTTGTGTTCAACAGTCGACACTGGGGATATGTTCCTGCAGAAACTACATTCTCTTGTCTGCCTTGTCTGGAAGGAGCAGAGCATCCTGGGAGAGCTCCGAGATGCCACATTTGTGAGCTCTTTCAAAAGAAGGAACAAGTCCAACTGTGGTAACTCCAGGGGAAGCTCCCTGCTGTCGAACTCAGACCCCTGGGAATCACTGGCACAAGACCATCCATAGTGGGGAAGGAAGAGCATCTGGGAAGTTGTTGAGCCCCTTGAGACTTGCCATAGGACAAACACAGAAGCCAGGCGAAACAGCGTCGGCTTCGCACCACCACACTAATTCCCCACCCACCCCTTCCCATGACCACCTTTAGCCTCAGATGTAACAGTGAGTGTGGAAGCTACATCTGACTGTACAGCCAGCTTTGGGCTCACTGTGAGAGTGTGAAGGGAAGTCATCCTTGTCAGTGAGGCACTGCCAGTGAATGAATGACTGTTCTTCAGGTAACTGAACACCTCACGTCTCTGAAGAAGATAGAGAATTATTCAAGGTCCTCGTGTGCGGAAACTGTCTCCCTGGTCACTGCAGTAATTTTGAAACAACAAACCACAATAATTTGGTGAGACAACACCTGGAAACCTCCTTGCAGTTTGAGTCTCTTTATCTGAGGGAAGATGTCATTGCCTTGGAGCCAGTGCAACAAATATTCACTCAAAGTGTACCCCAGGATGAACGTATTCTCCAAGAAAGAAAGGTTTGGCAAAATTAACAGACAGATTCTTGAATTTCAAAGATGTGATCTCAGTGAAACTTAAAAAACGATTGGAGTTATAGGTAGTGAGGGTGTAGGTACGTGTGATTAAGCATAAAAGAGATGCTCGGTAAGGAAGATAACTTGTTTATTTTTCCCAAAGTGTTGTAAAACGTTGGAGTTCCCTGCCAAAAAGGACTGCAGCAGTTCAGTATCTGAGTATATTTAAGGAAGGGATTGTTAGCTTTCTGATGACTGATGATGTTCAGATTTATGGGCGTTGATATTCTCCACACTGTCTGCAACGTAGACCCTGTGGGAGAACAGGCTGCTACAATAATGCCTGCACCGCTGAAAGAGTGGGCAAGCCGGTAGATCAGAATCTAATGCAGGACTGATTTCTGTTCATGCACTGTTTTTTTCAGTTCTTCTTATCAGTTACCAATTACAATGGAGGGAAGTGTGACAAAATTATGCAACCGAACCTAATTCATGAACTGGATGGCAGGCTGAATACCAGTGTTTGTGCAGAAACTCAGGAGTTGCAGCAAGAGACACATTTCTTGCACAAATTTGTGCAAATAAACAGATATGTAGCCCATACCATTCCACACGGAAAACAACATTAGCACAGCTGATGAGAGAATACAATTTCCAAAGATAATACAGTAAAATTATGAAATTCCTTTGGTTCTCAATCTCTGAGTCTCTGGGATTCTCTTCACTGCTGCAAGGCCACAGACTCCTGAGGGCTCTGCTGGCCACTAACGTATGTCTGACAGTCAAAGCACTGAGCAGTAGAATAACATCAGATGTGATTCATGGGCACCGAATTTGGCAAATGGAGTGAAGGGATTCAATGACAATCTGTGTCTGTGATCGCAAAGAAATGAATATTGTAGCACAAAACCAGGGGCTGTGCCCCTGCAAATATTGTTTGGTTGTCATAAAATGCCAGGAAAGTTTCCTCAAAAAGCTCAGTGTAACTGGTATGCAAAAGTGTCACATGGGCAAAAAAAATGTATCCAGGATATTTGTGGCACCTCCCACCAGACGCCATGGTATGTATAATGTGCAAAAGCAGTGGTATGCGGTTGAAACAATCAGTTTATGGTGTGCAGGAAACCCGATGGGACTTCCACATTGTGTTATATGAATGTTGACATCACACAATTGGTGGGATTTCGCCAAGAACAGGTGCATCGCAGTGGCATGCTCAGCACAAAGCCTGGGTGAAGTGTCACGGTTAGGACAGCGATCGCCTGGGAAGTCCCACTGGGGAGAAGCCCTCACATACCAAATGAAAATTCGGCGAAGGTCGGCAATGAAGACTCCTTCTCCAGCTTGTCCCACATATACCCAGCCCTCACAATGGACGAGTGATTAACCCGACAGGTAAAATATTGTTTGATAATATTCACCACGAGCTCACCATGATAGATGTTTCAGTGATAAACTTACTGGAATGGCGTCCTTCCACATTAAAACAATTTCCACCTGCCGACCTGCAGAATAATGGGGCAAGGTATGCGGAAATATGAGGGAAAGCCCAGACCAGCAGCATACACCATTAGCATTGCCCATAACAAGATGAAATTCCCAGAGATAACACAGGAGTAAAATTATGGATTTCCTTCTGTTCTCAATCTCTGGGATTATCTTCAATGCTGTGAGCCTGGAGATTTCCCCATGTTGTGCTGGCCACTGAAATAAATCTGACACAGTCAAAACATTGAACAGCAAGTGATTTGTTTTCCTCCTGAAACCACAAATAGAGTTCATTGTTCTTTACACATCCGTGATAAACAGAAGGGAAAGGAAAAAACAAGAAGCATTTTGCAAAGAAAAACTTTTAAAAATATTCGGTAACGTACAGGATGTTTTGGAAGTAGACAATGACAAATGTAACATCACATGTCAGGGCTGAAATGAAGGTGTGCATGAAATTTGTGGAAATTACAAGTTCCAGAGAAGCTGAACTTCATAAGTTCTTGCAGCTGTGGTCAAACAAGTCCCTGTGTCTTTACAGACATTATCCTAACAGCTCAAATGACATGGCTAATGAAATGGTAATACACTGGTTTTATTCATCCTAGGCTGTCCAGGAGTAGGGAAAGATCTGGAAAATCAAGTACAGTGTTAAAACAAAAGTGAAACTGTCCATTTTGGTCGGAACCATGAAATGATTCATGTTATCTAAATGGTGAGAGATTTCAGAATTCCACAATTTGATTTGATTTATTATTGCCACATGTACCGATGTGCTTGAGAAGTGCTGTTTTGCATGCTATATCGGGAGAATATAGTGAAAAAAAAACCAACATACAGGAACAGCAAATAATCAGGGAAGCTGATTGAAGCCTATCATTCATCGCATGGGGAATTTAATAAATAACTGAGAAGGTTTTGCTTCAATAAAGCAAAGCATTCATGAGACTGTATCGAGCCAAATGTGCACAGCATTGGCTTCATTTAAGGAAAGAAGTAAATTCATTGAGGGCCATTCAGCAAACATTTATGAGACTGCTGTTTGGAAGAAGTGGGATGACATGTTTTCTGAATAGAAATTAAACAGGATAGTTTTGTAACCCTTGGGCTCGGGAAGGACACGAGTTGATTTGATGGAAGTTTCCTAGACCTTCAGGGTTCTTGACAGAGTAGATGTGGTCAGGATGTTTGAATATCTTTGAAGGCAGGAGTGTAGAGATTTTCACCAAGTGAGCAAAATGGGAACGTTCAACATAGATAGGCAGGAAAACAAATCTGAGGTTATGATCAAATGAGCCATGCTTTGATTTAATATAGAACACAGAGCAGAGAACATTAAAGTGCAGTACAGGCCCTTCGGCCCTCGATGTTGCGCTGACCGGTGAAACCAATAGGAAGCCCATTTACCTTCTTACCCATCTTGGTGTCATTGAGGAATTTAGCAACCATATCTTCAGCCTCTTCAACCAATTCATGACATTCATTCTAAATTGTTGAGGTCCCAGTGGCAATCCCTGTGTCAAATCGCTTGTCACATCTCATCAATCTTCTGTACATGCTAATGAGCTTTTGTTTTCCACAACAACATTTGATGCTGCACCTTGTCAAATGTCTTTTGAAAATCTCAGTACAGGATATCCACACGTTTTCCTTTGTCCACTGCACATGCGAATACATAAAAGAACTTTAATCATTGGTTAAAATTGAAATCCCTTTTGCAAAATCATGTTGACTCAGCATTGACTGCCTCCTGGAATACAGTGTCCAGGAAAGTTGCCCCCTCCTTGATCTACTGCATTCCCTGTACTTTCATAAACTCTGGGCTGAAACCTCTCAATCTGAAAATATGTGTTTGTATTAAGTCAATACAATGTGGAGCTGGAGGGACACAGCAGGTCAGGCAGCATCAGAGGAGGAGGAGAGTCGACGTGTCAGGCCTAGATCCTACATCAGGAGTTTGCCCTGTACCTTCCACGAGAGCTTAGTGCAATTACAACACACCAATGCAAGGGAGATCAAAGGAAATTTGCGACACAATATTTTTATTTCTAAGATGTATTTTTGCTGAATATGAAAATACTTTAAGTATCTAATACAGCATATTCAAATCTAAAACAATAGCATTTTCAACAAGTTAGAAAATGTGAGATTTGTGCAACTATAGTGGACTGGCGTAGAAATTCTGGGCCAGTGATTCTGAATTCCAAAATGGATCCATTGACAAAAAGATGATCTGAACTTCCCCCTCCAATGTAAAGATGATATGCTTTGAATGGAAACAGTTTGGACGGAGACAATTACTCATCTTCATCTTCTATCCGTTATGAACTGTCATATGCAACCTCAATACTTCTGACCCTGAAGCATAGATACTAAATCCCAGAGCATCATCTAACATTCTGCTTTCTTAATGAACACAGTTGCCTTGTTAATTGTAATCAAACAAGCATCAGCAAATTTAATGGTTCATTTGTTGCAGCTCAATTATTTTAATGTTTACTTCAAAATATATTGTTATGAATTCTCCAAGGGCCATGTTATCTACCAAGCATTGTATCATACTTCTTCTGTTCATGAAGCTGTTATGGATCCTAATCCATGCTTGTTTATCATTGTTTTGAATTGATTTTTAACTTCATTTTAATTCCCTGAATGGTTTCCTTTTGATACATTCAAGGTATAGGCCACATTTAGCATCTGAACCAGCAAAAGCATGAACCACAGACTGACAGAAGTTCATTCCACATTAAAAAAAACACAAGATCAAACAGTATTCTGTTGCCTACCATTCCTTTGACCAAAACACATCACACAAAAAACAGCACAAAAACAGGTAACTTGGTTATTATTGGATTGATCTTTGCAGGAATTTGCTGTACACAAACTAGCAACTGTGCCTCCTACTTTGCAGCAGTGACTGCACTTCAGAAATATTTCTTTGGCTGAAAAATGCTCTAGGAAGTTCGCAGGTCAGAGAAGATGTCGGGAAGATGTATATTTCTTCCCTTCTGTGCATTGCCTTCCAGCCTCCCAGGCTGCACCTGAAACTAATTCTGGTCCAAAACTTCATTGTTTGGATACAATTCATACTGTTTTCTCATTAGTAGCTTCACACTAAGTTCCTGTCCTGCACACTATGCAAAATATTTGTCCTCAATTACAAACCTCTTCAGAACCTCACCTTGGCCAGGTAGTGACCTCTCGCCCTGTATTGCAGTCTGCGACATTAAATCTCTTGAATCTGGGGTTCTTCTCTCTGCCCCTTACACTGGTGGCAGAATTCTATGCTATTGTAGTTACCTGCTCTGGAACAACCTCCCAACTTCTTATTGTTTTAATGCTTCACCCTTTGCTTTCCAAAGCCTCTGTAAAATCTATCATGTCTCAATCATGCATGCTGTCGTCTCCATTAACTTGCTGCTTCCCCCTCCATGTCTTCTCCCTGTTTCACAAAGCACCTTGATAGGTTTATGACACGAAAAGAGATGCGCAACAGCAACTGGTTATAGCACCCAAAAGTTAGACCTAAATTGTCTCCTAAGTCTCAAGTCTGGCTGTTTGGAACAACACACAGATTGCCGTACTCACACAGCCCAGAAAAAGTACAAAATCACATTTTGTGTGTACACACAAAGGACTAATTCTTTGTTGAGGCCTTACAATGAAAGATTTGCTTGTAGATTTTAAGGAACTATGTTAAAAACGGTTGCCGAAAACTGCAACCAATAGGTTTTTAAAACATATACAGAACCAAAAGCTGGGCGAATGCAAGTCCAAGACCCTGCTTTCTAAAACAAAACTAGCTGCTGCCAGATATAATTGACAACACCAATCCAATCAGCCATCCTGATTTCTGACATGCACCTCTCCTTTCTTATCACAACAGGTCTCTTTTCAAGGACACCAGTTCCCTCCCCATCACAAATCTGCTGAGAAAAAACATGGTGAAAAGTTTAATCTAATCTGTACAGTTTCCAGTGAAGATGCATATCTTACAAGGAGCTATATCTCACCTCAGTACCGTCGCCAGCTCAGTCAAAATGCCGGACTGACCAATAAATCAGCGATATCAATACGGCACTTTGCAGGAACAATGTGCAGTAAACTGACAGACAGATCAAAGTTACGGGTAATTCCCAGTGCCAACTCCCAAACATTGAACTTGTTTAGGGATATGATTTGATTATATCAGTGACACATCAGTTCTTGCATCAAGGGTGACTATTTTTTCAAATGAGATCAGAGCAGAACCAAAAGTAGAGAAATTATTCTCTCAGCTTGCAATTGTAGAAACAATATCTGTTCTTGTTACTTCAAAGTTAAATAATGCAGTCAAAAACAGAAAAAAAGTGTTCTGTTTTTATCACAGTTCAATTTCTGGTTCAACAGTTTTGTGAGGGTGAAAAATAACATTGAATTTTACTTTACAGAATTCCTACAGTGTGGAAACAGGCCATAAGGTCCATCTAGTTCACACTGTCCCCTGAAGTGCACCCAACCAAATCAAACCCCCTACCTTATCCCTGTCACCCTGCATTTCCCTTGGTCAGTCCACCTCACCTGAACATCTTTGGGCTGTGGGAGCAAACCAAAACACTTAGAGAAAATCTGGAAGTTAATTGTTAGTTTTGTGTTTGACCATTCTTCAAAAGTGCTTTATTAACTGTGAAGCACTTTGAAACAGCGTTTCTGAAAAGGACTATATACGCACGAGTCTTTATTTCTTCAAAGGTGGAATAGCACATTTAAAAGTATGTCCTGTTTAAAGAATGTACGCACAAGTACAATTTCAGATATTTTGCAGAAAATTTCTTCCCTACTAATCCAACAACAATATTTTGAAAGGACGTTGGAGATGCCACAATGTTTGAGTGGTGGAGTGGGCCTGACTGTGTTACTCCTCTTGGATTCAACATGGACTCATGATGGATGGCCTCATCCTGTGCCAAAAACAGCTCTAAAATTCCCATAAACTGATTTTGTCCCATATGAACTGTATACCTTAGCTTATGTGGGGATGCATATCTGAAGTTCCAACACAAGAACAGGACATTAGACCCTCTGTACAAGCAAACTATTCCAACCATCTGACCCAAATCCTGTCAACCCTCTATTTCTTCATCCAGCTTTCCAAACTACTCATAAATTTTAACATAGTCACTGCCTCAACTCTTAAATGCTGATCGTGAGTTCCACATTCTCACAACCCTCTGTGTGAAACAGATCCGTCTGCCTTCTGCTCAAAATCTTGTATTTGTGGCCCCATGTCCTTGACTCATTAACTATCAACCATGTCTCTCTCATTTTATCATGTTTTTAAACATGACCATATTATCAGCATAGAAATACGCAATTTTCCAGTGACTTGTTTTCAATTCTTTCTCTGTTATTTCCATTTTCTAATATCAGTCAGTATGCTTATGAATCTGTGTTGTACTCCTTCTAAAATTTCAATGTTCTTTTATGGAACCTAATATTGATCATAAAAATAAACTGGATTAAACACTGATTATAATTAGAGATTACGCAGTGTTTGTGTGTACAACAGGCACTGTTCCTTCCCACAGTGTTTGTTCAACTAGAGTGCACCATTGTCCTGAAGTGTTTGTATAATGGCAGCTACTTTATAATTGATCACTGCTAATCAGTCCCATAATTTGTCTTTCACTGGTTTGAACCTGCATATATGACACGACACATTAAAGAAGCTGCCTGGCATCTCGTAGAATACACAAACTACATTGTGGGAGCAGGCCACTTGGCCCATCGATTTCACACTGACCCTCCAAGGAGGATCCAGCCAGACCCACCCCTGTACACTGTGGGCAATATAGCTTGGCCAATTTATGTAACCTTAATGTCTTTGGACTGTGGGATGAATCTGAAGCTCCCGGAGAAATCCCACACAAACATGCGGAGAATGTGCAATCTCCATACAGACAGTCGCTCGAGGCTGGAATCGACCCCGGGACGGTGGCACAGTGACATAGCAGTACCACCCACTGAATCACTGTGCCACCTCCTGCATTGGAAGTTCCCACATCCCGTGACGAGTGACATAATTGGAAGTGCTTATGGACAGTGAGTTTTTCAGTAAGTTTGTACAAGGAAAGCAGTGTAATTTCAATCGAGAATGTCTGTACTGCTGAGAAACCAGAGACAAGCAAGTGTGTACACATATCGGCAGAAACAACAGGACTTATTAATGGTGATCTATGTGTAAGGAATTGCCAGGAATGTTGTTAGCAGCAAAGAGGAGAAAGTAAACAGCAACTTCAGTCATGCATCATGGTTTATGGAATAAGCAGCTGTGCAGAAAGATTGCCAGGCACACCAACAACCTGGGGCGTATTGCTGACCAAAGAGACCTTGCAATGCAGGTTCATATTTACTTGAAAGTGGAGTCACAGATTGACACGATAGTGAAGAAGGCATTTGGTGTACTTGCCTTTATTGGCCAGTGCATTGAGTACAGGAGTTGGGAGGTCATGTTGCAGGACATTGGTTAAGCCACTATTGGAATATTGTGAGCAATTCTGGTGTCTTTGCTCCAGTAAAGATGCTGTCAAACTTGAAAGGGTTCAGAAAAGATTTACAGGGATGTTGCCAGGGTTGGAAGTTTTGAGCTCAAGGAAGAGGTTGAATAGACTGGGACAATTTTCTCTGGAGCATCAGAGCCTTAGGATGAGCCTTATAGAGGTTGATAACATCATGAGGGACATGTATAGGGTAAAAAGACAAAATCTTTTCCCAAGTTTGGGAGAGGCCAAAACTGGGGGACATGGGTTTAAAGGGAGAGGGCCAAGATTTAAAAGGGATCAAGGGGCAACATTATCATGCACAGGGTGGTGCATGGATGGAATGAGAGGGATATGGGCCAAAATATGGCAAACGGGACTAGATTTATTCAGGATATCTGGTGGGATGGATCAATTGGATGAAGGCTCGGTTTCTGTGCTGTTTGTCTCTATGAATCTGTGATAGGTCCCTGAGTCTCATGCTGGCACAACATATTTTGCAGGAAGCTGGTAGAATTTTGATGAGAAAAGCTTGCCACCAGTTGTCACATTCCAGCCTCCTGCTCTCTCTTGTTTTTCGTGGTTACGGACACATTCCAAGCAATTCGGCTCATGTTCTCAAACACTTGTTTTTTCCAAATTATGATCCTCTTTCTCCACCACAAACACTCTTTCTCTCTTTCGCTCCCTCTGCTTCTCTCTCCCTCACTCACTCACTCACTCTGTCTCTCTATTTCTCTCTCTATTTCCTATGGAAAGACATATCTGCTGAAAGATTTTATTTCATCGAGTCTGTGCCAGTCAAAATCAAGCACATGACCATATTAAACACATTTTCAGTACTTGACCCTGATCCTTAGAGCCATATAGTCAGAAAGTCATAGAGCAATACAGCAAGGAAACAGGCCCATCGGCCCAGGCTTATCCATGCTGACCATGATGCCCACTCAGCTTGTTCCAATTACCCTCACTTTTTCCATAACCCTCTAAACACTTCTCTTACATGCGCCTGTCCAGATGATTTTCCAAATATTCTGTGTAACGTATCTCTTTCTCTCAATCTTACTAGTTCTGGGAATATCCTCATAAATCTTCTTTGCATACTTTCCAGTTTAAGCATGTCCTTCCTATAACAGGGTGACCAAAACTGGACACAGTATCCCAAGTGAGGTCTCACAAATGACTTAGACAACTGTAACATAACATCCCAACTCCAATGCTCAATGCCCCGACCGATGAAGGCTAGCATGCAACATGCCTTCTTCACCACCCTGTCCACCTGTAACGCTGCTTCCAATGAACTGTGTACTTGTTCTTGGAGCTCCCTCTGTTCCACAACACTCCTCAGGATCTTATCATTTACTGTATAGGTCCTACCTTGGTTTGACTTTCCAAAGTGCAGCATCTCACACTTGTCTGTATTGAATTGAATTTGCAGGCCTCATAGGCCCTGGCATCACAAGTGCACATTTAATACTATTGCAGTGTTTTTTTGGGGTTTCTGACTCCACCTTCCTCACAGGCAATGATTTCCAGAATTCCACCGCTCTCTGGGTGAACACAACTTCTGTCCTGTCTCCACTCAACCTCTACTCCTTACTTTATATCCATGACTCCCTGTCATTCATCCTTCATTCAAGGGCAAATATTCCCCCAGTCCATCCTATCTATGCCCCCTATCATTTTTAACCGGAATCACTCATGCCCTGCTCAATCTCCTCATGGAAAACAAACTCAATCTGTCCAATCTCCCTTCCAAATAAAACTCCCCAGCGTAGGCAACATCTCCTCTGCACCCTCTCCAGTGCTATCACATCCCTCATATCATGTAAATTCCAGAATAGCTGTGGCCTAACCAACATTTCATGAAGTTGCATCATTACCTCACAGCTCTTAAAATCTATGCCTCGGCTAATAAAGGCAAGTGTTCTGTATGTTTTTTTAGGGACCACTTCATTTAGTTAACCTGTTACCTTAAGGTACTGGGCTATGTGCACCAATGCCCCTCTGATCAACTAAACTCCCCAGGGTCCCATTGTCCATTGTGTATTCCATGCCTGTTTGCCGTGTCCAAGCCCATCACCTTGCTGTTATCCAGACTGAATTGCATATGTTGGCCTTCATTGTGAAAATGATTCTCGTACTTATGAAGTGAAATGTGTTACTACAAGTGTACAGGCCTTGGTTAGACGACACCTGGTGGACTGTGTGTAGGTTTTGTCGTCATATCATGGGAAGAAATTCTAGCTCTGGTAGAAGTGCAAACAAGGTTTCTCAGACCAATTGCTAGAAAGGCCGCTCTGACATAAGAAGATGATGGAGAGTAAAATATAGGGACAGACGAAGGATTAAATCTTACAGTGATCAGTAGGATGATGTACTGAATTATGGAATATTGCAATAATCAATGAACTGCTGTAACTTAACAGAATGAGGTGCCTGAACAGATCAAGCGAGTGTAGACCAATGGTAGTATAACAAGGCTAGCTATTAACGGCAGCTTAATTAGGTTGATTAAAGCATGTAACTTAGAAGCAAGGACTGGCATGATGTAATGGGGTCAACCTGAGGCGAAGAACCATTGTGGCAGATGAAATAATAATTAATCATTATCTTAGTTTGAAGAAGTAACAGCCATAGTGGCAGAGACAGAGAGAGGTAACATAAACTTACAGCATTGACTTCCTGCCTAAGTGTAGAAAGATATCCCCTACTGACGCCATTGTGCATGCCGGCAACCTGAGAAAGAGCACGATAACTGAAAATGTATAAAGGATAACAAGCCCCGAGGATCGGGGGCGATCGGGAAACCACTTTCTGATTAGCTCAGCTTTTGTTTGCAAATAAAAGTTTAACTTCCTGGAGAATTCTCGGCGTCTCCGTGTAGTTTCTCCACTACAAAGACAGACTGGATTGCACAGGCCTATCACAGAAAGAGGAAATGCTGCAGAACATCTAGTGGTGTGGAAGATTTGTGGAGAATGAGCAGAATTCACATTTTGAGTCAAATGATCTATGTTCAGAACATGGGTTCAGAACAAGGCTTGAAACTTTAACTCTATTTTCTCTCCACAGATACTCCCATAACTCTTGAGTTCCTCCAACTATTTCTGTTATTTATTTCAGATCTTCCACATCAGCAGTTCTTTGATTTATTTAGACGGGGACTACATTCACTGGAGATCAGGAAAATATGGTGTGGGAAGTCTCTTAAATTCTAAGAGGACACGGCAAGGTGAACAGAGAGGAGGATGTTCCTGGTGGCTGAGTGGTCCAGAGACAGGTCTCACATTTTAAGGATAATTTGTGACTAAGGGAGGGTGTGTAAGCTGAGATTGTGATGGAACTGAACTCACACATGATAGACTGAAGGTTATTTTTTGTTTTTATATCTCTATGATGCTATGACCCTCTCCCATAAACATCCTTCCTTCCATTAACCTAGTCACATATTGACCCGCGAGAATAAGAAAGCCAGGCTGTCAAGCAGCAGAGATAATGGGAACTGCAGATGCTGGAGAATTCCAAGATAATAAAATGTGAGGCTGGATGAACACAGCAGGCCAAGCAGCATCTCAGGAGCACAAAAGCTGACGTTTCGGGCCTAGACCCTTCATCAGAGAGGGGGATGGGGAGAGGTAACTGGAATAAACAGGGAGAGAGGGGGAGGCGGACCGAAGATGGAGAGTAAAGAAGATAGGTGGAGAGAGTATAGGTGGGGAGGTAGGGTGGGGATAGGTCAGTCCAGGGAAGACGGACAGGTCAAGGAGGTGGGATGAGGTTAGTAGGTAGATGGGGGTGCGGCTTGGGGTGGGAGGAAGGGATGGGTGAGAGGAAGAACCGGTTAGGGAGGCAGAGACAGGTTGGACTGGTTTTGGGATGCAGTGGCGGGGTGGGGGGGGGTGGGGGGGAAGAGCTGGGCTGGTTGTGTGGTGCAGTGGGGGGAGGGGACAAACTGGGCTGGTTTAGGGATGCAGTAGGGCAAGGGGAGATTTTGAAACTGGTGAAGTCCACATTGATAACATTAGGCTGCAGGGTTCCCAGGCGGAATATGAGTTGCTGTTCCTGCAACCTTCGGGTGGCATCATTGTGGCACTGCAGGAGGCCCATGATGGACATGTCTTCTAGAGAATGGGAGGGGGAGTGGAAATGGTTTGCGACTGGGAGGTGCAGTTTTTTGTTGCGAACTGAGCGGAGGTGTTCTGCAAAGCGGTCTCCAAGCCTCCGCTTGGTTTCCCCATTGTAGAGGAAGCCACACCGGGTACAGTGGATGCAGTATACCACATTGGCAGATGTGCAGGTGAACCTCTGCTTAATGTGGAATGTCATCTTGGGGCCTGGGATAGGGGTGAGGGAGGAGGTGTGGGGGCAAGTGTAGCATTTCCAGCGGTTGCAGGGGAAGGTGCCGGGTGTGCTGGCGTTGGAGTGCAGTGTGGAGCGAACAAGGGAGTCACGGAGAGAGTGGTCTCTCCGGAAAGCAGACAGGGGTGGGGATGGAAAAATGTCTTGGGTGGTGGGGTCGGATTGTAGATGGCGGAAGTGTCAGAGGATGATGCGTTGTATCCGGAGGTTGGTAGGGTGGTGTGTGAGAACGAGGTGGAAGAACAGCATCTCCTTTTCCACCTGGAACACTACAGCCTCTGGACTCAATGTCCTGTTCAATAATTTTAGGGCCTGGACTCTTCCATGTTTTAGCCCCCTACCCCATATACAATGCCTTGTTACCTTTAAGTCTGCCACTATAAGTTATTTATTGTTAGCCACTAACAGTTTCCATTAACAGCAATTCACTCTCCCGGCCAGACCATGATCCACTACTTTGTCCAATTGTTCTTCTCTCTCTCTCTTTGGTTTCTATTGCACCTTTACTCCATCCCTCACCTGATCGACGATTTTAGAGCTCACATCTCAGGAAGAATCACCGGACCTGAAACATTAACTCTGATTTCTCTTCACGGGTGGTGCCTGACTTGCTGAGCTTTTCCAGCAACGTCTGTTTTTCACTCTCTCATTAGGAATTGCTCTGGCAGAGGGAATAGCTTTTGCTCTCTCTTCCACATCGACGACCCTCATGTGTTTGAAGCCTCACACCTGATCAAAGAGCAGGAATAAGCCATTCGGCATTCATACCGAACTTCACCATTTAGTAAGTTTATAGGTGATCTGATTCCAGCCTCAAATCTATGCACTCCCCTCCCTCTGATAAAACTTCATTCCCCAATGCAAGACATCTACGAAAGCAGCTCCAATTCCTGTAAGCTACCAATGTATCATTCTCATTCCAGAGGATCACGTTGCTCACATTCCGATATGAAATGTAAATTGTTCATTAAATGCAGTGAAATCCATTCCAGTGCCGTAAGAGGAGCACTGGAAGAAATTGCTGTTACATTTGATCATCACTTTGAGAAACCTGTCTCTCTCCATAGTGCTGGAGCACTCTATAGACGTGAATACATAGAAACGTAGAAGATGGGAGCAGGAGGAAGCCATTCGACCCTTCGAGCCTGCTCCACCATTCATCACAAACATTGCTGAATGTTCAGCTCAATAGCCGAATCCTGTTTCTGCCAATAACCTTTGATTCCATTTATCCCAGTGGTATTCCTAGCTACATCTTGAATTCTATCAATGTTTTGCAATCATCTTCTTCCTGTGGTAATGAATTCTACAGGCTCACCGCTCTTTTGGGTGAACGAATTTCTCCTCTTCTCCATCCTAAATGGTTTACCCCGAATCCTCCCTGCTTCTACTATGTCAAACACTATTTTTTTTTAAAATCTCCATGAGATTGTTACTCATTTCCTTGAACTCCAATGAAAGCAATCCGAACGTAGTCAATACACCCTTCAATGTCAGTCCCGCAATCCCCAGAGTCACCCGCAAAAAATGTACCTCTGTACAAAAATGAAGTCACGAATATAACAAGGAATAAAAGATTATTCCGCTGAAACTTACACACCTCTGAGAAATGGAAGCGCTTTGGCTGTCCAGTGTCATCTGGAATGAATATTGAAGTAGCTGCAGTAATTGTAAGCTGGAAGAGCATTGTGAGATCTCAGAAAGATTATGTGTACTTAAGGAGTCCATTCGGCCGATTGTGCATGCATCAGCTAAATGACATCGTCTGACTCTATTACCGAAAGGCAACCTGCCATTTCCCATATCCCTGCGGATCATTGTTATCCACAAAATACCCTCTTTAATGCTTCAACTGGACTTGTCTTCATTCTATTTCCAGGCTGTTCATTACACACTCTCAATACATATTTTGATTTTTTTTATTAAAACATGCCATCCTTGCTTCTTTTGCATCTCACCTAAAGTGTATGGCTCCTTGTTTCTTCATTTTTCTCTTTTTTGAGTCGGAACAGCTTCTTCCTGTCTACTCCGTTCAGCTCTCTTATGAATTTGTAATTCTCTGTCACATCTCCCCCTCAGCTCTTTTTCTCTCCAAGGAAGACATTCGTAACTTCTTCGAACAACCCTGTTATGATGCTCCTCATTTCTCGAACCATTCCTGTCACTTGCCTCTGCAACTTCTCGCCGAAGGATCCGCCTGACCTAACAGCAGGAACCAATCAGAAACTGAGATTTGGCTGCACCAATTGCACAGTATAATCCAGTCAAGGCCATATTTTATAACGCTGACACCCCAGTGCATGGATTGGCGGATTTTGAGGGAAAAGTTCAAGGTGTCGTCATGAGAAGCGTCAAAAGGAACTTGTGTGAAAACTTTCACATTTGCAATGTTTTAAAGAGAACAAAGAACAAAGAAAATTACAGCACAGGAACAGGCCCTTCGGCCCTCCAAGCCTGCGCTGATCGAGATCCTTTGTCTAACTTGCCATCTATTTTATAAGGGTCTGTGTCCATTTGCTCCCTGCCCATCCATGTACCTGTCCAGATATACCTTAAAAGACGCTAACATGTCTGCATCTATCACCTCCGCTGGCAACGCATTCCAGGCACCCACCACTCTCTGCGTAAAGAACTTTCCACGCATATCTCCCTTAAACTTTCCTCCTCTCACTTTGAACTCATGAACCCTAGTAATTGAGTCTCCCACTGTGGGAAAAAGCTTCTTGCTGTCCACCCTGACTTTACCCCTCATGATTTTGTAGGCCTCAATCAGGTCCACCCTCAATCTCCATCTTTCTAATGAAAATAATCCTAATCTACTCAACCTCTCTTCATAGCTAGCACCTCCATACCAGGCAGCATCCTGGTGAACCTCCTCTGCACCCTCTCCGAAGTGTCCACATCCTTTTGTTACTGTGGTGACCAGAACTGGACACAGTACGACAAATGGGCCGAACCAAAGTCTTACACAACTGTAACATGACCTGCCAACTCTTGTAGTCAAGACACCGTCCGATGAAGAAAAGCAGACCGATGCCTTCTTGACCACCCTATTGACCTGCATTCCCACCTTCAGGGAACAATGGACCTGAACACCTAGATCTCTCTGTTCATCAATTTTCCCGAGGATTTTCCATTTATTGTATAGTTCGCCCTTGAATTAGATCTTCCAAAATGCATCACCTCTCATTTGACCAAATTGAACACCATCTGCCATTTATCTGGTCAACTCTCCAGTCTATCTATATTCTGCTGTAATCTCTGACAGTCCTCTTCATTATCTGCTACTCCACCAATCTTAGTGTCATCAGCAAACTTGCTGAACAGGCCACCTACACCTTCCTCCAAATCATTTATGGATATCACAAACAACAGTGGTCCCATCACAGAACCCTGTGGGTCAGGATCTCCTGTTGCAGCTTTTTAGACTTTGGTCAGGTGACATACAGAGTATTGCATTCAATTCTGGTTGCCATATTACAGAAAGGATGTGGAGGTTTTAGAAAGGGTGCAGTAGAGGTTTATCAGGATACTGCCTGGTTTAGAGATATGAGCCAAAAGAGGAGGCTGGAAAAAACTCAGTTTTGTTTTCTCTGGAGTAGTAGAGGCTCATAGGAGACTTGACAGAATTTTACAAAATCATGTGATGCCCACATCGGGCTTACAGTCAGAGTCCTTTGTTCAAGAGGTGAAGTTCTAAGACCAGGGTGAATGTGAACACATTCATTTCAGATGAGAGGGGGAACATTCAAAGGAGATGTCAGGGGCAAATTTGTAACACTGAGATTGGTAGTCATCTGGAATGCACGACCGGGGGTGGTGAGGGCAGATACATTAGGGTGTTACAGGGACTATTAACTTCGTACATGAATATGCAAGGAATGGAGGGATGTGGATGAGGGCAGGCAGAAGAGATTTGTTTAATTTAGTGTCATGTTTGGTGCAACATTATGGACCGAAGGGTCTGTTGCTGTGTTGCACAGTTCTATGTTGTATGACACTAGACAATTCATTTAATCTTAAACTACAGAATAACAGTATTGTTTCTGTGGCCAACATTCTTTCCAACAAATAACAAATCTCACATTACACTGGACAATTATATTTAAAATCCTGAATATTAATAGTCACAGATTACAGGATAAATATGGATTGTACATTTTTAAGAAGTTTTGTTCGACCAGATGTTCTGTTGATTATTTCCAGACCTTCATGAACAATTCTGCAAATCAATTTCCTTTTTTCGCTTTCTTGATATGTATGAGTTTGATTTTCTTGAATTTCAAAACCGCCAGTCTCTCACAGATCCCAGGGAGAGAATTCACACGCTTTCTGTCAAATTTCCTCTCAATTTGAACAGACACTATCATTCCTCCCTTTTTAATCTGCTGGATGCAAATGGGGAGAATAGATCATGTGATGTTCTTCTGTAGAACAACTAACCTCCTTGAGGATGACAAAGCTCATCATATTCATTCAAACATGCAGTTTGAAGCATCTAGAGCAGTGTTTAGACATAAGTCCAGAACAAATCTTCCATCTCAAACTCCAACTGGGAAACAAAGTTCCCATACAGCACAGCTGATTCCTGCTCCTGTTCTGAACCCACTTGCAATGAAGGCTGACACAACTTCTATGCACATTCTGCAGCTGAAATGTCAAATAACTAACATGCAAAGGCACTCAGGTTGGATTGCACATCTCCATTTCCATGCCTTACTGTTTCTGTTACCAAAATTGGCCGTGTCACATGAATCCAAATTATAAATCGTCTGCCATGCATTTGTGCTCTCAGCCAGCTTTTCCTAATCACACTGAAACACCTAGTCAGCCGACTCACCTGAATCATGAACATGTCTTCTGAGATCCTGCATAGAACAAGTCCAGGATGATATTCACATTAATGTGATATTTGCAACATACATTGAAACTCCTCGGGTAAAATAGATTATTTGACAACCCCCTCCACCATCCAGAAGGTCAACAGTATCAGGTGCATACAGAATCAACAACCTTGATTGGACATTCGTGTGAATCTACAGAATTTAAAGGAAATGTATTGAAATTGACTCCTTTGTTACACACCAGTTGCTCCTGTGTTTGTCACTGCTTCCCAGCTAAATGATAACTGTTGTAATCCTTGCAAGTGAAAGGTGTGGCCTTATCCAATGTGACACTCGTTACCTGCGAGCCATGGCAGCGGCAGAGAGTTCTATCAGGTTCGCATCACTGTCGATAACTTTGTTAATATTTGTTACCAGAGCGAGATATTGCACAGAAGAAACAGAAAAGTGGTCATTTTATGTGTGAGTCTGTTACTCATCTTGAAAAATAATCCCAGGTATGAGATTTGAATCTTACCTTGTGTTCAACAGACAACACTGGGGATATGTTGCTATATTTGAACATTCCGTTCTTTCTGCATGGATAGTATTTGGCTGAGTTGGCTGTTATTTGTCTCCACTGTTCTCAATTATTCGGTTATTACTGCTCAATGCTGTGAGTACGAGATGCATATTCATTGCCAATGAAATCCATAAGATGTTAAGTTGTTGAGGAGTGAAAAATGTACATCTGGATGATCCTGAGATGATGAAACTAACAAAAATTCATCATACTGCTGTTTGCTGTAACCTGCAACTTCATATTGATTTGGGAAACACATGTGAGCGTTTTCTTTGCATCCAAATATCAAAGTTTATTCTGAAACATGTTTAAATGACCCAATGATTTTCATAGACTAAGTCAGTCAAATGCTGCACTCATACTTGTATTTTGTGACCTTGGCTAAATTAAGACAAGAGCTGAAGAAAAGTGTGAAAATTCCATGACAAGCTCTGGTTAATTACCAAAACAATGGAAATGCAGAAGAATTCAAACTGCTAGCCTTGCATTTTATTGACATGTGATTCCAAGTTTTGATGTCCATTTTTCACAAGATCCCACAACAGATCCCAGTTTTCCGTACATACCTGATGCGCTATGAATGCTATGGTTTCCTCATGATGATTTAGTAACCAAGATAAATGAGGTATTGTTGTCAAAGCTTTTCATTGTCATTGAGCCAAGTCTTGAATTGAATGTAATACAACTTACACTGTTGATAACATAGAGTTATTAACAAGAAACAATATCTCTTATGCTTGTGTGTACTTCTGGAATTCACATTCTTGAAGGGATGTGATGACACTGGAAAGGATACAAATGATCTTCACCAGGGTTCGGAAGCTTGACCTATTAAGAGAGATTGGCAGACAGTTTTCTGTTTTCTCATTGGCATAGAAGAGAGTGAAGGACAAAATAATTTTGATGCCTAAAATTATCAGGAACATAGATTGGCTTTGGGGAAGTGCTGGAAAATGGTATTAGGATGGTTTCGGGCCTGGATCCTTCCATTAGCTTTCCTGCTCCTCTGATGCTGCGTGGCCTGCTATGTTCATCCAGCTCTACACCTTGTTATCTCAGACTCCAGCATCAGCAGTTCCTACTATCTCAGGCCTCTGTGACTCTAACTTTAGCGAAAGAGAAGCATTGAACTTTGTCACAGAATCCACTTGTTCAGATACATCGTCACTGTCTTCATGGGAATCACAGAAATACTGATGTGATTAACTCACTCATTTACTTTCTTAGGAAGGGGTGTGATGGTGGCTCAGTGCTGCCTCACATTGTCATGGAGCCATGTTCGCTGCCACCCACAGGCAGGTTTGTGCATTCTCCCCTTGTCTGCATGGGTTTCCTTCATGTGCTCTGGTTTCCTCCCACTGTCCAAAGGTGTGCAGGCAAATGGCTTATCCATGGGAAATGCAAGATTACAGTCATTGGGTAATGGTGAATCTGTGATAGATACTCTCTGGGGCTTTGGTGTGGAGTTGATGTGCCTTAATGGCCTGTTTCCACACTGTAGAAATTGTATCTTAAGATATATTGACACATGACCTTCCTCAATATACAATATCGCCACTGCCTTTACACTTGAACATTACACAATTTTATTCATTTGTTTCCATGTTTGTTCCTCACATTGTGAGGAAGAAAGTAGAGAGTCTGAGAATTCAGTGAGATTGACATCAGTTCTAAAGGCCATTTCCCCTCATTGCTGGAGTAGGTAAGAGGCAATACAGTTGAAGGAATTCCATTATTTCCAATATTGTTGCAGTGGAGCACCAGAACCAGCTTCTTTGTTGACTCATCTACTTGTTTCAGGCAAACAATAACTGACAGTAAATCACTTTTCATTTTGCCAGACTGGAAACATGCAGATTCTTTGTCACAATGAAATTCTTGTGATCATGGCCTTGCAGGGGTGAAAAGGGACCAAATTAGAGAACAACCCAAGGAATTGAAATCTCCAACCCGAATGCCCCCACCCCCAGCTCTTTTCGGAATCTCACTCTCATCGGTGCATGTGTCAATAGAATTTCAACAGATTACAACAAGGGCACAGGCTTTGCCCTCGCCACCTCTCACTCTGGCTATTGCCTTGTAGACAGGGAGAGAATTCTCAAGAGAGTTCTTCATCCTGAAATCCTGGAGGCATTGGAAACTCAGAACTCCTGCTCAAAACCGGTGTGTTCAGCATGGATACTCCATAGCTTTGCTCCAGCCAATTCGAGCAACCCCCTTTCTGTCTTTGCTTTATCATTCATGAAACTCACAGTTCCTGTAATCCTGGGTTCACAGCTCCATCCTTTGTACCGATTGCTACATTGTTCACATGGGTGGCATAAAGATCAAATTTTGAGGCCCCACAAAAAAGCCCAAGGATAGCCTTCACAGCAAAAGCATCGACAGCCCCATAGTCGCGATCACTGTGTGATTCCATACTGGGATTGAATGAATTAAAATAACTTCCTTTTAATTCATTGTTGGGATGAGAGCGTCACAGCCCAGGGAAAACCCTTAATTACCCAGAGGGAAGTTAAAATTCAGCCACATTGCTATGAGTCTGGACTTACGTGTCAGCCAGACCACATAAAGATGGCATTTTCCTTTTACGAAAGGACATGAGTGAACCAGATGGGTTTCCCCCAACAATCAGGAATGAATTCATGGTCAACATTTGTCTCTTACTTTCAGTTTTTTATTGAATTCAATTTCCACCATCTGCCATGGCAGGATTCAAACTCATGTCCACAGAACATCATCTGTGTTGAATCTAGTGTTAATGCCACAAAGCCATTGCCTCCATCTACCAATGCAGCTGAGATTAACAACTTCTTCCCACCACTGCCTCACCTATTACTGATCGCTGTTTGCTCCAACTCACTATGACTCCACTTGGGACTCACAGCTATTCCCTACAATACCCCTCATGGTTTGCACACACTATCCCACACCATTTCTGTTTGCTGCTCACTTTGAATTCCGTGTACTGGTGGCAACCAAAGAACACAGCTCTCACTATTGCTTGCATTTGAGTTTTCTTTTGTCCTTGAATGATTCTGCAGCCATACAGTGAGTACTTGACGATCACTTTTATTCTCACATTCAGGCTCAAGATACCAATCTCTCCCTAGATGTTGATGTTGTACGCCCAGCTCAACATAATAAGTGCAAAAAAATTATCCCAGCATCCACACAATTTCAGATAATAAGGGAGCTAGCTAAGCTCTCCCTGCTTTCCCTACTCATATCACATTTCAAAATATAACCTTTGTATTTTGTGAAGACTTGCCTCAACAGTGGAGGAACATGGAGCTGAATTTTCAGTTCTGCGAATATCACATTTGTTTTATGTTCTTCATGTCTGGATATACTTTGAACATTAAGTTGAAAACAGCATTGACAAGAAACTATGAGATTTCAGGTTAATGCCGAGCAGCAACTGTTATGATACTTGCTTCGAAACCTTTGGGTTTTGTGAGCACCACAGGGGGAAGGAGCCGACAGAAACGTTTTTATGCAAGGGACGAGTATATAGGCAGTTGAATGTCATCATCTAAAAACAGGAGCCCTGAGATGCTTCGAATCCACTGAGGAGAAAACTTCAAATTGTATTGTTGGAAATGAAGAGAACTTCGTGTCAACAAAATGTTCCTCACGGCCCTTGTTAAGTAAGATTGAGCTGAGTTGGAAATTGTTTGAATGATCAGGGAAAGACATATTGTGAATAAAATGGCAACCAGTGGTAGGACAGGAATTTCTTGAAAGGAAATGAATCGCACACGTGCCAGATCCCAAGAATATTTAACACGGTGATAGAGGGAACACTTTACTGACTTCAGAGAGTCTGTAACACTGTTAATTTCGACAAATGATTTATGATTTTCACAATACAATAGGTCCAGTAAACTTTAGCTCACAAGATCTGCCTCTAGTTTTGTTTTATATAAGTAACAAACATCTTTGTTCTTTCATGAAAGGGACATGAGCAATCTCTTTCTGATATGTTCAAAGAGTAACCAAAACACAGAACAAGCCTCAAAAATAAACTATATAGTCCACCAAAAGGAATTCACTACAGTGTCTGATTTAGGGTCAGCAGTGCTATCATGCCAGATCAGTAAACCTGCACACAGTGCCAGGAGGGCAGAGTATGACAGTCAAACTGTCACAGGGTAAAACAGCAGGGAAACAGACTCTTTGTACTCACTTGTCGGCGCTGACCAGATATCTGAAACTGATGGTGTCCGATTTGCCAGCATTGGCCCATATCCAGTAAACACTTACTATTCCTCTAACTATTCAGGTAACCCCTATAACCATAGAAGGTGCAAGACGTGCCCCTTCACCTCCTCCCTGCTCACCACTCCAAAGGCCAAAACAGTCTTTCCAGGTCAAGTAGTCTGGAGAGCCTGGAAATCTTGTGGAATGGATTTACTGCACACAAAGTGCTCCACTCTGCATTGGAGAAAGCAAATGCAGACTGGGTGACTGCTTTGGAAATACACCTCTGGTCTGTGCACAAGCATGGTCCTGACCTTCCTGTAGCCGGTTATTTTAACACAACATCCTGTTTGCATGCCAAAATGTCTGCCCTCAGCATGCTGCAGTATTCCCATGAATCATTGTGCAAACTGGAGGAACAACATCTCACTTCAAACTGGATACTTTGCAGCCTCTGGATGTAATGTTGAGTTCAACACCGTCAAATTTTTGTTTTCTTTTAGCTTGTTATCATGTCCTCCCCACCCCACTCCCATCCCAGTACTGTCCTTTGAAGTCTGGCAGGAGACACAACATTGTTCTGCCATTCTCACTTCATCTGAACTATCAACATGTCTGTCAATCATTTCATCTGAACTATCAACATATTTTCCCCACCAGCACCCTACACTCACTACCCTCACTCCTCTGCAAACTATATCATAGACGCTGTCCCCTCCACACTTCACCAGCTCTGATGACGAGTCATCTAGACTCGAAACGTGAGCTTGCTCTGTCTCCATGAATGTTATCTACCCTGCTGTGATCTCCAGAATTTGTTGTATTCAGTGTCTATCCCAATAACTTTTAAATGTTGTAACTGTAACTGCCTCTATCATTTCCTCGGAGAGATCGTTCCACACATGTTCCACGCTCTGTGTGAAAAAGTTGACCGTCAGATGACTTTTAGATCTTGCATCTTTCATCTTAAATCAATGCCCCGTCTTAACTTGGAATAGCCGACCACATGAAGAAATACCTTAGTTATTCACCCTGTCCATATCCTTCATGATTTTATAAACTTCTGTCATGTCACCCCTCAGCATCTGACTCTCCAGGGAAAGAAGTTCTGGCTTATTCAGTCTCTCCTTGCAGCTGAAACCCTGCAAACCTGACAACATCTGTGTCAATCTTTTCTGAAATCTTCCAAGTTTTAAAATATCCTTCCTGTCTCAGTGAGGCCAGAATTGAATGCAGTATTCATGCTACAACTGGGACACTGTGTGCACCTCACTTCAGGAAGGCCCTGATAATACTCAACGGGGTTCAGAGGACATTCACCGGTATGCTGCCTGGGATGGAGAAATTGAGCTCAAAGGAGAGATTAGACAGACTTGGATTGTTTTCTTTAGAGCAGGGAAGACTGAGGGACGACATGGTTGAAGTGTATCAGATGATGAAAGGTACAGATAGAATGAATAGACAGCAGCTGTCCCCCTTGGTTGAGGGGTCAGTCATGAAAACGTCATAGTTTTAGGTTAATGGGCAGGAGATTGAAAGGAGATTTGGGGGAAAATGTCGTCACTCAGCAGTGGGTGGAATTTTGGAAGGAACTGCCTGGGATTTTAGTGCAGGCCAGAAACCTTACAACATTTTAAAAATATTTTGATGAGTACTTCAAATATACATACCATCCAGGAGCCTCGTCCGGGATCACAGAATCTCCTGTCTGTTCCCTTCAGCATTGAATCGCCCATAACTATCGCTGTCCTGTTCTTCCTCTATTCCCTCTGTGCCACGGAGCCAGGCTCAGTGCCAACGACCTGGCTGTAATGGTTTTCCCCAGAAGGTAAAACCCCCAACAGTATCCAAAGCGGTATACTTATTATTGATGGGAATGGCCACAGGGGATCTCTGCACTGTCTTCTTCATCCCTTTCCCTCTCCTCACAGTCACCCAGCTACCTTTGTCCTGAAAATTGGGTGTGACAACCTCCCTGTAACTCCTATCTATCAGCCCCTCTGCCTCTTGAAAGATCCTGAGTTCATTCAGGTCCAGTTCACGATCGCGGTCTGTGAGGATCTGGAATTGGGTGCACTTCTCACGGGTGAATTCAGAAGCGATACGAATAGTGACCCTTATCTTCCACATCCTACAAGAGGAGCATGCAACTGCCCTAGCTTCTATCCCCTCGACTCTAGGTTGCCAAAAGAGATAAAGATTAAGACAAGTTACCTTACCAAACCTCCACACAGTCTCTTGTCTTTGGTTAGAGCGGGAGGATGAGAGGGAGACACTGCTCGCGTAGTGCTTTGGGTTTAGCCAAAGCCCGAATATGTTAATAAAATGTGAGGCTGGATGAACACAGCAGGCCAGGCAGCATCTCAGGAGCACAAAAGCTGACGTTTCGGGCCGAGACCCTTCATCAGAGAGGGGAATGGGGTGAGAGTTCTGGAATAAATAGGGAGAGAGGGGGAGGCGGACCGAAGATGGAGAGAAAAGAAGACAGGTGGAGAGAATATAGGTGGGGAGGTAGGGAGGGGATAGGTCAGTCCAGGGAAGACGGACAGGTCAAGGAGGTGGGATGAGGTTAGTAGGTGGATGGGGGTGGAAGAACAGGTTAGGGAGGCAGGGACAGGTTGGACTGGTTTTGGGATGCAGTGGGTGGAGGGGAAGGGCTGGGCTGGTTGTGTGGTGCAGTGGGGGGAGGCGACGAACTGGGCTGGTTTTGGGATGCGGCTGGGGAAGGGGAGATTTTGAAACTGGTGAAGTCCACATTGATACCATTAGGCTGCAGGGTTCCCAGGCGGAATATGAGTTGCTGTTCCTGCAACCTTCAGGTGGCATCATTGTGGCACTGCAGGAGGCCCATGATGGACATGTCATCTAAAGAATGGGAGGGGGAGTGGAAATGGTTTGCGACTGGGAGGTGCAGTTGTTTGTTGCGAACTGAGCGGAGGTGTTCTGCAAAGCGGTCCCCAAGCCTCCGCTTGGTTTCCCCAATGTAGAGAAAGCCACACCGGGTACAGTGGATGCAGTATACCACATTGGCAGATGTGCAGGTGAACCTCTGCTTAATGTGGAATGTTATCTTGGGGCCTGGGATAGGGGTGAGGGAGGAGGTGTGGGAGCAAGTGTAGCATTTCCTGCGGTTGCAGGGGAAGGTGCCGGGTGTGCTGGCGTTGGAGGGCAGTGTGGAGCGAACAAGGGAGTCACGGAGAGAGTGGTCTCTCCGGAAAGCAGACAGGGGTGGGGATGGAAAAATGTCTTGGGTGGTGGGGTCGGATTGTAGATGGCGGAAGTGTCAGAGGATGATGCGTTGTATCCGGAGGGTGGTGGGGTGGTGTGTGAGAATGAGGGGGATCCTCTTTGGGCGGTTGTGGCGGGGGCGGGGTGTGAGGGATGTGTTGCGGGAAATGCGGGAGACGCGGTCAAGGGCGTTCTCGATCACTGTGGGGGGAAACTTGCGGTCCTTGAAGAACTTGGACATCTGGGATGTGCGGGAGTGGAATGTCTTATTGTGGGAGCAGATGCGGCGGAGGCGGAGGAATTGGGAATAGGGGATGGAATTTTTGCAGGAGGGTGGGTGGGAGGAGGTGTATTCCAGGTAGCTGTGGGAGTCGGTGGGCTTGAAATGGACATCAGTTACAAGCTGGTTGCCTGAGAAGGAGACTGAGAGGTCCAGGAAGGTGAGGGATGTGCTGGAGATGGCCCAGGTGAACTGAAGGTTGGGGTGGAAGGTGTTGGTGAAGTGGATGAACTGTTCGAGCTCCTCTGGGGAGCAAGAGGTGGCGCCGATACAGTCATCAATGTACCGGAGGAAGAGGTGGGGTTTGGGGCCTGTGTAGGTGCGGAAGAGGGACTGTTCCACGTAACCTACAAAGAGGCAGGCATAGCTGGGGCCCATGCGGGTGCCCATGGCCACTCCCTTAGTCTGTAGGAAGTGAGCACCTGACCAGCTCACAGAGACTGGCCCCCCTCAGTCCTGACCCGCTCACAGCGACTTGCCCCCTCAGTCCTGACCCGCTCACAGAGACTGGCCCCCCTCAGTCCTGGCCCGCTCACAGGGACTTGCCCCCTCAGTCCTGACCCACTCATAACGACTTGCAACTGCATTCCTGGCCCGCTCACAGCAAGTTTGCCCTGCAGCCCTGACCCGCTAACAGAGACTTAACCGCGCAGTCCTGACCTGCTCACAGCAACTTATTCCCTCAGTCCTGACCCGCTCACAGAATCTTCCCCCTGCAGTCCTGGTCCGCTCACAGCGACTTCTCTCTGCTGCCCTGTCCCGCTCACAGCCACTGGCCCCTACAGTCCTGGCCCGCTCACAGCGACTTCTCTCTGCTGCCCTGTCCCGCTCACAGCCACTGGCCCCTACAGTCCTGTCCCGCTCACAATGACTGGCCCCTCCATCCTGACCTGCTCACAGTGCCTTGCCCCTGCAGTCCTGAGTCGCTGACAGCGATTTCCCCTGCAGTCCTGACTCGCTGACAGCGACTTTCCCCTGCAGTCCTCACTCACTCACAGCGACTTGCCCCTGCATCCTGAGCCCCTCACATCGACCGGCCCCTGCAGTCCTGTCCCGCTCACAGCGATTTGCCCCCTCATTCCTGACCTGCTCACAGCGACTTGCCCCCTCAGCCCTGACCTGCTCACAGCGACTTGCCCCTCATTCCTGATCTGCACACAGGCACTTGTCCCCTCCATCGTAACCCGCTCACAACGACTTGTCCCCTCTGTCCTGACCTGCTCACAGCGTCTTGCCTCCCATCCCTCTTAGACAGGTCACCCCTTGCTCAGAAACAGCCCCAATTACCCATGAACCGGAAACCCTGCCCCCTGTGCCAGCTCCTTAACCATCCATTCATCTCACCTATCTTTCTATGACTTACCTCACTAACATGTGGCACTCGTGGCAACCCATAAATTATTACCCTCTCGGTCCTGCCTTTCAGCCTCTTTGCTAACTCGTTGTACACAGTCCGCAGGATGTCATCCCTCTTTCTGCCGATGTCCTTGGTACAAACATGCACAGTGGCCTCTGGCTGCTCACCCTCCCCTTAAGAATTTCTTGCAACCACTCAGAGATGTCCTTGACCTTGGCACCAGGGAAGCAACGCGCAGCCCTGGTATCTCAAATGTGGCTACAGAATCTATGCCCCCAACGAATGAGTCTCCAACCACGCTCGCTCACTTGGAGTTGCCTGACCCTGTCCCACACCAGGGTGGTTTGTACCATGGACCTGGCTACTGCTGATTATATAACTGACCCAGTTTAGTTTTAGATCAGTGTTAACCTTGGTTTAGTGGATAGCCAAACACCTCAGTAGTCTACAATACAGGAGAAATACATTCTTAAGCTCACGGATTCTGTGACAGTCAAAGACAAGCACTGAATTGTTCTAACCTGATTTCCAACACCTGGCCCATAGCCTTGCATGGCTTGCACATTTAAAAAAAAATGTAAGGATGATGTGAGGGTAAGGACATGGCATTTTTTTGATATGGTCATATTCTCTCTTGTTGGAGCTGATTGCTGCTTAGCACTTGTATGGTGCAAATGTAACTTATCCTTTATCAGGCCAAGCCTGATCATTGTCCAAGTCTCACTGTATTTTCTCTTCGTTGACTTCACTGTTGGGCCTAACCAACATTTTGTACATACCCTGCCTATTCTGAAACTCTATCACTTAATATTAAGTCTAATAAAGACAAGTATCCAATCTGCCTTCCAAACCACTTCAACGACCTGGTCCATTACATTGGGGGATCAACAGGCATACACATCAATGATCCCTCTGATCATTGGTGCTTGTGAGGTCCCTATGATTCATCATGGGCTCCAAAATCTGTTTGTGCTGTGTCACCTAATCCTTATCCCGTTTGTCCTTACATGAAATAATGTTCACAAACGCTTCTCAAAAATTCTTCCCAATCCTACTTTTTGCAATCATGACACAGGTGAGCATAAAACTTGGAACACTACTGCAACAGGAATGTGCCCTTTGGCCCACCATGTTGGGCCAAACATGAGAACAAAAGAAATAATCCCTTCTGCCTATCCTTGATCCATAGTCCTCCATTCCTTGCATATTCGTGCACTTAACTAAATGTCTCTTTTAAATGCTTTCATCGTATCTGCATCCACTACCACCCCGGGCAATGTATTCCACACTTTTAACATGCTCAGTGTGAAATATTTGCCCCTCACATCTCTTTTGAACTTCCCCCCTCTCAGTTTAAATGCATGCCCCCTAATAGTGGACACTTCAACTCCGGGGGAGAAATTTTCTGACCGTTAGCTGTATTTATGTATCGCCTAATTTTATAGACTGCTATCAAGCCTGCCCTCAGCTTCTACCGCTCCCGAGAAAACGAAGAGTTTTTCCAGCTTCTCCTTCTCGTTCATACCCTCTATTCCAGTCAGCATGCTGGTAAATCTCTTCCGCACCCTATCCAAAGCCTGCACATCCTTAGTGTAATGTGGCGGCCAGAATTGAATGCAATACTCTGTGTGGTCTCACCAAAGTCTTGTAAAGCTGCAATGTGACATCCTGACTCTTGCACTGAGTTTCCCTCAGCATAAAGGCAAGCATGCGATATGCCTTCTTGACCACCCTATCTACTTGTGTGGCTACTGTCAGGGAGTTATGGTCTAGGACCCCAAGATCCCTCTGGACATCACTGCTGTTTGGGGTCCTGCCATTAACTGTATCCCTTTCCTTAACACTTGGTCTCCTAAAATGCAACACCTCATGCCTGCCCAGATTAAATTCCATCGGCCATTTCTCTGCTCGTGTTTGCAATTGGTCTGTATCTTGCTGTGTCCTTTGACAACCTTCCATGCTGTCCACAAGTCCACTGGTCCTTATATCATCTGCAAACTTACTAATCCTCCATCTACATTTGCAACCAAGTCATTTACATATATCACAAACAGCAGAAGTCACATCGATGCGGAACACCACTCGTCACTAAGCTGCAGCCAGAAAAACAGCTTTCCACCACTGAGACGGCAAGAACTGTCGATGCTGGAATCAGAGTTAACCAAGTGTGGAGCTGGAGGAACACAGCAGGTCAGGCAGCATCAGAGGAACAGGAAAGCTGACATTGTTGATGCTACCTGGCCGGCTGTGTTCCTCCAGTCCTATACTGTGTTATCTTTGTTAGCCTTCCACTGCTACCGTCTGCCTTATATGGGCAGGCCAAGTCACCATGGATCTCATGGATCTTAATCTTCTGGATGAGCATACCATGAAGGACCTTGTTGAAAACCTTCGTAAAATCCATGTATATGTTATCAACTGTTCTACCCGAATTGATCACCCTTGTCACCTCCTTGAAAACTTCACCTCAATTGGTAAGACATAACCTGCCCCACATAATGCCATGCTGGCTGTCCTTTATTAGCCCATACTTTTGAGACATGAGGCACTCACCAGTCTGTAGTTTCCTGGAAAGTCCCTGTTTTCCTGCTTGAACAGAGGAACGACTTTATCCAGTTGCCAGTATCCGGAACCCCTCCAGTGCCGAGCAAGGATACCAGATCCTATTGAAAGTAATGTGTTGATGCATTTGTGTCATGATTGTGTTTTGTTTGAGCCCTAACATTTAAAGCAGTGTAAGAATGTCTTTGTGCAGCAGGCGAGGTGTGATGAGACTGAGCCTTCATACAATTGCAAGATGTTGAAAATTTGCCATTATTTATGAAAACAGTGATAAATTTCCATGATCAACATTTCTGTTACACTGCAATGATTATCCCGTGGCATGTAAAATCAGAAAGATACGATAAAATGAGACTGGGCCATATGCAGGGAGAATGTTTGCCTTTCATGTCTATAGAAGTAGTGAAATATTTCCATGAATCTAAAAGTCACTTTTCCGTTCATTGAAGGACACAATCATCGCCTTGGAAGCTTCATCACGATACTACTTTGCATTTCTGAAGAGGGAAGAAGAAATCAATATGCAAATTCAATTCCATGGTTTTGGAAGTCCCATTGAGAACACGATTCATTTGCGCCGGCATAATGCTCTGACCGAGAAAGAATTGAAGGTGAGTTTGTAGTTTGGAAGATCGCAGCAATTTATACATCAACTTCTTCATCGATAATGTTCCATTGCTTTCAAACTGCATTTTCCACTCCGCAAGATAATAACTGTTAGAATAAGCAACAGTATCGGTAGATGGTCTATGAGGAATGCAATGTTACAAAACCCAATCCATTCAAGAACATATTTCAGATATGTCAACAAATTAAATATTCCAGCACAGGATAAAACAAGGAAGATGAGAGTGAGGAGGCAAGAGTTCTGATGACAAAAGAACAGAAATTTACCTTGATCCATTTGAGCAAAAAAGCAGGCACACAAATAAATAATCATCTAACAATGCACGTGTGCAACGGAGGCTACAGGGGGACTAAAAATGCTGAATTGTTGTCATGCGTATTGCTGAAAGGGTGATTGAAACAGATTCTGTGGTAAATTTGAAGAAATACAGATAATGCATCCCAGGATGTTGGAGAAAGAACATTTATGGACTGAGGCAAATTGTATTGCGCTTTTCAGGAATTATTAGGCTCAGAATGAATTGAAAGACTTCCTTCTGTGCTGAAAGCTTTAGTTTAGTTGCAGCTGGATTACAATTTCTGTTCCTGGTAGTATTTAGCAAACTGTTAAAAGTGAATGTCACTGCACAGAATTCCAAACATGACTCCAATCAGTAGAGAAAATATCCAAGGGGTATGATGAGTTGTACCCTCTCATGTTGAACAATGCAGCTACAGATACAATGGAGGCACTGATGATAATCTTCCAAGAATCCTTAGATTGTGGAAAATTCTCAGAGGATTGAAAGATTGTGAACATAACACCATTATTACAAAGATACTTCGACAAAATAGTAAGCCAGTATTGCCAATTTAGGTCAACCTGGGTAGATGTTCATGCCGGCAATGAAAGATGAAATAACAGGGTACTGAGTGTGCTATAACATCCTACAGAGTTAACATCCTTTCATAAAGGGGAAATAATACTTGACAAACTTGCTACAGTGCTTTGAGAAGGAAACAAACATTACTGATGAAGGACCACCAGTTGATGTCGGACATTGAGATTTCAACAAAGCATTTGATAAGGTGTCTCAAAAGAAAAGAGCCCATGTGTTCAAGGGTAGTATGTTAGGATGGACAGAGGACTGCATCGTAAATAGAAGTAGAGTCGTAGCAGCAGGATGGTAACTGACAAGTCATGTACGGCCACAGAGCGAGTGCTGCGGAGGCCGTACACCTCATGCTGACTGGGTTGATTTCAGAAATGGCAGAGGGGATTGCTATGCTTCGGAAAGTTGGGCAGGCTGGGACTACGTTCATTGGAGTTTATAAGATTGAAAAAAATCTTATTTTTTTGACATTTAAGCTTCTTAAGAGGCTTGATAGTGTATATCCGTAGAGATTACTCCCATTTGTGAAAGATTTTATGACCAGAGGACACATTTTCAAATTGGTTGCCTATTCAGGGAAGAATTACTTCTTTCAGGTTGTAGCAATTTATTGAACACTTTAACCAAGAAGATTTTAGAGGTAATGCCATTAATCATATGCGAGGCTGCAACGGCCCAGTTAATTTTTAAATCAAGAAACAATGATAATGAGAAAAGGGTCTAGGCCAGAAACGTCAGCTTTTGTGCTCCTGAAATGCTGCTTGGCCTGCTGTGTTCATCCAGCTCCACACTTGGTTATCTTGGATTCTCCAGCATCTGAGCTTCCCATTATCAGTGATAATGAGAAAAGGGTAGTCTTTACAGTGGAAGATACTTCAAGGATCCCCTTATTACTGAAGAATACAGGGAGGAATTAAACACATCGCTACCACACCATCAGTACCATGAGAGAAGTAGCAGTAGACAATCTGATGGAGTAAAAGCAGATTGGACTCTTTGCCGTGATGGTTTACTTTCTAAGATTCTAAACAATGAGCTTCAGAGTCGGTGTATGCGTTGATTGTAATTTCCCAAAAAGGTTTAGATTCTAGAGAAGCATCTGAGGGCTGGAAAAATGCCGATGTGACATCCCTATTTAAAAAGGAGAGAGGCAAAAAGAAGATAACTACAACCGAACCAGTCTAACATCTATTGTTGGAAATGTGTGGCAATCAGCGATGAAGAAAATAATAGCAGGACATTTGGAAAATCAGAAACTAATCAAACAGAATCATCATAGCCTGCTGAAAGACAAATTATGTCTGGCTAATTTGTTTGGGTTTTTGGAGAAAGTTTTAGAAGGAGAATTAATAGTGGAAAACCAGTAAATGTGTTGTGTTTGGACTTGGCGAAAGCATTTGAGAATGTACTCAAAAGTAATAAGCTGAGAACTGAGGTTTTGAAGGTAGTCTATTGCTAGGGATCAGTATGCTTTGCATGTTCTGGAAGGAGAGATCACATCTAGAGTGAATGTATATTTTGGTGGCAATGTCTGTGCAGAGTGTAAGAGGTGCCATTTGCTTGCTTTTTTTGCCTGATAGTTCATAAGCATTTTTATTTGAAACAGGGTAAATTGAAGCCAGAATCAGGGACCAGAGGGTGGACCAGGCTCATTGTTTGGTGATAGCTACTGGTTTAAGAATCTATTATCGGGAACTTCCAGATTGAAAGTAAGTCGGAGAAATATTTACAGGCTACAAACTAAAAGACCAGAATGTTTTTAAATCAAATTAAGATCGAAGCAAGTGAAATGGAGATGCCGGGCCAGACGATGATTTATACCTACATGAAGGGGGAGTGGTCAGATCCCATACTCCAGCTCAGGGTTGATGAACTGGAATCTCAGTTTTGACCAATCAACAAATCATGCGGGGGAGAGTTACCAGGGAATGCTGTGCTTCAGGAGGCAGTCACACACCTTCGATTAACTAGCTGAAACTCGGTCAGTGGCCAGGGACGTGAGACTGTGACAAAGAACAGGGCACGTGGAAAGATCCAGGATGTAGTGCAGAAGGAACCTTGGCCTTTGATCTTATCTAACAGCTTTGAGATTCTTTCTTCCTGTGTGGATGAGAGTGCAGGGTATAGGGAAGATGAGTAAACTGACTGTAGCACTGTGGTACAGGGGGGACATTCAAGAGGGGATAAAAAGTGAAATGTAGTTATAGTCAGAGGTAGTATAGTTAGGGGAATGAACACTGTTCGTTGTGACTAGGATCGAGAGTCTCGAAAGTAGTGTTGCCTGCCTGGTGCCCAGGTTCAGGATATTCCATCTCGGCTACAAAGGAACTTGAAGTGGGAGGAGTAGAAATCCAGCTATCGTGGTCCACACAGGTACCATTGATATGGAAGAAAGAGGAAAGAGGTTCTGCTGAGGGATTATGAGCGCTGAGGTGAGAAAGCAGAACCAGAAATGTAGTAATCTCTGGATTCTTATCTGAGCAATTTGGCACGGTGTGAAGAAAATTCAAGATGTAAATGCATTGTTCAAATGGTGGCATGGCAGTAATGTGTTTGAATTCATGGGACATTGGCATGGGTATGGGGAAGGAGGGAGTTGTTCTGGTGGTATAGGCTCGACGAGAATCATATTGGGACAAGTATCCTGGCAAAATACAGAGCTAGGTCTGGGGGTAGGGCGTTAAAATAAAAAGTGTAGAGCAGGTGAGTTCAGTCGCATGGAAAATTATGGAAAAAAGTTAGAAGCTCGTAAGTGCTCAGCAAAGTTTCCAGACCAAGTAATAGGACAAAAAGTATGGAAATGGTCAGGACTCTCACTTCAGGTGCAGCAGATAAGAACGGTGGCCGAAAATGGCGGACTGAGGATCTTGTATTTAATTGCAGGGAGTGTATGAAACAAAGTGAATGAGTTTGTGGTGCAGATTGATTGCTCTGGGTATCACAGAGACATTGTTGTTGGGAACTAAATATCCAATGATTCATGTCCTATAGAAAGAACAGACAAATGATCAGAGATAACCAAGTGTGGAGCTGGATGAACACAGCAGGCCAAGCAGCATCTCAGGAGCGCAAAAGCTGACGTTTCGGGCCGAGACCCTTATACTTCTGTAAACGTCAGCATTTGTGCTCCTGAGATGCTGCTCGGCCTGCTGTGTTCATACAGCTCCACACTTTGTTAAAGTGGATTCTCCAGCATCTGCTGTTCCCATTAGCACTGATAAAAATGGACAGAGATAGCAGGGTTGGCTTGTCAGTAAGAAATGAGGTAGCGCTGAAGGAACCACAGGTCTTGAGCTTGTTTACTCATGACTTTGAGGAAAGAGATGAATGTGCTGTGGCTAAATTTGGAGTTGACACAAAAATATTTAGAAAGACAAGGCATGACAGAGAAACAGAGATTTACCAGGATGTTAGATAATGAAATGTGAGGCTGGATGAACACAGAAGGCCCAGCAGCATCTCAGGAGCACAAAAGCTGACGTTTCGGGCCTGGACCCTTCATCAGAGAGGGGGATGGGGTGAGGGTTCTGGAATAAATAGGGAGAGACGGGGAGGCGGACCGAAGGTGGAAAAGTCCCTCTTCCACACCTACACAGGTCCCGAACCCCACCTCATCCCCCGTTACATTGATGACTGTATCGGCGCCGCCTGTTGCTCCCCAGAGGAGCTCGGACAGTTCATCCACTTCACCAACACCTTCCACCCCAACCTTCAGTTCACCTGGGCCATCTCCAGCACATCCCTCACCTTCCTGGACCTCTCAGTCTCCATCTCAGGCAACCAGATTGTAACTGATGTCCATTTCAAGCCCACCGACTCCCACAGCTACCTGGAATGCACCTCCTCCCACCCACCCTCCTGCAAAAATTCCATCCCCTATTCCCAATTCCTCCGCCTCCGCCACATCTGCTCCCACGACAAGACATTCCACTCCCGCACATCCCAGACGTCCAAGTTCTTCAAGGACCGCAACTTTCCCCCCACAGTGATCGAGAACGCCCTTGACCGCGTCTCCCGCATTTCCCGCAACACATCCCTCACACCCCGCCCCCGCCACAACCGCCCAAAGAGGATCCCCCTCATTCTCACACACCACCCCACCACCCTCCGGATACAACGCATCATCCTCCGACACTTCCGCCATCTACAATCCGACCCCACCACCCAAGACATTTTTCCATCCCCACCCCTGTCTGCTTTCTGGAGAGATCACTCTCTCCGTGACTCCCTTGTTCGCTCCACACTGCCCTCCAACCCCACCACACCCGGCATCTTCCCCTGCAACCGCAGGAATTGTTACACTTGCCCCCACACCTCCTCCCTCACCCCTATCCCAGGCCCCAAGATGACATTCCACATTAAGCAGAGGTTCACCTGCACATCTGCCAATGTGGTATACTGCATCCACTGTACCCAGTGTGGCTTTCTCTACATTGGGGAAACCAAGCGGAGGCTTGGAGACCGCTTTGCAGAACACCTCCGCTCAATTCGCAACAAACAACTGCATCTCCCAGTCGCAAACCATTTCCACTCCCCCTCCCATTCTTTAGATGACATGTCCATCATGGGCCTCCTGCAGTGCCACAATGATGCCACCCGAAGGTTGCAGGAACAGCAACTCATATTCTGCCTGGGAACCCTGCAGCCTAATGGTATCAATGTGGACTTCACCAGTTTCAAAATCTCCCCTTCCCCAACCCCATCCCAAAACCAGCCCAGCACTTCCCCTCCACCCACTGCATCCCAAAACCAGTCCAACCTGTCCCTGCCTCCCTAACCTGTTCTGCCACCCCCATCCACCTACTAACCTCATCCCACCTCCTTGACCCGTCCGTCTTCCCTGGACTGACCTATCCCCTCCCTACCTCCCCACCTATACTCTCTCCACCTATCTTGTTTTCTCTCCATCTTCGGTCTGCCTCCCCCTCTCTCCCTATTTATTCCAGAACCCTCACCCCATCCCCCTCTCTGATGAAGGGTCTAGGCCCGAAACGTCAACTTTTGTGCTCCTGAGATGCTGCTTGGCCTGCTGTGTTCATCCAGCCTCACATTTTATTATCTTGGATTCTCCAGCAACTGCAGTTCCTATTATCCCGAATATGTTAGCTCAGTTAGCTGGCTGCCCCCGGCTCGCAGTCTCACCGCTCCCGCTACTGAATTAGGGACAGACTGTGGGTGAACCATTCTTTTTGCACTGTCGATGGGCTCAGTTTGAGATGAGTTACTTGGAGCATGTCCTATCATTTGCAGAAACTGTCAATTTGCAATTCACAATTCAACTTCCTGCATTGAAAGGTCCAAGTTGATTGATTTTTTTTTTCCCAATCCCAATGTTGTGACAAATTCTGGGACCACACTTATGACTGAGAAGTTTAAAGAGATAGCCAGGGCAACAGGTAATGTGACGGTCAGAAACACAGAGATCAGTAGAAGTAACTGCAGCAGAAATAGTCAAGTGGTTACATATGAAAACAGAGAGAAAATGAAATGAAAGAAAGAATGGAGTCTGTGAGTGAAATTGTGAGGAAAAAAGAGAGATGTAAACTGACCCAACACGCCTCACGTCCTATTCCCTGTCTTTTCCCAGTCTCCCTTGATTCCCCGACTGGTATAGAGTCCATTAATCTCAGCCTGAAACATACACAAGGACTCTGCTCCCTCAGCTCTCTGTGGCAAGGATGTTCAATAAACCTGAAGATTCTGCAAGAAGAAATTCCTCCTCTTCTCAGTCTTAAGTTGACATACAACTGGGTGGAAAGATGGAATGCTCCACGAGCAACGAGAGAGGGGTGGAAACATGAAATTAGAGAAAAGGGACGGCAGACAGAACAGATGAATGTTAGGATTTGCAGAAGGAGTAAACCATTGGGGCCCCTAGAGCTGTATTTGGCATTCCACAAGATCACGCTTTCTCAGTGTTTCCAATTCCATTTTCCCATCTTACCCTGATTATCCTGTCTAAGAAGAATCTAACTATCTCAACCTTAACATTCACTGAAATTGTCTTTACTGCATTGTGAGGCAGAAATTTCTGTGTTTCACAGCTCCCTGACAGAAAATAATAAAAATATAATCTCTTTCTGGACAGGGGAAAACCTACATTTGAAACATTTCCCCTATTTCTACACTGATCCATAAGAGGAAACATCCATTCCAATGCCATCCAGTCAAAACCATTCTGAATGTTATAACGGCTCTGAATCCCAGTGAACAGAAAGGGAGCCTGTATAAATTTAACGAAGAGCCCGCTTGCTGAATGAAGGTAGCAAATCAGCAAGCATCTTCTGCACTATCTCCAAGTTACCTGCATCCTGCCTTAGCCAAGGAGTCCAAAGCCACATACAATATTCCAGACTGGTCTCAACACTGCCCTGCATGACTGAAGCAGAACTTTGTTACACATCTTTGTGCAAATCCTCCTGCAATAAATCACAAAATTCTACCAGCCTTCTTGAGAACTTGCTGCAGCTTCATTTTTAAGATACTTTAACTGATTCACAACTCGATACCTCAATGCCACACACAATCATGACAGATGGACAGATCGATAGATTGAAAGACAGACAGATACAGGAGCACCATGGAAGGCTTGATTTACAAGGAGAAACTGGACAGACTGCGATGTTTCAGGCTGCAGCATAGGAGGTTGCAGGGCGACCTTACAGAGGCTTACAAAATCGTGGGAGGTATCGATAAAGTTAATGGTGTGTGACTTTTCCCAAGGGAAGGGCATTTCAAGATGTGGGATTTTTTTAAGTTAAGAAGAGAGATTTAAAATGGACATTTGGGGCAATTTTTTTTCACACAGAGAATGGCTCACATGCAGTATGAACTTCCAAAGGCAGGAATGGATGTGAGTACAGTTACAAGGTTTAAAAGACATTTGGATAAATACATGAAGAAGACAGTTTTGGAGGGATAGGGACCAGATGCAGACGGGTGGGACTGGGTTAGCTTGGGATTTTCGTTGGAAAGGACTGGTTGCAGTGAACAGCCTGATTCTGTGCTGTGTGAGTCTATCATTATGACCATGATGGAGGCGCCAGTTTTGGACTGGGATGGACAGGGTCAAAATCCACATAACACCAGGTTAATGTCCAGCAGGTTTACTTGCAATCATGAGCATCAGAGCGCTGCCACATCAGGGGAAGTGATTGTATAGCTGTGGAACTGAAAGAGTTTGGAGGTTAAAGACCAGGTGAAGCGCAACTCTTAACCAGAAGAGTTGAAGTAAGAGACAGAAAGAAAGCGTCTGCAGACAGACAGGAAATGTGAATAATATTGAAGGAGGTAGAGGAAGACAAAGGCAACATGAGATGGAGACAGTAGGAACTGCAGATGCTGGAGAATCTGAGATAACAAGATGAACACAGCAGGCCAAGCAGCATCGGAGGAGCAGGAAGGCTTGACATTTTGGGCCCAGATCCTTCTTCAGAAATTCCTTCTTCAGAAACGACAAGCCTTCCTGCTCCTCCGATGCTGCTTGACCTGCTGTGTTCAGCCAGCTCTACACCTTGTTATCTAAACATGAGAGGGAAGCTGGATGATGTAGTGAACAGTCAAACCTTGTCTGAGTGTAATTTGGGCATTTTCTTCAACCCTCACTTTGATGTCTTGTCGCGCGCTCTTGTTTTTTTAGGGCCAGTGGGCAGTGTCGAGTTCCCCTACAACTGTGACCCCAGGAAACAGTTTCATTGGAAGTCCGTTCCTCAGAGAGCAATGAAAATCTTGGTTTGTGGGTTGAGACACAGTTCACACAGCTACAGAACCCTCCCAAAACCTGCTGTGCACTCTCCAATTATTACCAGTGTGCGACAGGCAAGGAGGCTGAGATTTGATTGAACATTGGGTGCAGCTATCAGCTCACAGAGCTGGTCAGGTGAGATCTGTTTCAGTTACACTTACGGGGAAAAAATGTCAACCAAGACATCACTATTCAGTTCATCCGCATCTGACATGGGGATCATGAGCAGCAACAACAGGAACAGACAGAGTGTGTGCATTTTGAAATTTGTCAGCACCCTTTGATCGTAACACAAGGAGAGCATAGATGAAACTGAAAAGAATGAAAAAACAACTTGTTCAATTCATGACTTCATGAGGGAGAGACTGAAAGACATTGACGGACTCACATGTCAGCAAACAGAGAATTTATCTCTCTCATTGTAGGTGCTACTTTGTCAATTTATTATACAGAAGCTCTGGTTGTAGCACGTGGGTACGATTTGTGGATAAAGATTGGGATTTCTTCCAGGAGTTACAGATTATAGCCAAGCTTTCTTGATCAGTGTAACAGGCCAACAGTTCTCTGGGGAATTCGTTGGAGGAAAAGTGTAATCAGTCTCCAAGGACAGCTGAAATTCGACAATCTCCACAACAATTTGTGCTCAATAGCACCTTTCAAGGATTCATCCATCCCATTGGATATATCACAGCTCTCCAGCACTGCAGACTGATCACAAACTGACCCTGAGCTCGGAAGAACTGCCAAAGCAGGAGTCAGAGTTAACACTGTGTGGAGTTGGAAGAACAGAGCAGGCCAGGCAACATCACAGGAGCAGGAAATGAGATATTTTGGGTCAGAACCTTTTGTCAGAGCTGGGGAGGGTAGAGAGAGCTCGGAAATAAATAGAGTGGGTTGTGCTGGGGAAGGCAGTTGGGATGGTGATAGGTGAGTGCAGGTAGGGTGTAGTGGGGGTGGGTCAGTGAGATGGGCGGCGCAAATAAGTGGGAGAAAAGATGGAGAGTTTGTGTCAGGCCCAGGAGTGGAGATGAGAGGGAGAGTTGGTCATTGGAGGAGACTGGGTGGGGATACTTTGAAGCTGGTAAATTCCACATTTATGCCATTGGGCTGCAGGCTCCTCAGATGGAATATGAGATGCTTCTCCTGCAGTTTTTGGGAGATATTGTTGTGACCCTAGAGGAGGAGACCCAGGATGGACATGTCACCCAGGAATTGGGACGGGGAGTTAAAATGGTTCACAACTGGAAGATGTTATTTTTTGTCACAAACAGAGCGCAGATGCTGTGTAAACTGACCCTACTCTGGGTCCAGTAATTCACAATACATGTCAGCAATTTCAATAAGTGAATCCAGGGTAAAATATCCAGGTTTGATGACAATCCAAAACTGTGCATCATTGTGACTGATGTGAAGCAGGTGAGGAGGCTTCAGAATGATAGAAGCAAATTGTGGAAGATGCAAATGTGAAGTTATCCACATCGATAAAAATAACAGAGCATCAGAGTATTCTTCAAACAATGATAGAATGGGACAATATTGGTAACTGGAAGCAGTGTAAGGATAGGATGGAACATTTAACACTCTCGCATAGGAGGTTGAGGAGTGAGTGATCTTACAGAGGTTGAAAAATGAGGAGCATAGGCGAGGTGAACAGCAAAGGCCTTTTCCCTCACAGACGGAAGTTCAAAACTAGAAGGCTTAATTTTTAGCTGAGAGGAGAGAGATTTAAAACATTTGAGGGGAAATCTTTCAACATAAAGAGTGGTTCACAAGAGGATGGAACTGCCAGAGGAAATGGTAGATGCAGGAACAGTTACAAAATTTCAAAGACGTTTCAGACAGGTACAAGAATATGAAAGAATTAGAGGCATTTGAGCCAAACGTAGAAAAATGGCAACAGTTTAGTTTGGTCAAGGGCGAGTTGGAGCGAAGGGTCTGTTTCCATGTTGTACGAATCTATGACTATGTGGATGTCCTTGTCCAGTGGCCAATGAAATCAAAAATGATAGTGTAGTAGGGTAACAAGGTGTTAGGAAGGCAAACAGCATGTTGGCCTTCCTTACACGAGGATTTCAGTACATCTTGAAAGTTTGTACAATTGATGAGACTACAGCTGATGTATGACATACATTCTTGTCCCAGATACCTACAGAAACTGATACCTGTTGGAAAGAGACAGTAGTAAGGATTTCCCAGAATAATAAAAAAACTGAAAGAACTGCAGATCATTTAAATCTGGAACAAAAACATAGCTGCTGGAGAAGCTCAGCAGGTCTGGCAGCATCTGTGAAGGATACAAACAGTTAACATTTCAGGTCCAGTGACTCTTCCTCAGATCCTTTCCCAGAGTAATCCCTGCTGTGCCAGGTTGGCCCTGTCAGGAGTGTTGAGCTTGAGTGGGTCTGCACTCACTGGATGATATATGAAGGTGAAGTGTCTCTTTGATGTGTTGAGAATTCTGCCAGGGCTCAGGATGCAATGATAATGTTTCCCCTGTCCTGGGAGTACAGATAAAGGGACCACAGTCTCAGGATACACATGGGAAACCACTTGTAATTGAGATGATGACAAATGTGTTCACTCAGAGAGTGGTGACCATCTGGAGACCTGTGCCACAAAAGGCTGTGGAGACAACGGTCCTGATTTTTTTTTGTTCAAAGAAGAAACAGATAAATTTCCAGAAGCTAAAGTTGTAGGTGGGGATGGGAAAAGAATAGGTGTATGATTTTGCAATAAGTGATCAGCCAGGATCACAATAGAAGGTGGAACACACTGATGAGAAGCTCACCAATTCTGCCATTGCACATTTTTTCCTACTCTTCGCTTTTCTTGTCAGATATTCAACTTCTCTTCTGTCCAGGCCTGCTGTCCATTCTCTACTTGTTTACTCACCGCTTTCATATGTTATGGAATGGACCAAAAATCCTAAAAATACAGCAAGGTGATACTCTGGACATGAACTTTTATTTCCAGGCAAGTAAATGGTGCTGCATTCCAGATGTGATTTGAATCGTCAAACTACTGAGCTTTTAGCAAAGCACACAATTTAATCTTACTCCATAATTAAAATGCAACCAAAACATTGACATAACTTAACGCTATTGAAATACTTCAATAATGTGTTGTTTGACTACTACTAATCAACCGACCCAAGATCGCAACATCCCATGAACATCCCTTGCAAATACAAATCCAACAATTCAACAGATTCCAACCCAGAAGAAGGATCAGTAACAGGATGAATCTAGCACAGAGAGAGAGAGCTGTATCTAGCAGTTTCAACTCCAAAAGACCAATTTCAACAACTAAAAGCAAAACTAAAACCTTTGGTCTGTTTGAGCTGATTTTGCCCATTTCTGCTTCATTTCTTTACTTTAAACAAAAATTACTTACTCTGCTTTTCATGAAACAGCACCTGCTTCACAACCCCCTCGTGAAGAGAAACTGAACAGACCAAATCCCTCTGAAAGGTACATATTGTCACACATCTCTCTCTCTCTCTTTGGGCTGCATCTCCATCACCTGCTCACCCCTCCCCTTCTCCATCACTCCACCCCAAAACCCAGTCTTCAGTCTGAAGACCACTTTTTCCTGACTGCTATCACTTCTGATGAATGCTTGCCAGTCTTGAAGTAGTAACTGTTTTCTTCTTACAGACGCTGCCAGACCTGCTGAGTTTCGATGTTTAGTTTAGTAATTTCAAAGACAATTAGTGATGGATAATGATGGTTGATTTAACCAGAAAATACACCAAAATACAAAAGCTGAATTTTTTCGACTGCGACTGTGGGCTTTCTGTCTCACTCCCTGCACTCTCATCTACACACCGTACTATCTCGGAGTGCAGACAGAATCCAAAGTGCAGAAACAAGCTCATGTGTCTGCCTCCTGGAACACAATATCCAGATAATCACCCCTTGAATGGGACATTGGCCTGCACAGGGTTCAGACTTTATTACATTGACCTGCAGGCATTTGCTCTGACTGTGGTTGGTATAGATCACACAAGCGTGCACCAACATACCCACAGTACAGCTGGGAACTATCGTTTACCATCCATCCAAATGGTATTGCAGTTAAAGAATTAGAGTTCAAATTGTGCCTTTTCACTGACATGATCTTGTCAAACCAGGCATTTAAAAATATAATGTCATGAATTCAGTAACCTGCTTCAGAAAGAGAGAGACAGGCTGACAGAGTGAGGAAGAGATAGACAGAGAGAGCAAAAATAAACAGAAAGACAACTGCAGAGAGAAAGATGCAGAGAGAGACAGTGGGGGGCTGGAGTGAAGAAAGACGGTGAGAGAAAGAAACAGTGTGTGTTAGAGAGAGAGAGAGAGACAGACGGAGACAGACAGGGAGAAACAGAGCATGTGAGAGAGAGTGTGTGAGAGAGAATGAGAGATATAAAGAGGAATACAGGTAGCAGAGAGAGATAGAGAGAGAGTCACACACTGGGTGAGAGAAAGAGAGAGGGAGACAGGGAGTGAGAGAGATAGAATGATGTGTATTTGAGTGAGAGAAACACAGAGAGAGAGAGTTTGTGAATGTGTGTGAGGGAGAGAGAGTCAGTGAGTGAGAAACAGGCAGTGCAAGAGAAACATTGTAAGGAATAAAGACAGTGAGAGAAAGAGAGAGTTTGAGACAAGTTGAGACAGAAAGAAAGAGTGCGAGAGACAGTTCTTTACGCAGAGGGTGGTGGGAGCCTGCAACGTGTTGCCAGCGTAAGTGGTTGAGGCAGGCACGATAGCATCATTGAAGATGTATCTAGACAGATTCATGAATGGGCAAGGAACAGAGGGATACAGTTCCTTGGAAAATAGGCAACAAGTTTAGGCAGAGGATCAGGATCGGTGCAGGCTTGGACAAAGGGCCTGTTCCAGTGCAGCAATTTTCTTTGTTCTTTGTTCTAACCAATTGACCTGCAGTTGCCATGGCAATTATGAAGTTGTGGTGCTGGTATTGGGCTGGGCTTGACAAGGTCAGAAGTGAGTCTACAGTCCCAGGTTTATTTGAAATCACAAGCCCTTGAAGTGTTGCACCTTCATCAGGTGAAATGACTGCATAGCAATAGAGGTGGGTTACAGAGGGATTGGCCTGGGTGGGATGCGATGACGTGCAATGTGGACTTGTTGGGCCGAAGGGCCTGTTTCCACACTGCAGGGATTCTGTGATTCAATATCAACAAGTTTCTTCGCACATGCATCTCCATCAAGGACAGACACCTCAGTATCTGACTCCACTGCAAGCCCACAGATATCCTCACGATGCTGCACGTCTCTCGTTTCCAGCCTAAACATTGTAAAGGAGCCACTCCCTTACGGACAAGCCCTGTGCGTACACAGCATCTATTCAGATGAGGAGGAATATGATGGGCACCTAAATATTTTGAAGGGCGCCTTCGTAAGATCGAGATACGATTTTCAACTCATCTATTATCAGTACCAATGTGCCACAGCAAAAGAAACAGCAATGACCTCCTCAGAAGACAGAGGGAAAACAATCCAAAGGCTTGTGATTTCAAATAAACCCGTCAGACTGTAGCCTGATATAATCTGACTTCTGGGCATGACAATTAAACAGCGAGTGATACATTTGGAGAGACAACAGTTCTCCTGAATTGTCAGTAAGTCGACTGGCACCTAAGGAAAAATTAAAGGGATTATAAAACATCAGGATTCTGGAGAGTGTATAGGTTTGCCTCAGTGCAGAGGTACCAAATGTGACATTTTTCTGTTCAAAGAGAGATATGAAAAGAGAATGTGCTGAGGTATTAAAATGGTTTCAACATTGCTTAGCTTCTGTGCTGTAGGAAGGAATTACTATTTCATAAACTCAAATTGGAAATCAATATTAGGATGAGAGAACACATGAGGAATTGGGCTCCATTTCACACTGTTTGGTGGCTCCTTTGAGAATTGTGTGGATTTGATTTTGGTCCTTGCACTTTTTGTTTTCCTCCTGAAACCGAACATAGAGTTAATTGTTCTTTGCACGGCAGTGATACACAGAAGGGAAAGAAAAAACTTTTAAAAATATGAGGTAACGGACAGGATGTTTTGGAAATAGACAATGACAAATGTAACATCACATGTGAGGGCTGAAATGAAAGCGTGCATGGAATTTGGGGAAATTACAAGTTGCAGAGAGGCTGCACTTAATAAGTTATTGCAGCTGTGGTCAAACAAGGCCCCGTGTCTATAAAGACATTATCCTAACAGCTTAAATGACATGGCTAATGAAATGGTAATGCACTGGTTTTATTCATCCCAGGCTTTCCGGAAGTGGGGAAAGATCTGAAAAATCGAGGACAGAGGATAAATAAAAGTGAAACTGTTCATTTTGGCGGGAACCATGAAATGAATCATGTTATCGTAATGGTGAGAGATTTCAGAATTCCACAATTTGATTTGATTTATTATTGTCACATGTACCAATGTGCCTTGAGAAGTGTTGTCTTGAATGTTATATAGGTAGATTATAGTTAAAAAAGAGGACAATACCAGAACAGCAAGTAACCAGGAAAGCTGATCGAAGCTGATCATTCATTGCAAGGGGAATTTATTAAAATTCTGAGAAGGTTTTGCTTTTACAAAGCAAAGTATTCATGAGACTGTATCTTGCCAAATGTGCACAGCATTGGTCTCAGTTAAGTAAGACTGTAAATTCATTGTGGGCCATTTAGTAAACATTTATGAGACTGGTATTTGGAATAAGTGGGATGGGGTGTATTATGAATAAAAATTCAACAGGACAGCTTGTATCCCTTGGACTCAGGAAGGACATGAGTTGATTTGTTGGATGCCTCCAAGAACTTCAGGGTTCTTGACAGAGTAGATGTGGTCAGGATGTTTGAATATCTTTGAAGGCAGGGTGGAGAGGTTTTTGTCAAACCAGCAAACTGGGAATGTTCAACAGAGATAGACTGGAAAACAGATTTGAGGTGATCATCAAATAAGCCATGCATTGATTGAATAAAGAATGGAGATCATTGAACATTACAGCGCAGTACAGGCCCTTCAGCCCACGATGTTGCACCGGCCTGTGAAACCAATCTGAAGCCCAACTACCTTCTAACCCATCTTTGTTTCATTGGGGAATTGAGCAACCATAACTTCAGTCTCCTCAAACTCGTCATTACATTCTTTATAAATAGTTGAGGTCCCAGTGGCAATCCCTGTGACACATCACTTGTCACATCTCGCCAATCTCCTGTCCATGCCAATGAGCTTTTGTTTTCCACAACAAACTTTGATGTTGCACCTTGTCAAATGTCTTTTGCAAATCTCAGTACAGGAAATCCACAAGTTTTCCTTTGTCCACTGCACATGTGAATGCACAAAAGAACTTTAATCATTGGTTAAAATTGACATCCCTTTTGCTAAATCATGTTGACTCAGCCTTGACTGCCTCCTGGAATATAGAACACCTCTCAAGGCACATTGGTAAGTTGCCCCCTCCCTGATATACTGCAATCTCTGCACTTTCATAAACTCTGGGTTGAAGCCTCTCAAGCTGAAAATATGTGTTTGTATTAAGTCGATACAGTGTGGGCCTGGAGGGACACAGCAGGTCAGGCAGCATCAGAGGAGGAGGACAGTCTACATGTCAGCCCTAGATCCTTCATCAAGAGTTTGTCCTGGACCCTTGAGGAGACCCCACTCAGTGCAATGACAACACACCAATGCAAGGGGGATCAACGGAGATTTGCCACAAAATATTTTTATTTCTAAAATGTATTTCTGCTGAATATGAAAATACTTTAGCACGTAAATGTATATAATGTTGCATATTCAAATCTAAAACCAATAACATTTTCAAAAAGTTAGAAAATGTGAGATTTGTGCAACTATAGTGGCTTGGCAAAGAAATTCTGGGCCATTTATTCTGAATTCCAAATGGATCCATTGACAAAAATGATCTGAACTTCCCCTCCAATGTAAAGATGATATGCTTTGGACAGAGACAATTACTCATCTCGATCTTCTATCTGTTCTGAACTGTCACATGCAACATCTACACGTCTGACCCCGCAGCATAGACACTAAATCCCACAGCAATCATCAAACATTCTGCTTTCTTAATGAACACAGTTGCCTTGTTAATTGTAATCTTAGAATCATCAGCAAATTTAATTGTTCATTTGTTGCAGCTCAATTAATTTAATGTTTACTTCACAATATAATGTGATGAATTCTCCAAGGGGCAGGATGTCTACCTAGCATTGTTTAATAGTTCTTCAGTTCATGAAGTTATTATGGAACCGAATCCATGCTTGTTTATCATTGTTTTGAATTGATTTTTTAACTTCATTTTAATTCCCTGAATGGTTTCCTTTAGATACATTCAAGGTCTCGTCCCCATTTAGCATCTGTCCCAGCAAAACATGAACCACAGACTGACAGAAGATCATCCCACATTTAAAAACACAAGAACAAACAGTATTCGGTTGCCGACCATTCCGTTGACCAAAATGTTTAGCTCAAACAACAGCACAAAAACTGATAACTTGGTTAATATTGGATTGATCTTTACAGGAATTTGCTTTACACAAACTAGCGACTGTGACTCGTACACTGCAGCAGTGACTGCACTTCAGAAATATTTCATTGGCTATAAAATGCTCTGGGAAGTTCCCTGGTCATAGAAGATGTCGGGAAAATGTACATTTATTCCCTTCTGTGCATTACATTCCAGACTCCCAGGCTACACCTGAAACTAATTCTCATGCAAAACTTCATTGTCTGGATACAATAAATGTTGTGTTCTCATAGGTACCTTCATGCTAAGTTCCTCTCCTACACTCAATGCAAAATATTTGTCCTTCATTACAAAACCTCTTCATAACCTCATCTTGACCATGACATCTCACCCTACATTGCAGCCTACAATTAAATCTCTTGAATCTGGGGTTTTCAGTCTGCTCCTTACACTGGTGGCAGAACCCTATGATATTATAGTTACCTGCTCTGGAACATCCTCCTGACTTCTTACTGTTTTAATACTTCACCCTTTGCTTTCCAAAGCATCTGCAAAATCTATCATGTCTCAATCATGCTTGCTGTCATCTCCATTAACTTGCTGCTTACCTCTCCATGTCTTCTCCGTTTCACAAAGCGCCTTGACAGGTTTATGATGCCAGAAGAGATGCACAACAGTAACTGGTTACAGCACCCAGAAGTAAGACCTAAATTGTCCCCTAAGTCTCAAGTCTGGCTGTTTGGAACCACACACCTATTGCTATCTTGACATAGCCCAGAAATTAATACAAAATCACTTTTTGCCTGGACAAACAAAGGTCTAATTCTTTGTTGAGGCCTTACAATGCAAGATTTGCTTGTAGATTTTAAGGAAATATGTTAAAAACGGTTGCCTATAAACTGCAACAAACAGGTTTTTAAAACATATACAGAACCATAAGATGTCAGAATGCAAGTCCGAGGGCCTGCTTTCTTAAAAAAAATCTAGCTGCTGCCAGATGTAATTGACAGCATCAATCCACTCAGCCATCCTGATTTCTGACATGCACCTCTCCTTTCTTATCACAACAGGTCTCTTTTCAAGGACACCAATCCCCTTCCCATCCCAAACCTGCCGAGAATAAAATGGTGAAAAATTTAATCTAATCTGTACAGTTTCCAGTGTATATGCAGATCTTGCAAGGAGCTATATCTCACCTTAGTACCGGTGCCAGCTCCGTCAAAATGCATGACTTACCAATAAATCAGCGATATCAATACGGCACTTTGCAGGAACAATGTGCAGTAAACTGACATACAGATCAAAGTCACGGGTAATTACCAGTGCTAAGTCCCAAACATTGACCTTGTTTAGGGATCTGATTTGATTATATCAGTGACACATTAGTACTTGCATCAAGGGTGAGTATTTTTTCAAATGAGATTGTAAGTCTGGTCCCCCGCCGGGGTGTCTCTCGATCCCGCAATCGAACAATGAACACTCGCCGTCTGGCTGGGCCCTTGAAACTTTATTTTCTTCAATTGGTTGGGTACAGATCATCCAGAATCTCAGAAGTTGAGCACTTCTGTACTTCTTGGAGGAGCTGCACATCATAGGTTAATACAAAGACATTTTCCACTTTTCTTAAAGCAGAATACATGGCGTGATCGCATCATGTTTTCAATGAATTGCCAATCAATACATGATGTTGCCTCATTGACAGTTACCTAAGCCAGTAATATTAACTGGTAAACAATTTATGTCACAATGCTTAGGTTACTGAATTGTCCCACCATATAGCGCCATAACATTTGCTGCTCAAGGTCAGCTAGAATGGTTAGTACTGCATTAAATTATCATTACAACATTATTTATGCTGCAGCCCTAGCAGAATGTGAAGTTGCCAGGCTCGATGAACAGATCTCGCAGAATTCTCAGTTCCCAGGCTAGACGCCATTTTGTTGCCAACTTGTACAGCAGCCATCTTATGCCTGCGTCACAAGGTCAGACCAGAGCCAAAAGTAGAGAAATCATTCTCGAAGCTTCAAATTGCAGAAGCAATATCTGTTCTTGTTAATTCAAAGTTAGATAATGCAGTCAAAAGCAGAAAAAAAGTTCTGCTTTATCACAGATATAATGGGAACTGCAGATGCTGGAGAATTCCAAGATAATAAAATGTGAGGCTGGATGAACACAGCAGGCCAAGCAGCATCTCAGGAGCACAAAAGCTGATGTTTCGGGCCTAGACCCTTCATCAGAGAGGATGAAGGGTCTAGGCCCGAAATGTCAGCTTTTGTGCTCCTGAGATGCTGCTTGGCCTGCTGTGTTCATCCAGCCTCACATTTTATTATCTGCTTTATCACAGTTCAATTTCTGATTCAACAGTTTTGTGAGGGTGAAAAGTAGCATGGATTTTTTTTTACAGAATTCCTACAGTGTGGAAGCAGGCCATATGGCCCTTCCAGTTCAGACTGTCCCCTGATTAGGACGCAACCAGATCAAGCCCCCTACCTTATCCCTGTAACCCTGCATTCGCCTTGGCCAGTCCCCCTAACCTGAACATCTTTGGGATCTGGGAGGAAACCAAAACACCCAGAGAAAATCTGGAAGTTAATTGTTAGTTTTGTGTTTGACCGTTCTTCAAAAGTACTTTAATAACTGTGAAGCACTTTGAAACAGCAATTGTGAAAAGGACTATATAAGCACGAGTCTTTATTTCTTCCAAGGAGGAACAGTACATTGAAAAGTACGTCATGTAAGAAGAATGTACGCACAAGTGCAGTTTCAGATATTTTGCAGAAAATTTCTTCCCTAATAATCCAACAACAATATTTTGAAAGGACGTTGGATATGCCACAATGTTTGAGTGGTGGACTGGGTCCGACTGTGTTGGCCCTCATGGATCCAACATGGACTCATGGTGGATGGCCTCATCCTGTGCCATAAACAGCTCTATAATTCCCATAAACTGATTTTGTCCCATACAAACAGTATACTTCAGCTTATGTGGGGATGCATATCTGAAGTTACAACATAAGAACGGGATATTAGACCCTCTGTACAAGCAAACAATTCCAACCATCTGACCCAAATCCTGTCAACCTTCTATGATCATAAAATGTGAGGCTGGATGAACACAGCAGGCCAAGCAGCATCTCAGGAGCACAAAAGCTTTTGTGCTCCTGAGATGCTGCTTGGCCTGCTGTGTTCATCCAGCCTCGCATTTTATTATCTTGGAATTCTCCAGCATCTGCAGTTTCCATTATCTCTCTCCAGTCAACCTTCTGCTTCCTCATCCAACTTTCCAAACTCATCTTAAATTCTAACATAGTTTCTACCTCAACTCTTAAATGCTGATAGTGAGTTCCACATTCTCACAACCCTCTGTGTGAAACAGATCCCTCTGCCTTCTGCTCGAAATCTTGTATTTGTGGCCCCATGTCCTTGACTTATTTACTGTCATCCACGTCTGTCTCAATTTATCATGTTTTTAAACACTACCATATTATCAGCATGGAAATACGCACATTTCCAGGAACTTTTTTTTTCAATTCTTTCTCCGTTATTTCCATTTCCTAATATCAGTCAGTATCCTGATGAATCTGTTGTACTCTTTCTAAAATTTCAACATTCTTTTATGGAACCGAATTTTGCATGTAGAACTAACAGATTAAACATTGTTTATAATTAGAGATTATGCAGTGTTTGTGTGGACAATGAGCACTCTGCCTTCACACAGTGTTTGTTTAACTAGAGTGCACTATTTTCCTGAAGTGCTTGTGCAGTGGTATCCAGTTCATACTTGATTCCTGCTAATCCGTCCCATAATTTGTCTTTTACTCGTTTGAACCTGTGTACATGGAATGACACAATAAAGAAACTGCCTGGTGTCTCATAGATTACACGACCTACTTTGTGGAAGCAGGCTACTTGGCCCATCGAGTCCACACTGACCCGCCAAGGAGGATCCCAGCCAGAGCCACCCCTGCACACTGTGGGCAATTTATCTTGACCAATCCATCTCACCTGCATATCTTTGGAGTGTGGGAGGAAACTGAAGCACCCGGAGAAATCCCACACAATCACACAGAAAATGTACAAACTCCCCTGACAGGCAGTCTCCTGAGGCTGGAATTGACCCTGGGACCCTGGAACAGTGAGGCAACAGTGCCACCCACTGAGCCACTGTGCCACCCCCTCCATTGGAAGTTCCCACATCCCGTGACGAGTGACATAATTGGAAGTGCTTATGGACATGAGAGTTTTTAAGAAAGTTTGTACAAGGACAGCAGTGTAGCTTCAAATGAGAATGTCTGTACTGCTGAAAAACCAGAGACAAACAAGTGTGTACACATATCAACAGAAACAACAGGACTTATTAATGGTGAACTATGTGTAAGGAATTGCCAGGAGTATTGTTAGCAGTAAAGAGGAGAATGTAAACAGTAACTTCAGTCATGCATCATGGTTTATGGAATAAGCAGCTGTGTAGAAAGATTGCCAGGCATAATAACGATTATGGAATAATAAATATATTTTTCACTCTGAATTGGAGTTTAACTTTGATAAATGTGAGATGCTGCATTTTGTAAAGGCACATCAAGACAGGTGTTATATGCTGCATGGTAAAGTCCTGTTGCTGACCAAAAGGACCTTTGAACGCAGGTTCATATTTCCTTGAAAGTGGAGACACAGGTAGACAGGTTAGCGAAGAATGCATTTGGTGTACTTGCCTTTGTTGGCCAGTGCATTGAGTACAGGAGTTGGGAGGTCATGTTGCAGGACATTGGTTAAGCCACTATTGGAATATTGTGTGCAATTCTGGTGTCTTTGCTGCAGTAAAGATGCTGTCAAACTTGAAAGGGTTCAGAAAAGATTTACAGGGATGTTGCCAGTTTGTTGGAAGGTTTGAGCTAAAGGGAAAGGCCGAATAGATTGGGACAATTTTCTCTGGCATGTCAGACCCTTAGCGTGACATTGTAGAGGTTTAAAAAATCATGAGGGGCATGATAGGGAAAATAGGCAACATCTTTTCCCAGGGTGGGAGAGGCCAAAACTGGGGGGCAGAGGTTTATAATCAGAGGGCCAAGATTTAAAAGGGGAAAAATTTTCATCCAGAGGGTGCTGCATGCATGGAATGAGAGGGATACGGGCTAAATTATGGCAAATGGGACTAGATTTATTAATGAAATCTGGTGGGCATGGATCGGTTGGACTGAAGGGTCTGTTTCTGTGCTGTATTTCCCTATGACTCTGTCATAGATCTGTGAGTCTAATGATGGTACAACATATTTAGCAAGAAGCTAGAAGAATTTTGATGAGAAATACTTGCCCCCGGCTGTAACATTCTAGCCTCCACTCTCTTTTTTTGTGGTTGTGGATACATTCCAAGCAATTCAGCTCATATTCTCAAACACCTGTTCTTCCAAATTATAATCATCTTTCTCCACCACAATTGTTCTTTCTCTCTTTCTCTCTCCCTCACTCACTCACTCTGTCTCTCTATTTCTCTCTCAAACTGTGGGATATTTGCTCGTTCCTAATATATTCTGAGTGAGAAAAAAGCTCTTATGGAAATGCATATCTGCTGAGAGATATCAGCTCATCGAGTCTGTGCCAGTCAAAGCCAAGCACCTAACCATACGAAACACATTTTTCAGTACTTGACCCTTCTTCTTAGAGTCATATAGTCAGACAGTCACAGAGCAATACAGCAAGGAAATGTGCTCAACAGCCCAACTTATCCATGCTGACCATGATGCCCAGTCAGCTCGTTCCAATTGACGGCACTTGGTCCATATCCCTCCAAAACCCTTCCCATGCATGTACCTTTCATTTCCTAAATGTTGCTATTGTACCTGCCTCAACCAATTTCGCTGGCAGCTCATTCCATATGCACACCACTCTCAGTGTGAAAAATTTGCCCCTCAAGCATTTCTTAAATCTTCTCCCTCTCACATTAAGCCTGTGCTGTCGAGTTTTCAGTTCCCCATTCCCAGGATAAAGACTGCATGCATTCAACCCGTCTATGCCCTTCATGATTTTATTTATCTCAATAAATTTACCCCTTATTCTCCTACATTCTAAGGAGTATTCTGTCTAACTTCTCCCTACATCTCAGCCTCACTAATCCTGGGAACATCCTCATAAATCTTCTTTACACACTTTCCAGTTTAACGATGTTCATCATCTAACAGGGTGACACAATATTCCAAATGAGGTCTCACCAATGACTTATACAATTGGAACATAACATCCCAACTCTAATGTTCAATGACCCAAACGATGAAGGCCAGCATGCTACATGCCGTTTTCACCACCCTGTCCACTGTAACACTGCGTTCAATGAACTATCTACTTGTATTCCTCATTCCCTCGATTCCACAATACTCCTCAGGATCTTACCATTGACTGTACTGGTGCGAACTCGATTTGACTTTTCAAGGTGCAGCACCTCACACTTATCTGTATTTTAATTGATTTTGCCAGGCATTACACGCTCTGGCATTGCAAGTATACATTTAATACCATTGCAATGATTTTGGGGCAAGCTGCCCAGCGACTGAGATTCTGTCACAATACATCCTGCAAAAGAGCTCATTGATGCAACATCTCTTTGATGATGTGGTCAACCAGACCAAACAAGTGTACAACTTGTCAGGAATACTCCAAGACTTCTCTCACACGAAAGGCAGAGATGAGAGCTACCTTTCTCTTTGCCACAGGAAGGTTATTGATCATGAAATAGTAAGGACAAGTAGCTTCATGGATGCAAAGTGGTTACATAATGAGGAGCAGAGAATAATGACGCAGAACCAGGAGTCACAGCCCAAGCATATGGGGTAGGCCATTTCGGACTGAGATGAGGAGAGATGTGTTTGCGCAGAGAGTGGTGACTGTGGAATTCTCTGCCACAGAAAGGGGCTAAATCCAAAGCATGGGAATAATTCAGGAAAGATTTTGATATTGTTCTTGGAGTTAAAATGTTGTAATGGTATCAGGGAGAAAGTAGGACCAGTGACTGAGTTAGATGATGAGCAGTATTGAATGGCAGAGAATGTTCCATTGACCTACTGCTGCTCATATTTTTAACTTTCTGTATTTCAATGCTCAATGGTTGTTTCTGGGACTGGGGTGGAGGTGGGAGGTGGTGGCGGGGGCGCAGAAAGGCTTGGAGTAGATTTCGCCAGAGGTCAGTATTGGGACCCTTGTTTTTACTGATATTGTTAATCTGGGTTTTGATATGCACTGGGCAATTTCCAAGTTGACACAAACGTTGGAAGTTTGAGAAACTGTGAGGAGGTCAGTATGTAACTCCAAAATTACTTGAAGAATTCAGTGGAGAGGGCAGAGAATTGGCAGAAGAGGTTCAATGCCAAGAGGAGTGAGGTGATGCTCTTTGGCCGGTGGAACTTAGAACAGCAATATCAAATAGTGGATCCAATTGGAAAGGGGAAGGAGGTCTAGAGAGACCGAGGTGGACATGTACATAGGTCAGTGTTGGCTATAGAACAGGTGGAAGGAGCAATTGATACAACATTGAGTGTTCTTGGCTTCATTGACAGGATGTGGATGACAAGAACAAGGTGATAATGCAGTATTTGTTCATGGCCTGTAAAAGCTCATTTGGGGGATTGTGTGCAGATCTGGTCACCACCCTATCGTAAAGATATGAATACATTAGAGAGAGCGCAGGAGAGGAGAATGGTTATAGGAACAAGAAATGTCATTTATGAGAGAAGATTAAAGATGTTGGGGCAGATCTCCTTGGAGAGAAGATTGCTGAGAGTACAAGTGATAGAGGTTTTTACAATTATGAGTGGGCTGGAAAAAGTGAAGAGAGAAAGGAGCGAGAATGAGTGGGAGTAGATTTCGAGTGATTGTTGGATTTATTTGTGGTATCTGTGTGTCACTGACTGGCCAGCATTTATTACCTGTCCCTCACTGCCGTTGAGAAAGTGGTGGTGAGCTGCTTCTTGAACCGTTGCAGTCAGTTTGATGTGGCTTGACCCACCATGCCATCAGGGAGCGAATTTCAGGATTTTGACACAGCAACAGCGAAGGAACGGCGATATATTTCAAAATGAGAATGGTGAGTGGCTTGGAGAGGACATTGGAGGTGATGGTGTTCCCACGCTTCTGCTGTGCATGTCATTCAGATGGGAGTGGTTGTGGATATGGAAGGTGCGCTCTGAGGATCTTTGGTGAATTTCTGCAGTGCATCTTGCAGATCATACAAACTGCCGTGATGGAGGGGGTGGATGTGTTTTGATGTGCTGACAATCAAGTAGGCTGCTTTGTTCTGAATGGTGCCAACCTTCCTGAGCATTGTTGGAGCTGCAGTCATCCAGGCAAGTGGGCAATGTTCCATCACACTCTTCACTTGTGTCTTGTAGATGATGGACAGGTTCTGGGGAGTCAGGAGGAGAGTTCATCACTGCATCATTCCAATCGTCTGATCTGATCTTGTAGCCATTCTGTGTACGTAACCCCGAGGATGTCGATTTTTGGAGACGCAGTGATAGTAAAACTGTTGAATGATCAGTGTGGTGGTGAGATTTCCTGTTCTTGTTGATGATCAGAACTTGGAATTTGTGTGGCACAAATATTACTTGCCATTTGCCAGTGCAGACCATAAAATTTCCTGATCTTGTTGCATTTGAACATGGACTACTTCAGTCTGTAAGGAGTCATGAATGGTGCTGAACATTGTGTTATAATCAGTGAGCATTACCACTTCTGACATTGAGATGGAGGGAAAGTCATTGATGAAGCAGTTTAAGATGGTTGTGCCTTGGACACTACCCTAAGGAAGTGCTACAGAGATGTCCTCGAGCAAAGTTGACTGATCTCCATTAACCGTAACCATCTTGCCCACACCTAGCCTGTCCAGCCTCACCAGGATTTTAGATGTTTCTCTGAGATTCCCCCCTCATTCTTCTAAATTCCAGCCAGTACAAGCCCAGTCAATCCTACTTTTCTTCATTTGACAGTCCTTCCCATCGGTGAATCAGCCTGGTGAATTTTTGCTGGACTCTCTCATTAGCAAGAATGACCTTCTGAGTCTCAGAGACCAGCACTTCACACAATACTCAAGGTGTAGCCTCACTAAGGCCCGATATAACAGTAGCACAACACTGCTACTCCGATATAACTCTACCCAGAGAATATTTTGCCCCGATATCAATCGTTACCCATTTTGCTGAAGCTTCTTAATGCCATGCTTGTTCGGATGCAGCTTTGATGACAGGGGCTGTCACTGTCACTTCCTTTCTGGAATTCAGGTCTTTCTTCCATGTTTGAATGAAGACTTGAATGAGATCAAGAGATGAGTCGCCCTGGCGGAACTGAAATTGGGCATCAGTGAGCAGCTTATTGCTGAGGAAGTGCTGTTCCATAACATACTGATGTTACCATCCATTTGCTTTGCAGATGATGGTGAGTCAATTCGATAAGGCAGTTAATCTGCTGTGTTGGATTTATCTTGCTTTTATGCACAGGAATTACCTGTGCAATTTTCCACATTGTCGGGTACATGCCAGTGTTGTAACTGTACTGGAGCTGCTTGGCTGGGAGAGCAGCAAGCCGTGGAGGACAATTCTTCAGGACTGAACAAAGACAAAGTTGCTGGAAAAGCTGAGCAGGTCTGGCAGCAACAGTGAAGGAGAAAACAGAGTTAATGTTTTGGGTCCAGTGACCCATCAGTCCTGTTGCTGGACTGTTGTCAAGGACTGTAAACTTTGCAGCATTTATTATCTCCAACTGTTTACTGATATCACGCAGTGTGAATAGAATTGTCTGAAGACTGATGCCTGTAATGCTGAGGAATGTGCAGGAGAAGCCTGGGTAAAACTGTTCAGTAGGAGTAACCTGAAGTCAACATCGCGGTGAAGCAATGTGGGAAGACTGCCTGTGGTGACCATCGCAGTGAAGCAACCTGGGAAAAGAGGTCGAGAGTGAACATCACAATGGAATAGTCTGGGAAGGGTGAAACGCAGTCAGTGTCTCAGTACGGCCCACTGGAAAGTGTGACCTGCAGTCTGCAGTGAAAATACCTGGAAAGTGTTGCTTGCAATCAGTGTTACAGTGCAACAGACTGGGAAGAGGGGCTGCAGTGAGCATCACAAAGGAGCAATCTGGAAAGTTGTTCTGCAATGAGCAACTGAGGGAAACAGTGTATGAAGAGTTACCTGAATTCATCATCGAAAAAAGTCCAGGAAGACTCTCCTGAAGTTGTCGTCTCATTGAAACAGTTTGGGAAGTGTAGAGTGCTGGGAGCATCCAGTGAAACAACCTGGGAAAAGTGGCCTGAAGTCAGCATCACTGTGCAAAAGTGTCCAAGGAGAGGCCTACAGTCAGAATGTCTGTGAAGCTGCCTGGGAAGAGTGGTCTGCGATCAGCATCATAGTGGGAGAGAACTGAGAAGACTGTCCTGCAGTGAGCATCACAGCGATGCAGTTGATAAAGAGCAGTCTGAATTCAGCATCACAGTGCAGCCGACTGGGAAAAGTGGTCTGCAGTGAGGTACTCAGAAAAAGGTTCCTGAAGAATGATTTGAAGTTTGCATTACAGTAAATGAAGGCCTGTCTAAAGTCGGCATCTCAACGAAGCAGTCCAGCAAACATCATCACGATTAAACAAACTGTGGGCGAGTGGCGTCTAGTCTAATCGCTGTGAAAATGTTTGGGAAGAGTGACCTGCAGTTTCCATTATCAGGAATCTAATGGGATGAGTGGTCTCAAAGGAGTGGCCTGAGTCAACATCATAGTGACACAGGCAAGCAATAGAACATAGAACATTACAGCACAGTACAGGCCCTTCAGCCCTCAATGTTGTGCCAACCTGTCATACTGATCTCAAGCCCATCTAACCTACACTATTCCATGTACGTCCATATGCTTATCCAGTGAGGACTTAAATGTACCTAAAGTTGGCGAATCTCCTACCATTGCAGGCAAAGCGTTCCATTCCCTTAGTACTCTCTGAGTAAAAAAACTACCTCTGACATCTGTCCTATATCTTTCACCCCTCAACTTAAAGCTATGCTCCCTCATGCTCGCCGTCACCATCCTTGGAAAAAGCCTCTCCCTATCCACCCTATCTAACCCTCTGATTAGTTTGTATGTTTCAATTAAGTCACCTCTCAACCTTCCTCTCCTTAATGAAAACACCCTCAAGTCCCTCAGCCTTTCCTCGTAAGACCTTCCCTCCATACCAGGCAACATCCTAGTAAATCTCCTCTGCATCCTTTCCAAAGCTTCCACATCCTTCTTATAATGCGGAGACCAGAACTGTACACAACACTCCAAGTGCGGCCACACCGGAGTTTTGTACTGCTGCCGCATAACCTCTTCTGGAACCTGATCCTTCTATTAATAAAAGCTAAAACACTGTACGCCTTCTTGACACCCCTGTCAACCTGCGTGGCAACTTTCAAGGATCTGTATACATGGACACCGAGATTTCTCCATTCATCTACACAACGAAGAATCTTACGACTGTTCTGAGGAATGGTCACTAGACCCAAGACATTAACTCTGTTTTTGCCTTCATCAATGCTGCCAGACCTGCTGAACTTTTCCAACCACTTTGTTTTTGTTCCTAACAACTTCTATCACTGACAATACTGTTTTTGGCTTCTAATGTGTAAGGGTAGTACACTGACCAGGAAGGAAAGGTCACACATAGCTGGATTTGTTTTAATCTAATATAAAGTATTCTCCAAAGAGGTCACCCACAGCAGGAGAGCTCAGGTCTTGGTTTGCTCTCTTGCTCCATGTGGCAGGCCGGAGACAGTTCCACTCCCCTGGGTCAGCATGTGTGCAGGAAGTGTCTTCAGCTACAGCTCCTGGAAGCTCGAGTTTCAAAGCTGGAGCGGCAGCTGGGGATACTGTGGGGCATTTGCGAAACACAGAGTAGCATGGATAGCATTTATAGAGAGGTGGTCACACCACAGGCTCAGACTCTGTAGGCAGGAAGGGAATGGGTAACTACCAGACAGAGCAAGAGAGACTGGCAGGTAGTGCAGGAATCTCCTGTGACGATTTCCCTGCAAAACAGACATTCCATTTTGGATACTGTTGAGGTGAATGACCTCTCAGGGGAAAGGAGCAGCAGCCAAACTCCTAGCACCGTGGTTGGCTCTGCTGCAGAGGGGAGGGATAAAAGGTGTACCAGGGCAGTAGCTATCGCGGACTCCAATGTAATGAAAATAGACAGGTCTAACAGTGTCCGTGAACAAAATGCCAGAATAGTATGTTACCTCCCTGGTGTGAGGGTCAAGGATGGCTCGGAGCGGGTACAGGACGTTCTGGAGGGGGATGGTGAACAGCCTGTCATCGTGGCACCCATCGGTACAAATGATATCGGTGAGAAAAAGGATGAGATCCAAAAAGCAGAATACACAGAGCTAGGAAGGAAGTTTAGAAAACAGATCTGAGAGGTCGTGATCTCAGCATGACTATTGGTGCAATGTACAGGTCAGAGTAGAAATTGCAGGCTATATTAGATGCATACATGGCTGAGAAGATGGTGTCAGGAAGAGAGTTTCAGATTCCTGGGGCATTGGGACAGGTTCTGAGGGAGGTGGGGCCAGTACAAATTGGATGGGTTACAGCTGAGCAGGACTGGAATTGATGTCCGAGGGGAGAGTTTGCTGGAGCAGTTGGGTAGGGTTTACATTAATATGCCAGGGGGATGAGAAACGATGGAAGGTGCCAGTGAAGGAGGGAGCAAAAGGTAGAAAAGGAAATTAGGAAGGTGATAGTCAGAGAAACCAAGGACAAAATTCAAATAGATTTCTTGAGAAAAATAAGAGCAAGCCAAACAATGTGAAAAAGACAAGCTTAATGGCTTTGTGTCTTAATGTGCAGAGCATTTGTGATAATGTGGATGAACCAGTCATGCAGATAGATGTCAACGCGTTCTGATGAAGGCTCTGGGCCAAAAACATCAGCCTTCCTGATCCAGTGATGCTGCTTAGTCTGCTGTGTTCATCCAGCTCTACACCTTGTTACCACGATATAATTGGGATTACTGAGACATGGCTGCATGGTGACTCGGGATGGGAACTGAATGTCCCAGGGCATTTAATATTAAGGAAGGACAGGCAAAAAGGAAAAAGTGTTGGAGCGACATTACTGCTTAAGGAGGACATTAACACGTCAGTGAGAAAGGATATTAGCTCTGACAATGCGGAGTCTGTATGGGTAGATTTGAGAAATACCAAGTGGCAAAAAACATCAGTGAGTCTCATATATGGACCCCCAAACTGCAGTGGTAATGTTGGGAATGGCATGAACCAGGAAATTAGAGATGCATGTGATAAGATTGGTGATCATGTGGGATTTTATTCTGCACATATATTTGATAAATCACATTTGCCACAATACCGTGGAGGAGCAATTCCTGGAGTGTATACAGGATGGTTTCCCTCACCAATATGTGCAGGAAGTACCTAGAGAGCAGGCCACCTTCAATTAGGTACGATGTAATGAGAAGGGAATGATTGCCAATCTAGCTGTGCGAGGCCCCTTGTGGATGAGCGAATATGATAGAATTTTCTATCAAGATGGAGAGTGATGTAGTCGATTGGGAGACTGTGGTGCTGAACCTTAATAAAGGAAACTACGACGACATGAGGTGTGAGTTGGCCTTGATAGACTGGGGGGAGTTACTTAAAGGGATGACAGCGGATAAGCAATAGCAAACATTCAAGGAACACATGTGGGAACTGCAACAACTGTTTATTCCTGTCTGTGGCAAAAGCAAAATAGGTCAGAGGGCCAAGGGCAGAAGCATACGGATTGTCTAAGTAAAATAATATGTCTGAAGATTGGGAGCAGTTTAGAATTCAGCAAAGAGGGATGGCAGGATTGATTAGGAATTGGGAAATTACAGCGCGTAAGTAAGCTTGCAGGGAACAAAAAGACTGACCACGACAAGTTTCTCCAGGTACGCGAAGAGAAAGAGACTGGTAAAGACAAATGTCAGCCCCTACAGACAGAAACAGGGGCAGGTATAAAAGGGGACAAAGAAATGGCTGAGCAACTGAATAGATACTTTGTGTCTTTGCAAAAGAGGGCACAATTCAGATCCCAGAATTGTTGGAGAATGCAAGGATTAGTGAGAGGGAAGAATTGAGGTGATCAGTATTAGTAGAGACATGGTGCTGGGAAAATTGATGGATTGAGGGGAAATCCCAAGGGCCTAATAATCTACATCCCAGAGTACTCAAGGAAATGACGTTAGAAATAATGGATATATTGGCGGTCATCTTCAAGGATTCAATATACTCTGGAACAGTCCCTGCAGATTGGACGGTGGCTAATGTCACTCCAATATTCAAACAGGGAGGTTGAGAGAAAACAGGAAATTATAGACCAGGAAGCCTATCACCTGTTCAGGGGAATATTCTTGAATCTATTTTCAAGGATTTTGTAGCAACTCATTTAGAAAGCAGTGGCAGGATCAGACACAGTCAGCGTGGATTTATGAAGGGAAAATGATGCTTGAAAAATCTGTTAGAATTCAATGAAGCGATAACGAGGAGAGTTGACATGAAGGAGCCAGTCAAGTAATATAGTTGGACTTTCAGAAAGTGTTTGACAAAGTCCCACATGAGAGATTATGGTGCCAGATGACAGTGCATGAGATTGGTGCAGGTGTATTGAGATGGATAGAAAACTGGTTGTCAGACAGGAAACAAAGAGAAGGAATTAATGGGTCCTTTTCAAATTAGCAGGCAGTAACTATCAGAGTGTCACAGGGATCTGTGCCAGGACCCAACTATTCACATTATGTGTTAATGTTTTGGATGAGGGAACAATATGTGACATCTGAAAGTTTGCACAAGGTACCAAGTTGGGTGGGACGGTGAACTGTGACGAGGAAGCATCGATCCTTCAGCATGATCTGGACAGGTTGCGGGAGTGGGAGAATCAATGACAGATGTGGTAAAATGTGCATCACTTTGGAAGGAAAACATGAAGGCAGATTACAATGCGAATGGCTGTAAAGTGGGAGAGGGGAATGTGCAGTGGGATCTGGGTGTCCTTGGTCACCCACTGAAGGTAAACATGCAGGTGCAGCAGGTAGGAAAGAAGGTAAATGGTGTGTTCATTGTGAGAGGTTTTGAGTCCAGGAGCAGGTACATGTTGTTTTACTTTCCAGGACCTTAGTGAGGTCACATGTAGAATATTGTGTCCGGTTTTGGTCTCCTTTTCTGTGGAAGGACGCTCTTGCTCACAAGGGAGTACAACAAAGGTTTACCAGGCTGATTCTGGGGGTAGTAGGGCTGCCACATGAGGAGTGACTGAGTGTGTTAGTATTGTTTTCACTGGAGTTCAGATGAAGGAGGGCAGGGTTTCATTGTGACTTCAATAATTCTTACAGTATGAGATAGGGTACATACCGGGAAGATGTTCGCGATGGTGGGTGTGTCCAGAACCAGGAGTTGCAGTGTGAGGATAAGGGGTAGACCATTTAGAAAGGAGATGAGGAGACATTTCTGCACCCAAAGAGTGGTGAGCCTGTGGAATTCATGAAGACAGGAAATAATTGATGCCAAAATACTGAATGTATTGAAGAGGCTGAATACAGCACTTGGGGTGAATGGGGTAAAAAGTTACGGGGAGAAAGCAGGATTATACAATTTATTTAGACAATCAGCCATGACTGTGATGAATGGGGAGAAGAGACAAAGGGCTGATGGCCTCCTCATGCTCCCATCGTCGATGCTTCTGCGATGGTTAACAGGGAGTCTGAGTGTGGGCATGAGCAGATGGCAAAGGTTGATGATTGGGAGTTGGTGTGAGTTAGGGAACAAGCAGCAGAGATTTTGATCATGCCTAGTTTATACTGTGTGGAATGTGTGATGCTGAGCTGTGCAATAATCAAGGCTGGGGAAAGCAATGGAATGGATGAACGTTTCAGCGATGAGATTGACATGAAGTCATGAAAATGAAAATGATAACTCTGACTGATCACCATAGATTCACCTTCAGTTCAAATAAGCGCCACCTGCAAATGATACATTCTGAACACATTTACAGGGATAAACACAGCAGCAGGAATGGAAGGAATTCGGATTGAAGCCTTATTTCTCAATGTGAATGTCATTAGATTTAATAGTGAATCAATACATCTGGAATTGCATCGTCCACAGAATTTACTTTTGTGAAAGTGATTTTCTTTCCCTGAGTGGATGGAACAAACTCAGAACCAGTGTATGTGCAGGAGAAGCTGTCAATCCAGCTCTTCCTCCTGTCTTGCAGGAGGCGCTTCAACTTTCTTCCTGCCATCTTTATCATTGGTCTCCCAAAGGTCAGTTCTTGAGCTTTGCTGACTTTTCTCTGCAATATCGGCCTCATCTTGTGAAATTCAACACTCAATAGTTTCAGTACAAAACTGGGGTTGTTCAATTTCCACAGCTTAACATCAACTGATTTAAAGTCGGTGCAGGAAAGCCAGAGATTTGCCAAGATCACTTTGATTGGTGCATCTGCTGCAAAGGGCTGAATGGCCTCCTGCTGCTCCTAATTCTTATCTATTTATTTCCATTGGGGTCTCTGTGTAACACTTCTTGCCCTTGTTCTGCTGCTCCATAACATTATTTTTTCCTCCTTTTCATTGACCTAATTTTGTCCAACAGCCATCTCTTCTCTTTGACCCTGAATTATTGGCCATCCGACAACTGCTGCCAATGTTCTTCTGATTCTCCAACCTCCTGTCTCCCCCGGCCAATTGATAACATCCGTTGGCATTTATTTCCTGCACCAGGATAATATTTTTGTGACCATCCACTGTCAGTAGCTTTGAGTTGTATTTGGTTCAGTTATTTATGTAAATATAGCTTCCAGCGGGTTCCGGAGCTTCTCTCTGAACCTGGAAAGGGAAGCCACATACACAATGGTATTCGTACAGCAATTCAAATTCCTCAGCATATATGCAATTTGTTCAAATCTATATTCACCATGACTGTCTAAAGGATCATCAACATCAAAATAATACAAAATATACCAAAACCACAGAAAAACAAACCAGCCAGATATGGCAAAGAGTAAAATCACAGACTGCCTTCTACTCTCCATCTCTGGGTCCCTGGAACTTTCTCCCTCACTTTGACCCTTCAGACTTTTACGGACTCGACTGGCCACTAAAATATGTCTGACTGTCAGGGTGTTGAGGAACAGAATTAAACCAAATGGGAATATGGGTGTTAGAATCTTTTCAAAGTTGTTAAATCCTTTCCAGACAGGGTCATAATAATATGCATCTGAATTCCAGCAGCCCCATGGTATGCCGTCAATAATCACCTCAGGTTCAAATCTAAAGTAGATGGGAATGTTTTTTAAACAGAGCAGACAGCCGGTTGTTGCAAGAATCACAGTTGCTGTTTTTTCAGTGCAGTATTTGACTTTCAGTTTCTCACAACAAATGGTGACATATCGATCAAAGGTGAACATGATGGTGAACCACACAGAGCAGTCTATGGCTACACGGCACAGGGCATAGTGAACACTACACACAGGGGTGATGTCCAAGAACGATATTGGGAAAAAATCATGTTTGATTCGGCTGAGTATGATTTCAATGATAACGACCAATAGATCCAGCACCGCCATGGCCTGAAGGTAGCGAGAGCTGCAGGCTGAGAGTCCACATTTTCCTCGAAACAGGATCGCAACAGTCACTAAATTGACTGAAAGAGAGAGAGAGACGAGAAAAAGAAATGAAAAACATTCCCCATCACTGAGGCTTGGTGCTCCGGATTCGACTTTATCAATAGGAATGTGTGAAAGGAACTAGTTCGAGGAACAATAATCAAAAACAACACAGCACAGAACCTCACACAGTGTGGAGCTGGAGGAACACAGCAGGTCAGGCAACCTGAGAGGAGCAGGAAAGTCGACATTTTGGATTGTGGCCCTTCCCACACTTCAAATTCTGCTTTCCCTCGCATCTTACTCTGAAATCTTAAACCAATGACTGATCATGTGAAATACATCCCTTCGCCGCGTACACAAAATAGCTTTGTCGCGTGTCTCAAACATTTTCACAAACTTCTGTTTCTGTCTTTCTTCAAATCAAAGTCGTCCCTGCCACGACCATCCTCCCCCAGCTGACTCCGCAGTTTACCCCTCAACAGCACCTCTGTTGGGAAGGACATCTTCTCCCTGTTAAAATTGCTTCCATCTAACTGAACCTGCTTCTCTCACTCTCTTGTCTTCAGGCAGCCAATGCTCTGCTGGAACATGCTCAGTTGGCCAAATTGTTTTTCAATCCACACGATTTTTTTGGAAATGATTAATTTTCAAAGCTCCTCCTCACAAAGATTTTCAAACCATTAAATAATTGAAACACAAAATCCCATTTCATTCAGCTTCATCACTGTTTAATTCCATACATTTTTTGACATAATATCCATCAGAAATTCTGATATCTTCATGGATCAGTCATACACTGCGTGTAATAAAAAAGTGGTGAGAGCTTGAAACACCAGAAGCAGCAGAATGAAATATAGAGATATGTGCGGGATATTTGCCCTGTTATGCTGTTGCAGGTAACATTATTGCTCACTGGATAACAGCAGAAATTGGGTCAGACACTCAGCAGTTATATACACTCACCAGGAAAGCCAATGATGCCGAGAACCAGGTAGAATATTTTCCTCACCGTTCGAATCAAACTGTGCATTTTCAGTTTGCTGTGTGTTGTTCCTTGCTTCTGCAGATAATCCCTCTCAGTTTGATTCTGTGATGTATGATTTGCAGGATCTTAATTTTATGCTCATCAATATCTCTTCTGGGCTATTTTTGTTGCTCAATATTTGAAAGTGTTTTTCTTGAAGATTTAGAACAAACAGATGACGACAGCTAAATGAAACCGCTGATGCTGAAAGATGTTCACATGGGGAAAGGATTGGATAAAGACACACTCCCTCACCAAACAACTTTCCTGACCACATGAAGAAACTAAACAGAACTGGAAGCCTTGTTCATGGAAATGGTTCTGGAAATGCTTCTAGTTTCACCCTGAGATCTCATGTTTATGAACTCCCCAAATGGCCATTCAATGATTGAATTCCTACCAACAGACAACACATCTTCTCCTGTTTGATGGAGTTCAGGGCATCACTGCTCTCTTTAGCTTTGGAGAGCCAGCTGAGTGCTTCACAGAATCAAAGTCAGTAAAACAGAATTCGCCCAATTTCACGGTCTTGTTCAGATCTGTGCCAGACTAGATCAGCCACTCTCACTTCCTCTCATCTCTCCATCATGACCTCACCCTCTTCTCTTTACTTTTCTTCTTCATTTCCACCCTGTTGTACGTAGGTTCACCACACTGTCAGGAGCTTCATTTCAGATCCATGGCCTGTTGTGTGATGATATGTCACTTATGAGTTTCAGTTGGATGTTAGCGTTAGTGCCTGAACACTCAACATTGGATTCAGTTTTAACAGAACTGCAATGAGATTGCGTCATGTCCTATTTGCATGTATCATCAGTATCAGGCTGGGATTTGAGTGAGGTATAGTGCTCACATTCTACTTGCCATTATGGTTACATTAAATATTGGATATGGTTCAGAATTGTGCCAATGTTCGATTAACAGTTGGGTCAATGAAAAGATCAGCGTTCTGTTTGGGTTAGTCTTAGATATGGGGCAACCCTGGGAGTTGGTGTGGTCAAGTCTCGAATGGCTGGGTCAAGGGTTATGAAAACTGTTAGGCAATGGATCCTGCCACAGCAGGTGGTGGAATTTCAATTCAATAAATGTCTGGAAATAAGAATCTAATGATCACCAAAAATCCATTGCCGACTGTCGGGGGGAAAGCAAACTGATTCATTAATGTCCTTTAGGGAAGGAAACTGCCATCCTTACCTGGTGTGACCGACATCTGACTCCAGACCCACAGTAATGTTGTAAACTCTTAACTGCCCTCTGAGCAATTAGAGATGAGCAATAAATGCTGTCAATCGATTCCCCTAAGCCATGACTGAATTAAGGAGTGAATAAATCCAGCACCCATTTATACAAAAGAAAGATAGTTCAGTAAACACATTTAAGGGATTAATTTAACAAAACAGTTTGCCAAATCATGGACACAGACCCTTTGGTCTAACTAGACCACATCGGCTGTGCTCCCAACCTAAACACATCCCACTTGCTTGCATTTGGCCCATATATCACCAAATATTTCCTGTTTAGATACTTACCCAGAAGTCTTTAATATATTGCAACTGTACCCCCTTCCAGTATAAACTGGCTGTTCCTTCAACTCCCTGTGTTAAAAACTTCCCCTCATGGCCTCTTTGAAACTTGCTTGTCTCACCCCAAAAATATGCCTGCTCATTTTGAACTCCACCATCGAAGGGAAAAGACCCTTGCTAGTCACCTTTCATATGTCCCATATGATTTTATAATCCTTTATCCAGTCACCTATCAACCTTCTACTCTCCATTGAGAAAAGCTTCATCCTTTCCAGACCATTATTACAACTGAAACATTCCATTCCCAGCAACATACTGGTCAATATTTTCTGAATCCTCTCCAAATTAATAGTATCCTTCCAAAAGCAAGGCAAACGGAACTGCCCACAGAATAAGCCTGACCAATGTCCATTACAAACTCGACATGAGTTCCTAATTCGCACACTCAATGGTCTAAGGGCTAAAGGCAAGCATGCTAAATGCCTGCTCAGTCATCCTACTGACGCATAATGCTAGTTTCAAAGAATTATGTCCCTGAACCCATCAGTATTTCTCTTCTACAACACCATCCAGTGTCCCCACTAAATTCTGCCTGTGTTTCATTTACCAGAATACAGTACCTCACTCTCATCCAAATTAAAATCCATCTGCTGCTTCTGAGATCCTTGAACTAATTGATCCAGATTTCTTTGTAATCTTAGATGACCTTCTTCACTGCCCAATGTAACATCAATTTTGGAATCATCTGCAAATGTATTTCCCATAGCTTCTATATTCCCATCCTAATTCAATCTTTTTGAGAAGATTTGTAGCTCGGGTAGTGGATTGGCTTGTAGACATGCTCAGTGAGCCAAACGGTGAAGCGCCGGTGTCCTGTCCCGCTGGTTATTGAAATGCGTCTGTTTACTGGGCTGGTAGGTAATCCTCCAGTTTTGACTCTCAGTGGTTTGTACGCAGGACCTGATACAATGTGTTTGTTGAAGGAGCTCCAGTATGAATACAAGGCCTCCAGGAATTCCCTGCCGTGACTCTGTTTGACCTCTGTGATTAGTGATGTGTTGTCCCAGTTGATTTTGCGCCTCTCATTGTCTCATTGCAGTGAACAAGTGAGAATTGGTCATATTATATTTTAAAAAGCATATTGACAGTAAATCATTGCATTGCGCCTTCAAAATCTCAGCTCCAATCGACTCAATAATGTTTTCCTGCGTTATCCAAATATTTAAATGTTTCCTCAATGACTATCATTTCTTGTTTTCTGTTTGCTTCATTTTTGTATCAGGCTGTGAGGTGGAGATTATCCCAATAAATTGCAGAACTGTTAAAATATGTGGAAAGTTGAAATAGTTTATGGGAGAGCCACAATGAGTCAGCAGATATAACAACTGAACTGCGATGTGAACTGCAATGTGGATTTGGATGTGAACATCGGAGATATGGTCAGGAAATTTGCAGATGTCACCAAAATTGGAGCTGCAGTGGACGGTGAAGAAGGTTTTCTCAGAGTACAACGGGTCCTTGGTCAGATGAGCTTAAGGGCCGAGGAGTGGCAGATGAAGTTTAGTTTAGATAAATGCGAGGTGCGGCATTTTGAAAAGGCAAATCAGGGCAGGACTTTTACACTTCAAGTTAACGTCTTGGAGAGTGTTTCTGAACAAAGAGACCTTTGTGTACAGGTTCGTCGTTCTTGGAAAGTGGAGTCACAGGTCAACAGGGTAGTCAAGAAGATGTTTCCTATGCTTGTCTTTATTGGTCAGTGCATTGACCACAGGAGTTGGGAGGCCATGTTCCATCTGTACAGGATATTGGTTCAGCCAACATTGGAATACTGTGTGCAATCTGGTCTACCTGTTGTGAAACTTGGAAGAATTCGGTGATGTTTTACAAGAACGTTGTCAGAGTTGGAGGGGGTGAGCTGGAGGGAGAGGCTGAACAGAATGGGACATTTTTCCCCCCTGGAACGTCAGAGGCTGAGGGGTGACATTGAAGAGGTTTATAAAATCGTGAGGGGTATGGAGAAGGTAAATGGACAAGGTATTGACCCAGGGCTGGGGGAGTCCAATACTAGAGGGCATAGGCTTAAAGTGAGAGGGGAACGATTTAAACGGCACCGAAGGGGCAACTTTTTTCAAGCAGAGCGTGATGTGTGCATGGATGAGCTGCCAGAGGAAGTGGTGGGGGCTGGTATAATTACAGCATTTAAAAGGCAATTGGCTGTGTATATGATTGAATAGAGGGACAAGCCAATTGCTTACCAATGGAGCCAGATTAAATTAGGATATCTAGTCGGCATGAATGGGTGGACCTGAAGGGTCAGTTTCCGCACTGTATATCTCTATGACACTATGACTCTAACTCCAACCTAACTGCTAACTGCCCTTTAGTCCTCTAACATTCATCAAAGGAAGTGAGAATAAATTTTATTCCATTTGCAATCAGTTAGTGAGAGTGGATATAATGAACGGCCACATCTTATTGGGACTCGTATGCTCGTAATATTATTGGAGTATTTTGAGTTTTTTTTCATGTTAAAGCACTCAGATATCATTTTTCAATTCGAGTAGTCAGGCCTACATACTATACTGAGGGGAGTTATCATATCATCAGAACAAATTATGTAATCCATGATCCCATGAATTCTACAAGCCAGTGATGGATTCGATGTTTCATGATATTGCCCATCCTAGAGTCAATTTCAGCTCTGCATTCTACACCAAGTCTCCCTCTTGCATCTCGAAGAAGCTGCGTGACCTGTTCATTGTTTTCCCATTTGACACCATGCCGGGCCTTGTGAAAACATCAATAATTTATTGTCCCGTTATTGGAGAAATCAGGATCGCTGACAAGGTATGATATTCCATTTCAAACGGTGTGAAAGTTGGCATGATGGTCTCTCTGCTAAATTGTAAATTTCCCAAGCTTCAGTTGGATATTTGTAAAGACAAATCAAAACAGAAATTAAGTCTCCTTTTGGTTTTTGCAATGTTCTAATTGAATCCTAGATTGTATAATTTTACAGAAAATTTGCCCCAGTATTATATTTCAGGGGTGCAGTCATAACAGTGCGGTGCATGAGAATAGATTATTTAAATTTAAGGTGATTTGAACAACTAACTGATACATGCTCAGTCATTACCTTGCTGCTGTGACTCTCTGTACACTCTGGGGAAGATACTTTCCTGAAACATTCATCTTCTTGCATTTATTGCTGTTCTTGCAGATTGAGAACACTGATAAGACCAGTCACGCTTATTCATTTTGTAATTGCCCTGACGCATGCTGCTGTGAGCTTCCAGCTTTAAAATAAATTGTTAGAGAGGGCGGCATTTGTGTTAGACCCAGGAGGTGAAAGACAGTTGCTGATGGAGTTACAGGGCGGAGCACTGAACCTGTTGGAATTTGACATGAGGGTAATTCTGTTATCTTCCAGGTGCTCAGCTTTTCCCATGAAGGTAGTGAAGTTTAAGGTTCTTTAGCAAATTAGAGTAACGCAATTTAAAGATGATCACCATCCCACCTACCTTTCCCAGCCCCACCCCTCAGCTCTTTGTTTATTTCAGAGCTCCCTTCCCAGTCCCCCATTTATGAAGAAGGGCCCTGACCCAAAACAGCAACTTTCCTGCTCCTCTGATGCTGCCTGGCCTGCTGTGTTCCTCCAGCTCCACACCATGTTATCTCTGACCCAGCATCAGCAGTTCTCGCTATCTCTGAAAGGTGGTCAAACTGTGCATCACTGTTGGAGAGTTGGCCAAGAGTGTATACCTGATGCTTTGTTCCCAATGCTTATTGACTGTCTTCACGCTGATACCCACCTCGGCAAGGAGGGAATGAGTAATATCATGCGACACACCTGGTGGCACCCTTGACTGGCTGAGGCAGCCCAAACGCGTGTCCAATCATATCCAACATGCCAGAAGAATGATGCTGGTCAAGGAGATCGGTGTGTAACAGGAAAACACTCTTGCCAGGTGGTCTATTTGAGTGCATTCAGCTTGATTTTATTGAATTGCCGCGTGTCCATTGCGATAAGTATTGTCTTGTTGGTGTTTATACATTTAGTGGATGGATTGAGGGCAACCACTACTAATAAAGCCTCGACAGTGGTAAAATTACTCCTGACAGAAATCATAGCAAGGCTTGGTGTACCTCGACAGATTAGTTCAGACAATGGCTCCCAGTTTATTGGGGATATTAATAATGAAATATGCTCTCATTTTGGGATCTGCCGCCAGCTTCATTCTGTGTATCGCCCTCAGGCGGCGGGGCTTGTAGAATGCTGTAACCAAACTTTGAAAACTAAACTTCACAAACACAGTGCTCCCACCAACATTGCCAAGTGAACAAAGACATGTTCACGTGATGATGTGATGAGCAAAGATGTCTGAACATAACTGCCAGTAGACAGTTTATCTGTGGCCGATGTAATGGGACACATGTCTGCTCAGCCACCTGGATGTATCCATTTGATACCTACCAACTGGTGGGGTCAGGCAGAGACTCCAGCCAGCTGGAGAACTGGTGCTACAAACAATTCACGCAGGAAAATAATCAGGAGGCCTGACGCTCTCGAGCTAAGACAGGCTTTGTGTTCCTCCTTGATGGGGTAGAGACGACAGCCATCCCGATCCTTCCAGTCTTCTTTGCAGTTAGTACTGTCAGACCACTTACTGTCCCATGCCCCCAGCGAGGACATACCCACAGGAAGGTAGTGGCTCGAGCCATTAGCGAACAATCCTGTGCAGACTGGGAGGACCCAGTCACACTGGGGTCCTCGCTTGGCTATGGGTTCCTTGGGCCCCTGTCTCTGGGGGGATCAGTGGGAGTCATTGGTGTTAGAATTAGAAACTACCGTATTTGTGGATTGACCATCCTGGGAAACAACACTGTAGCAGGACTGGAAGTTGTAAATAAGGAACTGGCAGAACTAAGGCTGAAAACTCAACGCACAACAGGCAGGGTGTGCCGTGGATTATGTGTTGGCTCAATAAGCGGGAGTATGTACTATAGTGGGAGACAAATGCATCGTCCATGTTACAGACGAATCATATAAAATAACCCATGCCATTCAGGCTATTAAGAAGCAATTAGATGATTTCAGGAAAGGTCCTGGAAAAGGAGATTGGAGTTTTGGCTCATGGTGCCACTGGCTGCTCAATCTAGCGATATATCTTGGTCTTATCTTACTTTGTCTTTTTGTTGGTATTGCTATTGTTAAATGTATTATTGCTAAACTAATGAATTCTATTGGTAATATCAGTTCCCCTCAGAAGATGCTCCTCGTCCATCCTGATGGTATCCTCACTGAGGATGAGGAGGACCAGTTGTCCCTCCCTGACTCCTCCTTTGAGGCAGAGGAGTATTGGCAGGCCCTGGCATCCAACCGCTTGGACTGACCTCATCTATGCTCTCCCGCCCTGTGGTGTGGGCACGGAATGGCCAAAGTGGGGAGATAAGAGTCTGACACTTGGGTACAGATTCAAGGTGGCTTCTCGGTGCAAGTTAGCACAACAAAAATGGCTTCTATCCTGGGAGCTATAAATTCTGCTCGAGCTCCTCTTCTGCCTGGGAACTGTAAGCTTTGCTGCAGCTGCATACATAATACAGCAATGATAAGATAATGCAGTACTAACCGTTCTTACTGACCATCAGTTGCACATGTTGTGGCGCTGTGTGGCGAGATAAAAAGTAACCTACATGTTGTGACATAAGTTGTTCACCAGTTAATATTATTGGATTAAGTAACTGCTAATGAAGCAATATCATGTATTGATTGGTAATTGTTTGAATACACTATGCGATCACGCCATGTACCCTGCTTCAAGAAAAATATAAAAATGTCTTTGTATTAAGTTGTGTGTGCAGCTCCTCTGAGGAATACGGGCATGCTTAACTTCTGTGTTTCCAGATAATCTGTCCCCGGCTGATTGAAGAAATAACGAGTAAAGCCTTCAACTGCCAGAGTGGTTGTGGGCATTCATTGACCGATCGCAGAATCGAGAGGTCCCACTGGGGGTCGAGATTTTCAGTCTGGGGTGCATTTGATTTCATGCAAGCAGTGTAGTAGGTAAGGCAGATGAACTTCGGGCTTGGATTAGTACTTGGGAGTATGATGTTGCTGCTATTCGTGAGGCTTGGTTGAGGGAAGGGCAAGATTGGCAACTAAATATCCCAGGATATAGATGCTTCAGGCGGGATAGAGAGGGAGGTGAAGGGGGTGGAGGAATTGCATTACTGGTCAAAGAGCATATCACAGCTGTGCTGAAGGAGAGCACGATGGATGACTCAATCAGTGAGGCAATGTGGGCAGAGCTCAGAAACAGGAAGGGTGCGGTAACAATGATGGGGCTGTACTACAGGCCTCCCAACAGTGAGCGTAAGATAGAGGTACAAATATGTCGGCAGATTATAGAAAGATGTAGGAGAAACAAGGTGGTGCTGATGGGAGATTTTAATTTTCCAAAACATTGACTGGGATTCACTTAGCGTTAGGGGTTTAGATGGTACAGAATTTGTAAGGAGCATCCAGGATGGTTTTCGTAAGCTGTCTGTAAATAGTGCAACTCGGGAAGGGCCCATACTGGACCTGGTGTTGGGGAATGAGTCCGGCCAGGTGGTTGATGTTTCAGTTGGAGATTATTTTGGGAATGGTGATCACAATTCCGTAAGCTTTGGAATGCTGATGGACAAAGGCGAGAGTGGTCCTAAAGGAAGATTGCTGAATTGGGGGAAGGCCAACTACAGCAAAATCCGACAGGAGCTGGGGAATGTGAATTAGGAGCAGCTGTTTGAAGGTAAATCCACTTTTGATATGTGGGAGGCTTTTAGACAGAATTTGATTAGATAAAGGAACACACATGTCCCTGTGAAAATCAAGGATAGAAAGGGCAAGATTAGGGAACCATGGATGACAGGTGAAATTGAGAGACAAGCAAAGGGGAAATAGGAAGCATACACAAGGTTGAGGCGACTGAAAACAAGAAAAGCTTTGGAAGAATATCAGAAAAGTAGGACCAATCTGACATGAGGAATTAAAAAGATGAAAATGGTTCATGAAATATCTTCAGCAAACAGGGTCAAGGAAAATCCCAAAGCCTTTTATTCATAGATAAGGAGCAAGAAGGTAGCTAGAGAAAGGCCCACTCAAGGACAAAGGAGGGAAGTTATATGAGGAGTCAGAGAAATTGAGTGAGATTCATAATGAGTACTTTGCGTCGATATTCACTGAGTGGAGGGGCGTGATGGATGTTTGATTACTGGAGTTCAAGTCAGCATAAGGAAGTGGGGGAAGAGTTGGGTATTCTAAAAGGCATAAGGTGAAATAGCAGGGGCCTTAACAGACACCTTTGCAGCATCCTTGCACAGAGGTGAGGTCCCAGATAACTGGAAAATTGCTAATGTTCTCCTTTTGTTTAAGAATGGCAATCCAGGAAATTTTCGACTGGTGAAGCTATCTTCAGTGGTGGGGATGCTGCTGGAAAAGGTACTGAGGGATAGGATCTATTCCTGTTTGGAAGAAAATGGGCTTATTAGTGATAGGCAGCTTGGTTTTGTGCAAGGAAGGTCATGGCTTATCAACTTCATAAACTTCTTTGAGGAAATGACAAAGTTGATAGATGAGGGACGGTCTGTAGGTGTCATATACATGGACTTCATTGAGGCGTTTGATAAAGTTGCCCATGGTAGTCTGATGGAGAAAGTGAACTCGCATGAGGTCCAGGGTGGACTAGCTGGGTGGATAGAGAACTGGCTGGGCACCAGGAGAGAGAGGGTTTTAGGGGAAGGGAGTTTCCCAAAACAGAGAACTGTGACAGTGTTCCACAGGGATCCATATTGGGACCACTGTTGTTTGTGACATACATAAGTGATCTACAGGAGGGTATAGATGGTCTGATTAATAAGTTTGCAGATTACGCTAAGATTGGTGGAGAAGCAGATAGTGAAGGTGGAGAATACAGCAGAGTACAAAGAGATTGGAGAGTTGGGCAGAGAAATGGCACATGGAGTTCAATCCAGGCAAATCCGAGGTGATGCATTTTGGAAGATCCAATTCAAGAGTGAACAATACGGTAAATGGAAAAGGCCTGGGGAAAATTGATGCACAGAGAGATCTGGGTCTTCAGGTCCATTGTACCCTGAAGGTGGAAACGCACATGAATAGAGTGGTCAAGAAGGCATACAGCATGATTTCACTCATCGGGCGGGGTATTGAGTACAAAAGTTGGCAGGTCATGTTGCAGTTGTATAGGACTTTGGTTCAACCACATTTGGAGCACTGCGTACAGTACTGGTAGTCATGTTACCCAAAGGATGTGGATGATTTGGAGAGGGTGCAGAGGAGGTTCACCAGGATGCTACCTGCTATGGAGGGCACTAGCTATGAAGAGAGCTTGAGTAGATTAGGATTATTTACATTAGAAAGATGGAGGTTGAGGGAGGACCAGATTGAGGTCTACAAAACCATGAGAGGTATCGACAGGGTGGATAGCAAGAAGTTTTTTTTTCCCCCCAGAGTGGGGGACTCAATTACCCAGAGTCACGATTTCAAGGTAAGAGGAGTAAAGTTTCAGGGAGATATGCATGCAAAGTTCTTTATGCAGAGGGTGGTGGGTGCAAACGCATCGCTAGCAGAGGTGATAGAGGAAGGGCACGATAGCATCATTTAAGATGTATCTAGACAGATACATGAATGGGCAAGGAACAGTGGGATACAGATCCTTGGAAAATAGGCAACAGGTTTCGACAGAGGATCTGAATCAGCACAGGCTTGGAGAGACAAAGGGCCTGTTCCAGTGCAGCAATTTTCTTTGTTCCTTGTTCTGACCAATTGACCTGCAGTTGCCACGGCAATTATGATGTTGTGGTGCTGGTATTGGGCTGGGCTTGACAAGTTCAGAAGTGAGTCGACAGTCCCAGGTTTATTTGAAATCACAATCCCTTGAAGTGTTGCACCTTCATCAGGTGAAATGACAACATAACAATAGAGGTGTGTTATAGGTGGATGGGCCTGGGTGGGATGCTATGAGGTTTAGTGTGGACTTGTTGGGCTGAAGGGCCTCTTGCCACACTGCAGGGATTCTGTGATTCAATATCAACAAATTTCTTCCCACCGTCAGACTTACCGTGGATTACTTTTCAGAATCAGTTTCATGCTTCGACACACACATCTCCATCAAGGACGGACACCTCAGTACCTGACTCTACTGCAAGCCCACAGATAACCTCACAATGCTGAACGTCTCTAGTTTCCACCCTAAACAGTGTAAAGGAGCTACCCCCTTATGGACAAGCCCTGCGCGTACACAGCATCTATTCAGATGGGGAGGAATATGATGGACACCTAAAGATTTTGAAGAACGCCTTCATAAGATCGGGATGCGATTTTCAACTCATTTATAATCAGTACCAATGTGCCACAGCAAAATAAACAGCAACAACCTCCTCAGAAGACAGAGGGAAAACCCTCCAAAGGCTTGTGATTTCAAATAAACCTGTCGGACTGTAGCCTGATTGAATCTGGCTTCTGGTCATGACAATTAAGCAGCTAGTGATGCATTCGGAGAGACAACAGTTCTCCTGAATTGTCAGTAACTTAACTGGCACCAAGAGGAAAATAAGAGGAAGTACAGAACATCTGACTTCCAGAGATGGTACAGGTTTGCCTCAGTACTGAGGTCCCAAATGTGACGTTCTTCTGTTGCAAGAGAGATATTAAAAGAGAATATGCTGAGATATTAAAATAGTTAATACATTGCTTAGCTTCTGTGCTTAAGGAAGGAATTGCTATTTGATGAAATCAAATTGGAAATCAATATTAGGGTGACATGAGGAAATTGGGCCCCATTTCACACTGTTTGTTCGCTCTTTGAGAATTGTGTGGATTTGTTTTTGGTCTTTGCATTTTTTGTTTTCCTTCTGAAACCAAAAGTAGGGTTCATTGTACTTTACATGGCAGTGATAAACAGAAAGGAAAGTAAAAAACAAGAAACACAAGATACAGTGTGGAGCTGGAGGGACACAGCAGGTCAGGCAGCATCAGAGGAGGAGGACAGTCTACGTGTCAGCCCTAGATCCTTCATCAGGAGTTTGTCCTGGACCTTTGAGGAGAGCCCACTCAGTGCAATTACAACACACCAATGCAAGGGAGATCAAAGGAAATTTGCCACAAAACATTTTTATTTCGAAAATGCATTTTCGCTGAATATGAAAATATGTTCAAGAATGTAACACAGCATATTCAAATCTAAAACCAATAGCATTTTCAACAAGATAAAAAATGTGAGATTTGTGCAACTATAGTGGCCTGGCGTAGAAATTCTGGGCCATTGATTCTGAATTTCAAATTGGATCCTTTGACAAAAAGATGATCTGAACTTTCCCCTCCAATGTAATGATGATCTGCTTTGAATGGAAACACTTTGGACAGAGACAATTACTCATCTTAATCTTCTATCCGTTATGAACTGTCATGTGCAACCTCTATACTTCAGACACCGCAGCATAGATACAATATCCCAGAGCAATCATCTAACATTCTGCTTTCGTAATGAACACAGTTGCCTTGTTAATTGTAATCATACAAGCATCAGCAAATTTAATGGTTCATTTGTTGCAGCTCAATTAATTTAATGTTTACTTCACAATATATTGTGACGAATTCTGAGGGGCACGATATCTACCAAGCTGTATTATATTTCGTCAGTTCATGAACTTCTTATGGATCCTACTCCATGCTTGTTTGTCATTGCTTTGAATTGATTTTTAACTTCATTTTAATTCCCTGAATAGTTTTCTTCAAATGCATTCAAGGTATAGTCCGCATTTGGCATCTGTCCCAGCAAAAACATGAACCACAGACTGACAGAAGATCATTCCACATTTACAAACACAAGAGCAAACAGTATTCTGTTGCCTACCATCCCTTTGACCAAAATGTATCACTCAAACAACAGCACAAAAACAGGTAACTTGGTTATTATTGGATTGATCTTTGCGGGGATTTGCTGAACAGAAACTAGCGACTGTGTCTCCTATATTGCAGCAATGACTGCACTTCAGAAATATTTCTTTGGCTATAAAATGCTCTAGGAAGTTCTCAGGTCATAGAAAATGTTGAGAAAATGGATATTTATTCTCTTCTGTGCCTTACTTTCGAGCCCACCAGGCTGCACCTGAAACTCATTCTGGTCCAAAACTCCATTGCCTGGATACAATAAATATTGTTTCCTCATTGGTACCTTCTTCGCTAAGTTCCTGTCCGACAGTCTGCACAAAAAATTTGTCCTTCATTACAAACCTCTTAAGAACCTCACCTTGGCCATGTTGTGACCTCTAGCACTATATTGCAGCCTGCGACATTAAATCTCTTGAATCTGGGGTTCTTCTCTCTGCCCCTTACACTGGTGGCAGAATTCTATGCTATTGTAGTTACCTGCTCTGGAACAACCTCCCAACTTCTTATTGTTTTAATGCTTCACCCTTTGCTTTTCAAAGCCTCTGCAAAATCTATCATGTCTCAATCATGCTTGCTGTCTTCTCTATTGACTTGCTGCTTACCCCTCCATGTCTTCTCCCTGTTTCACAAAGCACCTTGATAGGTTTATGACACGAAAAGAGATACACAACAGCAACTGGTTACAGCACCCAAAAGTTAGACCGAAATTGCCTCCTAAGTCTCAGGTATGGCTGTTTGGAACCACACACAGATTGCCGTACTCACACAGCCCATAAGAAATACAAAATCACTTTTTGTGTTTACAAATAAAGGTCTAATTCTTTGTTGAGGTCTTGCACTGCAAGATTTGCTTGTATATCTTCAGAAAATATTTTTTAAATGGAAGCCTATAAATTGCAACAAACAGGTCTTTAAAACATATGCGACACCATAAGATGTGGGAATGCAAGTCCGAGGCCCTCATTTCGAAATAAAAAGCACTAGCTGCTGCCAGATATAATTGACAACACCAATCCACTCAGCCATCCTGATTTCTGACATGCACCTCTCCTTTCTTATCACAACAGGTCTCTTTTCAAGGCCACCAATCGCCTCCCCTTCCCAAATCTGCCCAGAAAACAATGTGAAAAGTTTAATCTAATCTGTACAGTTTCCAGTGGAGATGCATATCTTGCAAGGAGCTACATCTCACCTCAGTACCATTGCCAGCTCAGTCAAAATGCATGACTTACCAATAAATCAGCGAGAGCAATATGACACTTTGTAGGAACAATGTGCAGTAAACTGACACACAGATCAAAGTTACGGGTAATTCCCAGTGCCAACTCCCAAACATTGACCTTGTTTAGGGATATGATTTGATTATATCAATGACACATTAGTTCTTGCATCAAGGGTGATTATTTTTTCAAATGAGATCAGAGCAGAACCAAAAGTAGAGAAATCATTCTCTCAGCTTGAAATTGCAGAAACAATATCTGTTCTTGTTACTTCAAAGTTAAATAATGCAGTCAAAAACAGAAAAAAAAAGTATCAGAGATAATGGGAACTGCAGATGCTGGAGAATTCCAAGATAATAAAATGTGAGGCTGGATGAACACAGCAGGCCAAGCAGCATCTCAGGAGCACAAAAGCTGACATTTCGGGCCCAGACCCTTCATCAGAGAGGGGGATGGGGAGAGGGAACCGGAACAAATAGGGAGAGAGGGGGAGGCGGACCGAAGATGGAGAGTAAAGAAGATAAGTGGAGAGAGTATAGGTGGGGAGGTAGGAGGAGATAGGTCAGTCCAGGGAAGACGGACAGGTCAAGGAGGTGGGATGAGGTTAGTAGGTAGATGGGGGTGCGGCTTGGGGTGGGAGGAAGGGATGGGTGAGAGGAAGAACCGGTTAGGGAGGCAGAGACACGTTGGACTGGTTTTGGGATGCAGTGGGTGGGGGGGGGGGGGGGGAAGAGCTGGGCTGGTTGTGTGGTGCAGTGGGGGGAGGGGACAAACTGGGCTGGTTTAGGGCTGCAGTAGGGGAAGGGGAGATTTTGAAACTGGTGAAGTCCACATTGCAGCCATATGGTATCAATGTGGACTTCACCAGTTTCAAAATCTCCCCTTCCCCGACTGCAGCCCTAAACCAGCCCAGTTTGTCCCCTCCCCCCACTGCACCACACAACCAGCCCAGCTCTTCCCCCCACCCACTGCATCCCAAAACCAGCCCAGCCTGTCTCTGCCTCCCTAACCGGTTCTTCCTCTCACCCATCCCTTCCTCCCACCCCAAGCCACACCCCCATCTACCTACTAACCTCATCCCACCTCCTTGACCTGTCCGTCTTCCCTGGACTGACCTATCCCCTCCCTACCCCCCCACCTATACTCTCTCCACCTATCTTCTTTACTCTCCATCTTCGGTCCGCCTCCCCCTCTCTCCCTATTTGTTCCGGTTCCCTCTCCCCATCCCCCTCTCTGATGAAGGGTCTGGGCCCGAAACGTCAGCTTTTGTGCTCCTGAGATGCTGCCAGAAAAAAATAAAGTTCTGTTTTTATCACAGGTCAATTTCTGGTTCAACAGTTTTGTGAGGGTGAAAAATAACTTTGAATTTTACTTTACAGAATTCCTACAGTGTGGAAGCAGGCCATAAGGCCCATCTAGTTCACACTGTCTCCTGAAGTGCACCCAACCAGATCAAACCTCCTACCTTATCCCTGTCACCCTGCATGTTCCTTGGCCAGTCCCCCTCACCTGAATATCTTTGGGATATGGGAGGAAACCAAAACATCCAGAGAAAATATGGAAGTTAATTGTTAGTTTTGTGTTTGACCATTCTTCAAAAGTAGATTATTAACTGTGAAGCACTTTGAAACAGCGTTTCTGAAAAGCACGAGTCTTTATTTCTTCAAAGGTGGAACGGTACATTTAAAAGAATGTCATGTAAAAAGAATGCACACACAAGTACGTTTCAGATATTTTGCTGAAAATTTCTTCCCTACTAATCCAGCAACAATATTTTGACAGGACGTTGGATATGCCACAATGTTTGAGTGGTGGAGTGGATCTGACTGTGTTGGCCCTCATGGATCCAACATGGATTCATGGTGGATGGCCTCATCCTGGGTCATAAACAGCTCTATAATTCCCATAAACTGATTTTGTCCCAAACAAACTGAATACTTTAGCTTACGTGGGGAAGCATATCTGAAGTTACAACATAAGAACAGGCTATTAGACCCTCTGCACAAGCAAATTGTTCCAACCATCTGACCGAAATCCTGTGAACCCTCTATTTCTTCATTTCATTTTCCAAACTGGTGTTAAATTCTAACATAGTTACTGCCTCGACTGTTAAATGCTGATAGTGAGTTTCTCACAACGCGCCGTGTGAAACAGATCCCTCTGCCTTTTGCTCGAAATCTTGTATTTGTGACCCCGTGTCCTTGACTCATCAACTATTATCCAGGTCTCTCTCATTTAATCATCTTTTTTAAACACTGCCATATTATCAGCAAGGAAATATGCAGCTTTCCAATGATTTGTTTTCAATTCGTTCTCCGTTATTTCCTTTTCTTAATATCAGCCAGTATCCTTATGAATCTGTGTTGTACTCTTTCTAAAATTTCAATCTTCTTTTATGGGGCCTAATATTGAACATAAAAATAAACTGGATTAAACACTGATTAAAGTTAGAGATTACACAGTGTTTGTGTGTACAACGGGCACTCTTCCTTCCCACAGTGTTTGTTCAACTAGAGTGCACCATTGTCCTGAAGTGTTTGTATAATGGCAGCTACTTCATACTTGATCACTGCTAATCAGTCCCATAATTTGTCTTTTACTGGGTTGAACCTGTGTATGTGGCATGACACATGAAAGAAGCTGCCTGGCATCTCATACAATACACAAACTACACTGTGGAAACAGGCCACTCGCCCCATAAAATCCACACTGAGTCTCCAAGGAGGATCCCAGCCAGACACACCCCTGCACACTGTCGGCAATTTAGCTTGGCCAATCCTTCTCACCTGCATATCTTTGGACTGTGAGAGGAAACTGAAGCACCCGGAGAAATCTCACACAAACATGCAGAGAATGTACAATCTCTGTACAGACAGTCGCCCGAGGCTGAAATCGACCCTCGGATCCTGGTACAGTGAAGCAGCAGTGCCACCCACTGGACCCCTGTGCCACCTCCTCCATTGGAAGTTCCTGCATCCCGTGACGAATGACACATTTGGAAGTGCTTATGGACATGTGAGTTTTTAAGAAAGTTTGTATCAAACCAGCAGTATAATTTCAAATGAGAATGTCTGCATTGCTGAGAAACCAGAGACAAGCAAGTGTGTACACATATCGACAGAAACAACAGGACTTATTAATGGTGAGCTCTGTGTAAGGAATTGCCAGGAACATTGTCAGCGGTAAAGAGGAGAAAGTAAACAGTAACTTCAGTCATGCGTCACGGTTGATGGAAGAAGCAGCTGTGTGGAAAGATTGCCAGGCACACCAACAATAGTGATTATGGAATAATAAATATATTTTGCACCCTGAAGTGGAGTTTAATTTGGATAAATGTGAAGTGCTGTATTTTGGAAAGGCACATCAGGACATGACTTATACGCTTAATGGTAAGATCCTGGGGAGTGTTTCTGACCAAAGGGACCTTGGAACGTAGGTTCATAATTCCTTGAAAGTGGAGTCACAGGTTGACAGGATAGTGAAGAAAGCATTTGGTGTACTTGCCTTTGTTGGCCAGGGCATTGAGTACAGGTGTTGGGAGGTCATGTTGCAGGACATTGGTTAAGCCACTATTGGGATATTACGTGCAATTCTGGTGTCTTTGTTACAGTAAAGATGCTGTGAAAGTTGAAAATGTCCAGAAAAGATTTACAGTGATGTTGCGAGGGTTGGAAGGTTTGAGCAAAAGGAAGAGGCTGAATAGACTGGGACAAGTTTCTCTGGAGCGTCAGAGCCTGAGGGTGACCTTATAGATGTTTATAAAATCATGAAGGACATGGATAGGGTAAAAAGCCAAAATATTTTCCCAAGTTTGGGAGAGGTCAAAACTGGAGGACGTAAGTTAAAAGTGAGAGGGTGAAGATTTAAAAGGGACCAAGGGACAACATTTTCATGCTGAGGGTACTGCATGTATGGAATGAGAGGGATATGGGCCAAATATGGCTAACGGGACTAGATTTATTCAGGATATCTGTTGGGCATGGACCAGTTGAGCCGAAGGGTCTGTTTTTGTGCTGTTTGTCTCTATGACTCTGTGATAGATCTGTGAATCTGATGATGGTACAATTTATTTTGCACTAAGCTGGTAGAAGATTGACGAGAAAAACTTGCCACCGGCAGTCACATTCCAGCCTCCTGCTCTCTTTTTTTAGCGCTTGTGGATACATTCCAAACAATTCGGCTCATTTTTTCAAACACTTGTTTTTCCAAATTATAATCCTCTTTCTCCACCACAATCGCTCTTTCTCTCCCTCTCTTTCTCTCTCCCTCACGCACTCTCTGTCTCTGTTTCTCTTGCAAACTGTGGGATATTTGTTAGCTCCTAATATATTCTGAGCCGGAAGAAACCTCTCAGCAATCACATGGAAATATATATTCTGCAGAGAGATTTCATTTCTTCGAGTCTGTGCCAGTCAAAACCAAGCGCCAAGCCATACTAAACACATTTTTCAGTCCTTGACCCTTATCCTTAGAGCCATATAGTCAGAAAGTCACAGAGCAATACAGCAAGGAAACAGCCCCATCAGCCCAATCTTATCCATGCTGACCATGATGCGGCTCGTTCCAATTGCCCACACTTGTTCAATATGCCTCTAAACACATCTCTTACATGTGCCTGTCCAAATGATTTTCCAAATATTCTGTGTAACGTCTCCTTTTCTCTCATCCTTACGAATCCTGGGAACATCCGCATAAATCTTCTTTGCACATTTTACACTTTAGCTATGTCTTTCCTCCAACAGGGTGACAAAAACTATCCACAATATTACAAGTGTAGCCTCACCAATGACTTAGACAATTGTAACATAACATCCCAGCTCCAATGCTCAATGCCTCGACTGATGAAGGCCAGCATGCAACATGCCTTCTTCACCACCCTGTCCACCTGTAACGCTGCTTCCAATGAACTGTGTACTTGCTCTCCTACCTCCCCCTGTTCCACAACACTCCTCAGGATCTTACCATTTACTGTCCAGGTGCTACATTGGTTTGACTTTCCAAAGTGCAGCACCTCACACTTATCTGTATTGAATTGATTTTGTCAGGCCTTATACGGCCTGGCATCACAGTGCACATTAATAACATGGCAATTTTTTGGGGGGCTTCTGACTCCACCTTCCCAACAGACAATGATTTCCAGAATTCCACCACACTCTGGGTTAACACAATTTCTGCCCTGTCTCCTGTCAACATCCTACTCTGTACTTTATGTCCATGTCTTCCTGTCATTCATCGCTCATTCAAGGGCAAATATTCCTCCTGTCCATCCTATCTATGCCCCCCATCGTTTTTACATGCCTCAATCATGTCCCTGCTGAATCTCCGCAAGGAAAACAAACTCAATCTGTCCAATCTACCTTCCAAATAAAACTCTCCAGCATTAGCAACATCTCCTCTGCACCCTCTCCAGGGCTGTCACATCCCTCATATCATCTATGTTCCAGAATAGCTGTGGCCTAACCAACATTTCATGAAGTTCCACCATGACCTCCCAGCGCTTAAAATCCACACCTCGGCTCGTAAAGGCAAGTGTTCTGCATGTTTTTTTAGGGACCACTTCATTTAGTTAACCTGTTACGTCAAAGTACTGGGATGTGTGTGCCAATGCCCCTCTGATCACCTGAGCTTCTCAGGGTCGCATTGTTCATTGCGTATTCCATGCAGCTATTCAGACTGAATTGCATATGTTGGCCTTCATTGTGAAAATGATTCTCGTACACATGAAGTGAAGTGTCTTACTACGAGTGTACAGGCCTTGGAGGGACGACACTTGGTGGACTGTGTGTAGGTTTTGACATCATATCGCAGTTAGAAATTCTAGCTCTGGGAGAAGTGCAAACAAAGTTTCTCAGACTAACTGCTGGAAAGGCAGCTTTGACATCAGAAGACAGCCTGGATTGCACAGGGCTTTCACAGAAAGAGGAGATGCTCAAGAAAGTCGAGTGGTGTGGAAGATTTGTGGAGAGTGAACAGAATTCACATTTTGACTCAAATGATCTATGCTCAGAACAACGGTTCAGAACAAAACATGAAACCTTAACTCTATTCTCTCTCCACAGATATTCCCATAGCTCTTGAGTTCCTTCAACAATTTCTGTTATTTATTTCAGATCTTCCACATCAGCAGTTCTTTGATTCATTTAGACTAGGACTACATTCACTGGAGATCAGGAAAATATGGTGTGGGAAGTTTCTAAAATTCTTCGAGGACACGGCAAAGTGAACAGAGAGGAGCATGTTCCTGGTGGCTGAGTGGTCCAGAACGAGGTATCGCAGTTTAAGGATAATTTGTGACTAAGGGAGGGTGTGTGAGCTGAGATTGTGATGGAACTGAACTCACATGATAGACTGAAGGTTTTTTTTGTGTTTTATATTTCTTTGATGCTATGCCCCTCTCCCACGACCATCCTTCCTTCCACAATCCTAGTCACATATTGACCCAGGAGAGTGAGAAAGCCCGGCTATACAGCAGCATGTGCCTCATACATCTTTCTTGTACGAATTCAGTGAAGGTCAGATCAGAGTGAGCATTACTGAGAAAGAACACCAACTTGCCGTTATTTCACCTCGATCCTTTGATTCTGTTTATTATTCAATCAACGATGCACATTCTATATCAAGTTGGAGTTGGAAGCAACGGTTGCAAGTTGCCCAGCAACCGAGGCTCTGTCACAACACATCTTGCAAAAGAACTCAAAGATGCAAAATCTATTCTATGATGTTTTTGACCAGCCCACACAAGTGTATGACTTGTAGGGAATATTCCAAGACTTCTATCACACAAAAGGCAAAGATGAGAGCTACTTTTTCCTTTGCCACAGGAAGGTTATTGATGATGAAATAGTCAGGACATGTAGCTTCATGGATGCAAAGTGGTTGCATCGTGAGGAGCAGAGAATAATGACACAGAACCAGGAGCCACAGCCCAAGCATATGAGGTAGGCCATTTCAGACTGAGATGAGGAGACATGTGTTTGTGCAGAGAGTGGTGACACCGTGGAATTCTCTGGCACAGAAAACGGCTAAATACAAAGCATGGGAATATTTCAGGAATGATTTTTACATTGTTCTTGGAATTAAAACGTTGTAATGTTAGAACATAGAACATAGAACAGTACAGCACAGAACAGGCCCTTCAGCCCACAATGTTGTGCCGACCATTGATCCTCATGTATGCACCCTCAAATTTCTGTGACCATATACATGTCCAGCAGTCTCTTAAATGACCCCGATGACCTTGCTTCCACAACTGCTGCTGGCAACGCATTCCATGCTCTCACAACTCTCTGCGTAAAGAACCTGCCTCTGACATCCCCTCGATACTTTCCACCAACCAGCTTAAAACTATGACCCCTTGTGCTAGCCATTTCTGCCCTGGGAAATAGTCTCTGGCTATCAACTCTATCTATGCCTCTCATTATCTTGTATACCTCAATTAGGTCCCCTCTCCTCCTCCTTTTCTCCAATGAAAAGAGACCGAGCTCAGTCAACCTCTCTTCATAAGATAAGCCCTCCAGTCCAGGCAGCATCCTGGTAAACCTCCTCTGAACCCTCTCCAAAGCATCCACGTCTTTCCTATAATAGGGCGCCCAGAAGTGGACGCAGTATTCCAAGTGCGGTCTAACCAAAGTTTTATAGAGCTGCAACAAGATCTCACGACTCTTAAACTCAATCCCCCTGTTAATGAAAGCCAAAACACCATATGCTTTCTTAACAACCCTGTCCACTTGGGTGGCCATTTTAAGGGATCTATGTATCTGCACACCAAGATCCCTCTGTTCCTCCACACTGCCAAGAATCCTATCCTTAATCCTGTACTCAGCTTTCAAATTCGACCTTCCAAAATGCATCACCTCGCATTTATCCAGGTTGAACTCCATCTGCCACCTCTCAGCCCATCTCTGCATCCTGTCAATGTCCCGCTGCAGCCTACAACAGCCCTCTACACTGTCAAACGACACCTCCGACCTTTGTGTCGTCTGCAAACTTGCTGACCCATCCTTCAATCCCCTCGTCCAAGTCATTAATAAAAATTACAAACAGTAGAGGCCCAAGGACAGAGCCCTGTGGAACTCCACTCACCACTGACTTCCAGGCAGAATATTTTCCTTCTACAACCACTCGCTGTCTTCTGTTGGCCAGCCAATTCTGTATCCAAGCAGCTAAGTTCCCCTGTATCCCATTCCTCCTGACCTTCTGAATGAGCCTACCATGGGGAACCTTATCAAATGCCTTACTGAAGTCCATAGACACCACATCCACAGCTAGACCCTCATCAACTTTTCTAGTCACATCCTCAAAAAACTCGATAAGGTTTGTAAGGCATGACCTACCCCTCACAAAGCCGTGTTGACTGTATTTGATCAAGCCATGCTCTTCCAGACGGTCATAAATCTTATCCCTCAGAATCCTTTCTAACACCTTGCAGACGACAGACGTGAGACTTACCGGTCTATAATTGCCGGGGATTTCCCTATTTCCTTTCTTGAAGAGAGGAATTACATTTGCCTCTCTCCAGTCCTCAGGTACGACTCCAGTGGAGAGCGAGGATGCAAAGATCTTCGCAAGTGGCGAAGCAATTGCATTTCTCGCTTCCCAAAGCAGCCGAGGACAAATCTGATCCGGGCCTGGCGACTTGTCAATCTTAACGTTTGACAAAATTTTCAGCACATCAGCTTCGTCTATCTCTATCCATTCCAGCATGCACACCTGCTCTTCAAAGGTTTCATTCACTACAAAGTTTGTTTCTTTCGTAAAGACAGAAGCAAAAAACTCATTTAGGGCTTCCCCTTCCTCCTCAGGCTCCACACACAAGTTCCCTATGCTATCCCTGATCGGCCCTACTCTTTCTTTGACCATTCTCTTATTCCTCACATAAGTGTAAAATGCCTTTGTGTTTTCCCGGATTCCTTCTGCCAAGCCTTTCTCGTGCCCCCTCCTGGCTCTCCTCAGACCATTTTTGAGCTCGTTCCTTGCCTGCATGTAATCCTCTCGAGCTGAACTTGACCCTAGCTTCCTCCACCTTATGTAAGCTACCTTCTTCCTTTTCACAAGAAGCTCCACCGCTCACGTCATCCAAGGTTCCCTAATCTTACCCCTTCTTGCCTGTCTCAGAGGGACGTATTTACTCATCACTCGCAACAACTGTTCCTTAAGCCGTCTCCACATGTCTATAGTTCCCTTACCATGGAACAACTGCTCCCAGTCCATGCTTCCTAACTCATGTCTAATCGCATCATAGTTTCCTCTTCCCCAATTAAATATCCTCCCATTCTGCCTAATCCTCTCCTTCTCCATAGCTATGTAGAATGTGAGGCAGTTATGGTCACTATCACCAAAATGCTCTCCCACCACAAGATCTGATACCTGCCCTGGCTCGTTTCCGAGCACCAAGTCTAGAATGGCCTCTCCCCTCGTCGGCCTGTCAACGTACTGCGTTAGGAAACCCTCCTGAACACACCTTACAAAAACAGCTCCATTCAAATCTTCTGCTCAAATGAGGTTCCAATCAATATTAGGAAAGTTAAAGTCACCCATTACAACAACCCTACTGCGTCCACACTTTTCCAAAATCTGTCGACCTATGCTTTCTTCAATCTCCCTGCTGCTATTGGGGGGCCTGTAGTAAACCCCTAACGAGGTGACTACTCCCTTGCTGTTCCTAATTTCCACCCATACTGACTCAGTAGGCAGATCTTCTTCGACAAAGGAAGCTTCTGTAGCTGTGATACCCTCTCTGATTAGTAGTGCTACACCCCCTCCTCTTTTTCCCCCCTCCCTATTCTTTTTAAATGTTCTAAACCCTGGAACATCCAGCAACCATTCCTGCCCATGAGAAACCCATGTCTCTGTTATGGCCACAACATCATAGCACCAGGTACTGATCCATGCTCTAAGTTCATCACTTTTATTCCTGATACTCCTTGCATTAAAGCAAACACACTTTAACCGATCCCTTGGTTCCTTCCCAGGAAAATCCTTCCCACTAGCTGGTCTACCTCTTGCTACTGCCTCACCTGCATCAACGCTCACCTCTGGTATACAGCTCAGGTTCCCACCCCCCTGCCATACTAGCTTAAACCCTCTCGAACTACTCGAGCAAACCTTCCACCCAGGACATTGGTCCCCTTCCAGTTCAGATGCAACCCGTCCTTCTTGTACAGGTCCCACCTTCCCCAGAAGGCATCCCAATTATCAACATATCTGAAGCCCTCCCTCCTACACCAGCAGCGTAGCCACGTGTTCAGCTGCGCCCGCTCCCTGTTCCTCACCTCGCTGTCTCGTGGCACCGGTAGTAAACCAGAGAACACTACTCTGTTCGTCCTGCTCTGCAGCTTCCATCCTAACTCCCTGAAATCACTTTTTATATCCTCAAACCTATTTCTGGCTATATCATTTGTGCCAATATGTAACACGATTTCTGGCTGTTCGCCCTCCCCTTTTAGAACTTTATACACCCGATCGGAGACGTCCCGGACCCTGGCACCAGGGAGGCAACATACCTTCCGGGAATCCCGATCTTGACCACAAAATCTCCTGTCGATTCCCCTAACTATCGAGTCCCCTACCACGAGTACTTTTCTATTCTGCCCCCTTCCCTTCTTTGCCACAGTGTCAGGCTCATTGCCAGAGAACTGACTACTATGGCTTTCCTCTGGTAGGTCATCCCCCCCAGCAGTATCCAAAACGGTATACTTATTGCTGAGGGGAATGCCCACAGGGGATCTCTGCACTGTCTGTCTGTTCCCTTTCCACCCCCTAACTGTAACCCATCTATCCTCGTCCTGAGCCTTAGGAGTGACCAACTCCCGATAACTCCTCTCAGTTACCCCCTCTGCCTCCCGAATGATCTGTAGTTCATCCAGCTCCAGCTCCATTTCCCTAACACGGTTTTCAAGGAGCTGTAGCTGGGTGCACTTCCTGCAGATGTAGCCAGCGGAGACGTGTGCCACGTCTCCCAACTGCCACATTCTGCAGGAGGAGCAAGCAACTGCCCTAGCATCCATACCCCACTAATCTGAACACCCACTCAGTACTAAAGTAGAGAGCTTACTTCAAGTAATAATAACAAATTAATAACAAACTTATATTCAATAGAGAAAGTTTAGAATGAACCTTACCTTATTAACTAGGTTAGAGGAGGAGGGCGGGTGGGAGACACTACAGTTGTAGAGTCTCGGGTTTCGCCGCCTTGCTGATATATATGGTCACTGCTTTCCTTCCCGGCTGCCCCTCTGGTCCTCGTCACTTTCTCCGCTGCTCCCGCTCCTTCTCTGAAAGAGACAAACACCGCTGTCCGCTACCGGTAAGTAATTTTAAAAATAAACTGCTTTACCTTAGCTGCAGTCTTCCGGGTCCGTCTTGCCTCCGCTGCTGCTCGCACTCAAAATGGCCGTTGGCGTCGAAGGGTGAGTATTTATACTCACTGCTTTCCTTCCCGGCTGCCCCTCTGGTTCTCGTCACTTCCTCTGGTGCTCCCGCTCCTTCTCTGAAAGAGGAAAAAAACACCGCTGCCCGCTACCGGTAAGTAATTTTAAAAATAAACTGCTTTACCTTAGCTGCAGTGTTCCGGGTCCGTCTTGCCTCCGCTGCTGCTCGCACTCACGTGAGAAAGTAGGACCAGTGACTGAGTTAGATGACTGGCAGAGAATGTTCCAATGGCCTACTACTGCTCATGTATTTAACTTTCTATATTGCAATGCTCAATGGAGTTACTGGGATGGAGGTGGTGGCAGGGGGAGTGGCGGGGGGTGCAGGGCAGGAATGCTTGGAGTAGATTTCACCAGAGGACAGTATCAGGACAGTGATAATGGGAACTGCAGATGCTGGAGAATCCAAGATAACAAAGTGTGGAGTTGGATGAACACAGCAGGCCAAGCAGCATCTCAGAAGCACAAAAGCTGACGTTTCGGGTCTAGACCCTTCATCAGAGAGGGGCATGGGGAGAGGGAACTGGAATAAATAGGGAGAGAGGGGGAGGCAGACCGAAGATGGAGAGAAAACAAGATAGGTAGAGAGGAGAGTATAGGTGGGGAGGTAGGGAGGGGATAGGTCAGTCCAGGGAAGATGGACAGATCAAGGGGGCAGGGTAAGGTGATAGGTAGGAAATGGAGGTGCAGATTGAGGTGGGAGGAAGGGATGGGAGAGAGGAAGTACAGGTTAGGGAAGCAGAGACAGGCTGGGCTGGTTCTGGGATGCAGTGGAGGGAGGGGAAGAACTGGGCTGGTTTTGGGATGCAGTAGGGGAAGGGGAGATTTTGAAGCTTGTGAAGTCCACATTGATACCATTGGGCTGCAGGGTTCCCAAGCGGAATATGAGTTGCTGTTCCTGCAACCTCCGGGTGGCATCATTGCGGCACTGCAGGAGGCCCATGATGGACATGTCATCTAAGGAATGGGATGGGTAGTTGAAATGGTTTGCGACTGGGAGGTGCAGTTGTTTGTTGCAAATCGAGCGGAGGTGTTCTGCAAAGCGGTCCCCAAGCCTCCGCTTGGTTTCCCCAATGTCGAGGAAGCCACACCGGGTGCAATGGATACAATATACCACATTGGCAGATGTGCAGGTGAACATCTGCTTGATATGGAAGGTCACCCTGGGGCCTGGGATGGGGGTGAGGGAGGAGGTGTGGGGGCAAGTGTAGCATTTCCTGCAGTTGCAGGGGAAGGTGCCGGGTGTGGTGGGATTGGAAGGGAGTGTGGAGTGGACAAGGGAGTCGTGGAGAAAGTGGTCTCTCTGAAAGGCAGACAAGGGTGGGGATGAAAAAATGGCTTAGGTGGTGGGGTCAGATTGTAGATGATTCAAGTGTCGGAGGATGATATGTTGTATCTGGAGGTTGGTGGGGTGGTATGTGAGGATGAGGGGGATCCTCTGGTGGCGGTTGTGGCGGGGGCGTGGTGTGAGGGATGTGTTGTGGGAAATGTGGGAGACGCGGTCAAGGGCGTTCACGACCATTGTGGGGGGAAGGTTGCAGTCCTGGAAGAACGTGGACATCTGGGCTGTGCGGGAGTGGAATGCCTCATCGTGGGAGCAGATGCGGCAGAGGCGGAGGAATTGGGAATGGGGATGGAATTTTTGCAGGAGGGTGGGTGGGAGGAGGTGTATTCTAGGTAGCTGTGGGAGTCAGTGGGCTTAAAATGGACATCAGTTACAAGCTGATTGCCTGAGATGGAGATTGAGAGGTCCAGGAAGGTGAGGGATGTGTTGGAGATGGCCCAGGAGAACTTGAGGTTGGGGTGGAAGGTGTTGGTGAAGTGGATGAACTGTTCGAGCTCCTCTGGGGAGCAAGAGGCAGCGCCGATACAGTCATCCATATAAAGGGACTCTTGTTTTTACTGATATTATTAACTTGGTTTTGCATATGCATTGGACAATTTCCAAGTTGACACAAATGTTGGAAGTTTGAGAAACTGTGAGGAGGTCAGGATGGAATTTCAAAATTACTTGGAGAATTCAGTGGAGAGGGCAGAGAATTGGCGGAAGAGGTTCAATGCCGAGAGGAGTGAGGAGATACACTTTGGCCGGTGGAACTTAGAACAGCAATATCAAACAGGGGGTCCAATTGGAAAGGGGAAGGAGGTCTAGAGAGACCGAGGTGGACATGTACATAGGTCAGTGTTGGCTACAGAACAGGTGGAAGGAGCAATTGATACAACATTGAGTGTTCTCGGCTTCATTGACAGGATGTGGATGACAAGAACAAGGTGATAATGCAGTATTTGTTCATGGACCAGTGAAAGCTCATTTGGGGTATTGTGTGCAGATCTGGTCACCACCCTATCGTAAAGATATGAATACATTAGAGAGAGCGCAGGAGAGGAGAATGGTTATAGGAACAAGAAATGTCATTTATGAGAGAAGATTAAAGCTGCTGTGGCAGTTCCCCTTGGAGAGAAGATTGCTGAGAGTACAAGTGATAGAGGCTGTTACAATTACGCGTGGGCTGGAGAAAGTGATGAGAGAAAGAAGCAAGAATGAGTGGGAATAGATGTAAAGGTATTGTTGGATTCATTTGTGCATCGCTGATGGGCCGACATTTATTACCCGTCCCTGATGGCAGTTGAGAACGTGGTGGTGAGCTGCTTCTCGAACCGTTGCAGTCAACTTGATGTGGCTTGACCCCCCAGGCCACCAGGGAGGGAATTTCCAGATTTTCATTCAGCAGCAGTGAAGGAACGGCGATATATTTCAAAGTCAGAATGGTGAGTGGCTTGGACAGGAACTTGCAGAGGATGAAGTTCCCACGTTTCTGCTGTCCATGTCATTTCAGGTGGTAGTGGTCAGGGATATGGAAGGTGTGTTCTGCGGATCTTTGGTGAATTTCTGCAGTGCATCTCACAGATCAGACAAACTGCTGTGATGGAGGGAGTGAATGTGTTTCGATGTGCTGACAGAAGCCTGAGTAAAACTGTCCAGGAGGAGTAACCTGAAGTCAGCATCGCAGTGAAGCAATCTGGGAATAAGACCGAGAGTGAACATCATAATGAAACTGTCTGGAAAAGGTGAAATGCAGTAAGCATCTCAGTAAAGCCCACTGGAAAGTGTGGCCTGCAGCCTGTAGTGAAACTACCTGGAAAGTGTTGCTTGCATCAGTGTCACATTGTAAGAGACTGGGAAGAGTGGGCTGCAGTGAGCATCATAGTGGAAGAGAACTGAGAAGAGTGTCCTTTAGACAGGTCTTCATTTACTGCAATGCAAACTTCAAATCAAAGAAGAGAAGAGTGTCCTGCAGTGAGCATAGCAGCGATTGAGTTGATAAAGCGCAGCCTGAATTCAGCATCACAGTGCAACTGACCGAGAAAAGTGGTCTGCAGTGAACAACCCAGTGAAAAGGTTGCTGAAGAATGATTTGAAGTTTGCATTACAGTAAATGAAGACCTGTCTAAAGTCAGCATCTCCACAAAGCAGTCCAGCAATCGTCATCACAATTACACAAACTGCGGTGAGTGAACTCTGTTCAAATCACTGTGAAAAAGTTTGGGAAGAGTGATCTGCATTTTCCATCATCAGGAATCTAACGGGATGAGTGGTCTACAAGGAGTGGCCTGAGTCAATATGTGACACAGGCAGGTCCTTACGACTGTTCTGAGGAAGGGACACCGAACCGAGACGTTAACACTGTTTTGTTTTCCTTCATAAATGCTGCCAGACCTGCTGAGCTTTTCCAACAACTTTGTTTTTGTTCCTTATGACTTCTATCACTTACAGTACTGTTTTTGGCTTCTAATCTGTCAGGGTAGCACACGGGCCAGACACGAAGGGTCACACAGAGCTGGATTTGTTTTAATCTAATATAAAGTATTCTCCAAAGAGGTAACCCACAGCAGGAGAGCTCAGGTCTTGGTTTACTCCTCTTGCTCCATGTGGCAGACTGGAGACAGTTCCACTCCCCTGGGTCAGCATGTGTGCAGGAAGTGTCTCCAGCTACAGCTCCTGGAAGCTCGAGTTTCAGAGCTGGAGCGGCGGCTGGGGACACTGTGGGGCATTCGTGAGACACAGAGCAACATGGATAGCGTGTATAGAGAGGTGGTCACACCACAGGCTCAGACTCTCAGGTAGGAAGGGAATGGGTAACCACCAGACAGAGCAAGAGAGACAGGCAGGTAGTGCAGGAGTCTCCTGTGACCATTTCCCTGCAAAACAGACACTCCGTTTTGGATACTGTTGAGGTGAATGACCTCTTGGGGGAAAGCAGCAGACGCCAAACTCCTTGCACCGCGGTTGGCTCTGCTGCAGAGGGGAGGGGTAAAAGGTGTAGCAGGGCAGTAGCTATAGGGGACTCCAATGTAATGGAAATAGACAGGTCTTTCTGTGTCCATGAACAAAATGCCAGAACAGTATGTTGCCTCCCTGGTGTGAGGGTCGAAGGCTCGGAGCGGGTACAGGCCGTTCTGGAGGAGGAGTGTGAACAGCCTGTCGTTGTGGCACACATCGGTACAAGTGACATCGGTGAGAAAAAAGGATGAGGTCCCAAAAGAAGAATACAGAGAGAGAGGAAGAAAGTTAAGAAAACAGACCTGAGAGGTAGTGATCTCAGGATGACTATTGGTGCAATGTACAGGTCAGAGTAGAAATGGCAGGATATATTGGATGAATACATGGCTGAAAAGATGGTGTCAGGAAGAGAGATTCCGATTCCTGGGGCTTTGGGACAGGTTCTGAGGGAGGTGGGACCTGTACAAATTGGATGGGTTACAGCTGGGCAGGACCGGGATTGATGTCCGAGGGGGAGTGTTTGCTGGAGTGGTTGGGTAGGGTTTACACTGATATGCCAGGGGGATGAGAACCGATGTAAGGAGTCCGTGAAGGGGGGCAAAAGGTAGAAAAGGGAATAAAGAAGTTGACAGTCATAGAAACCAACACAAAATTCAAATAGATTTATTGAGAAAAATCAGAGCGAGACAAACACTGTTAATAAGACAAGCTTAACGGATTTGTGTCTCAATATGCAGAGCATTTGTGATAATGTGGATGAACTAACCATGCAGAGAGATGTAAACAGTTTCTGATTCAAGGTCTCGGCCAAAAACTTCAGCTTTTCTGATATTGTGATGCTGCTTGGTCCGCTGAGTTCATCCAGCTCTACACCTTGCTACCACAATATAATACAAAGAACAAAGTAAATGACAGCACAGGAACAGGCCCTTCGGCACTCCAAGCCTGAGCCAATCAAGCTCCTCTGTCTAAGCCTATCATCTATTTTCTAACGGTCTGTCCCCGTTTGCTCCCTGCCCATCCATGTACCTGTCCAGATACATCTTAAAAGACATGATCGTGTCTGTGTCTAACACCTCCGCTGGCAACACGTTCCAGGCACCCACCACCCTCGGGATTATCATTGGCATTACTGAGACGTGGCTGCAGGGTGACGAGGGATGGGAACTGAATGTCCCAGGGTATTCAATATTTCGGAAGGACAGGCAAAAAGGAAAAGGTGTTGGAACACCATTGCTGCTAATAGAGGAAATTAACACAACAGTGAGAAAGGATATTCGCTCTGGCAATGCGGAGTCTGTATGGGTAGAGTTGAGAAATACGAAGGGGCAAAAAAAACATCAGTGTGTTTCAGATATGCAACCCCAAACTGCAGTGGTGATGTTGGGAATGCCATGAACCAGGAAATTAGAGATGCATGTGATAAGATCGGTGATCATGGGTGATTTTATTCTGCATATATATTGGGCAAATCAAATTAGCCACAATACCACAGAGGAGGAATTCCTGGAGTGGAAACGGGATGCTTTTCTTTCCCAATATGTGCAGGAATGAACGAGAGACCAGGCCATCTTTGACTGGGGACTGTGTAATGAGAAGGGAATCATTGCCAGTCGAGCCATGCGAAGCCCCTTGTGGATAAGCGTCCATGATAGAATTTTCTATCAAGATGGAGAGTGACGTAGATGATTGGGAGGCTGTGGTGCTGAACCTTAATAAAGAAAACCGCGAAGACATGAGGTGTGAGTTGGCCTTGATAGAGTGGGGAGAGTTACTTAAAGGGATGACAGTGGATAGGTAACGGCAAACATTCAACGAATGCACGTGGGAACGGCAACAACTGTTTATTTCTGTCTGTGGAAAAAGCAAAACAGGTCAGAGGGCCAAAGGCAGAAGCATACAGATTGGCGAAGAAAAATAATATGTATGAATATTGGGAGCAGTTTAGGATTCAGCAAAGAGGGATGGCAGGATTGATTTGGAATTGGGAAATTACAGCACGTAAGTAAGCTTGCAGGGAACAAAAAGACTGACCACGACAAGTTTCTCTCGGTACGTGAAGAGAAAGAGACTGGTAAAGACAAATGTCGGCCAAAAGAGGGCACAATTCAGATCCCAGAATTGTTGGAGAATGCAAGGATTAGTGAGAGGGAAGAATTGAGGGAGATCAGTATTAGTAGAGACATGGTGCTGGGAAAATTGATGGGATTGAACGTAAATCCCAAGGCCTATAATCTACATCACAGAATACTCAAGGAAATGGCACTCAAAATACTGGATACATTGTTGGTCATCTTCCCAGATTCAATATACTCTGGAACAGTCCCTGCAGATTGGAGTGTGGCTAATGTCACTCCAATATTCAAAAGGGAGGTTGACAGAAAACAGGAAAGTATAGGCCAGTAAGCTTAACATCTGGAGTGGGTAATATTCTTGAATCTATTTTCAATGACTTTATAGTGAAACGTTGAGAAAACAGTGGCAGGATCAGACACAGTCAGCATGTATTTATGAAGAGAAAACCATGCTGGAAAAATCTGTTAGAATTCTATGAAGATATAACGAGGAGAGTTGACATAAGGGTGCCAGTCAAGTCGTATATTTGGGCATTGAGAAAGTGTTTGACAAAGTCCCACTAAAGAGATAATTGTGCAAGTTGACAGTGCATGAGATTGGTGCAGGTGTATTGAGATGGATAGAAAACTGGTTGTCAGACAGGAAACAAAGAGAAGGAATTAATGGGTCCTTTTCAAATTAGCAGGCAGTGACTAGCAGAGTGCCACAGGGATCTGTGTCAGGACCGACTATTCACATTATTTATTCATGTTTTGGATGAGGGAGCAATATGTGACATCTTAAAGATTGCACAAGATACCAAATTGGGTGGGAGGGTGAACTGTGGCAAGGATGCATCGATCCTTCAGCATGATCCGGACAGGTTGGGGGAGTGGTAGAATCAATGACAGATGTGGTAAAGTTTGCATGACTGAGATTATTCACTTTGGAAGGAAAACAAGAAGGCAGATTACTATCTGAATGGCTGTAAAGTGGGAGAGGGGAGTGTGCAGGGAGATCTGGCTGTCCGTCGACCCCACTGAAGATAAGCCTGCAGGTGCAGCAGGCAGTAAAGAAGATAAATGGTACGTTCATTGTGAGAGGTTTCGAGTCCAGACGCAGGTACGTGTTGTTTTACTTTCCAGGATCTTGGTGAGGCCGCATGTAGAATACTGTGTTCAGTTGTGGTCTCCTTTTCTGAGGATGTATGCTCTTGCCCTCGAGGGAGTCCAGCGAAGGTACACCAGGCTGATTCCGGGGGTGGTGTGACTGACACCTGAGGAGCGACTGAGTGGGTTAGTATTGTTTTCGCTGGAGTTCAGACGAAGGAGGGGGGATTTCATAGAGACTTTAAAACTTCTGACAGTAATAGATAGGGTACATATAGGGAAGGTGTTCCCAATGGTGGGTGTGTCCAGAACCAGGTATCACATTGTGAGGATATGGGGTAGACCATTGAGAAAGGAGATGAGGAGACATTTCTACACCCAAAGTGTGGTGAGCCTGTGGAATTCATGAGCACACAGAATAGTTAATGCCAAAGTAATGAACGTGTTAAAGAGGTGGCTAAAGACAGCACTTGGGATGAATGGGGTAAAATGTTACGGGGTGAAAGCAGGATTAGACGATTGATTTAGACAATCAGCCATGACTGTGATGAATTGGTGAGCAGGCACAAAGGGCCAAATGGCCTCCTCCTGCTACTGTCTTCTCTGTTTCTGTGATGGTTAACAGGGAGTCTGAGTGTGAGCATGAGCAGGTGGTAAAGGTTAGAACATAAAACATCGAACATTACAGCGCAGAACAGACCCTCGGCCCTCGATGTTGCGCCGACATGTGAACTAATCTAAGCCCCTCCCTTTACACTATCTCATCAGTATCCATATGCTTATCCAAGGACTGTTTAAATGCCCCTAATGTGGCTGAGTTAACTACATTGGCAGGCAAGGCGTTCCATGCCCTTACCACTCTCTGAGTAAAGTGCCTGCCTCTGACATCTGTCTTAAATCTATCACCCCTCAATTTGTAGCTATGCCGCCTCGTACAAGCTGATGTCATCATCCTCGAAAAAAGGCTCTCACTGTCCTCTCGATCTATTCCTCTGACCAGCTTGTACATCTGTATTAAATCCCCTCTTAGCCTTCTCTCTCCAATGAGAACAGACCCAAGTCCCTCAGCCCTTCATCATAAGGCCTTTGCTCCAGTCCAGGCAACATCCTGGTAAATCTCCTCTGCACCTTTTCCAACGCTTCCACATCCTTCCTGTAATGGGATGGTCAGAAATGCACGCAATATTCCAAGTGAGGTCACACTAGCATTTTGTACAGTTACAGCTCCGGACCTCAATCCCTCTACCAATAAAACCTAACACACCGCGAGCCTTCTTGTCAGCACTATCAACCTGGGTGACAACCTTCAGGGATCTATGTACATAGACACCAATATCCATCTGCACACCCATACTACAAAGAATCTTCCCATTGACCATGTATTCTGCCTTCCTATTATTTTTCCCAAAGTGAATCACCTCACATTTATCCGCATTGAACTCCATTTGCCACCTTTCATCCCAATTCTGCAGTTTATCCTGCAAACCTGCAACAATCTCCCACACTGTCCACCACTCCACTGACTTCAGTGTCATCTGCAAACTTATTAACCCATCTACCTCTGCCTGCGTCCACATCATTTATAAAAATGACAAACAGCAGTGGTCCCAAAACAGATCCTTGAGGCAGACCACAAGTAACCGGACTCCAGGCTGAATATTTTCCATCAACTACCGCTCATTGCCTTCTTGCAGAAAGCCAGTTTCTCATCTAAACTGCTAAATCCCCCTCAATCCCATGCCTCCATATTTTCTCCAATAGCCTCCCAAGCGGAATCTTATCAACGGCTTTACTGAAGTCCATGTACACCACGTCAACTGCCTGACCCTCATTCCCTCATCAATTATTGAGATCTGGTGTGAGTGAGGGAACAAGCAGCAGAGATTTTGATCATGCCTAGTTTACACTGTGTGGAATGTGTGATGCTGAGGTGTGCAATAATCAAGGCTGGGAAAAGCAATGGAATAGATGAAGGTTTCAGCGATGAGAGTGACATGGGGATGGACTCATGAAGTCATGAAGATGAAAACGGCAATGCTGACTGATCACCACAGATGCACCTTCAGCTCAAATAAGAACAATTTCCAAATGATACATTCTGAAACCATTTATGGGGAAGAACACGGAGTGGATGGAGAGTTCCCAGTTCAGCTCTCAGGGACTTTTAGCCCGAACCTTAACTGGAACTGTACCATCCACCCTCCATTCAATGTCTCACAATCTCACCCCAGCTCAGCGATTGGCTTTCTTTAGATTGAAGCAAAAACCTAGGGCCTTGCTGAGATGGATGGGGAGAGGCAGCTATGACACAGCAGCAGGGATGGAAGGAATTCAGATTAAAGCCTTATTTTTTGGTCATTCAATTTAACAGTGAATCAATGCATCTGGATTTGCATCGTCCACAGCATTTCCTTTTTGAAGTAATTTTCTTTCCCTGAGTGGCTGTAACAAACTCAGAACCAGTGCATGCGTCGGAGAACCTGTCGGTACAGCTGTTCCTCCAGTCCTGCAGGAGGCGCTTCGACTTTCTTCCTGCCATCTTTATGGTTGGACTCCCAAAGTTCAGTTCTTGTGCATTCCTGACGTTTCCCAGATATGTCTGTCTCCTCTTGGGAATTTCAAGACTCAATAGTTTCAGTTCAACACTGGGGTTGTTCAATTTCCACAGCTTAACATCAACTGAATTGGAGTTGGTGCAGGAAAGCAAGAGAATCAGCCAAGATCTCTTTGACTGGCGCATCAGCTGCAAAGGGCTGAATGGCCTCCTGCTGCTCCTAATTCTTATCTATTTATTTCCATTGGGGTCTCTGTGTAACACTTCTTGCCCTTGTTCTGCTGATCCATAATGTTATTGATTCCTCCTTTTCATTGACCTCAGGTGATCCAACAGCCATCTCTTCTCTTTGACCCCAAATTATTTGGCATCCGACAACTGCTGCCAATGTTCTTCTGATTCTCCAAATTTCTGTCTCCTCTTGCCAATTGATAACATCCGTTGGCATTTATTTCCTGCACCAGACTAATATTTTTGTGACTATCCACTCTTAGTTGCTTTGAGTTGTTGTTGGTTCAGTTATTTATGTAAATATAGCTTCCAGTGGGTTCCTGAGCTTCTCTCTGAACTTGGAAAGGGAAGCTACATAGACAATGGTATTCGTACAGCAAGTCAAATTCTGCAGCATATATGCACATTGCGAAAATATATATTCACCATAACTGTCTAAAGGATCATCAACACCAAAATAATTCAAAATATACCATAGCCACAGAAAAATGAAGGTGCCAGATATTGCAAAGAGTAAAATCACAGACTGCCTTCGACTCTCCATCTCTGGGTCACTAGAATTCTCTCCATTACTTTGACCCTTCAGTCTTTTACGGACTTGACTGGCCACTAAAATCTGTCTGACTGTCAGGGTGTTGAGGAACAGAATGAAACCAAATGGGAATAGGGGTGTTAGAAACTTTTCAAACCTTTTCCATCCTTTCCAGACAGGGTCATAATAATATGCATCTGAATTAGAGCAGTACATTGGTATGCCGTCAATAATCAGCACAGGTTTCAATCTAAAGTAGGTGGGAATGTTTTTTAAACAGAGCAGACTGCCGGTTGTCGTAAGAACCACAGCTGCAGTTTTTTCAGTGCAGTATTTGGCTTTCAGTTTCTCACAACAAATGGTGACGTATCGATCAAAGGTGAACATGATGGTGAACCACACAGAGCAGCCTATGGCTACACGGCGCAGGGCATAGTGAACACGACACACAGGGGTGATGTCCAAGAATGACGGTGGGAAAAAATCATCTTTGATTTGGCTGAGTATGATCTCAATGATAACGACCAATAGATCCAGCACCGCCATGGCCTGAAGTTAGCGAGAGCTGCAGGCTGAGAGTCCACATTTTACTCGAAACAGGATCGCAACAGTCACTAAATTGACTGAAAGAGAGAGAGAAGTGAAAAAGAAATGAAAAACATTCTCCACCACTGAGGCTACATGCTCCGGATTAGACTTTATCAATGCAACTATGGGAAAGGAACTAGTTAGAGGAACAATAATAAAAGAAACACAGCACAGAACTTGACACAGTGTGGAGCTGGAGGAACACAGCAGGTCAGGCAGTCTCAGAGGAACAGGAAAGTCAACATTTCTGATTGAGACCCGTCCCAAACTTCAAATTCTGCTTTCCCTTGCATCTTTACTTTGAAATCTAAAACAAACTGCTGATCATTTGAGATACATTTCTTACTGTGTACACAAAATAGCTTTGTCACATGTCTCATACATTTTCACATCTTCTTTTTCTGTCTTTCTTCTAATCAAATGTAAGACGTCTTTGCCACCACCATCCTGCCCCAGCTGACTATGCAGTTTACCCTTCAACAGCAGCTCTGTTGGTAAGGACATCTTCTCCCTGTTAAAATTGCTTCTGTCTAAATGTACCTAGCTCTCTCAATCTCTTGTCTTATGGCAGCTAATGCTCTGCTATAACATGCTCAGTTGTCTGACTTGTTATTTTTCAATCCGCATGATTTTTTTTAGAAATGACTCATTTTCAAAGCACCTCCTCAAAATGACCTTCTCACCCTTAAATAATTGAAACATAAAATTCCATTTCTTTCAGTTTTATCACTGTTGAATTCCCACTGTTTTTTTCTCCCACCATTATTTTTCGACATCATGTCCATGAGAAATTCTTTTCTCATCATGGAACAGTCACACACTGAGTGTAATAACAAAGTCGGCAGAGCTTGAAACACTGGAAGCAGCAGAATGAAACTATAGAGATATGTACGGGATATTTGTCCTGTTATGCTGTTGCAGGTAACATTATTGCTCACTGGGTAACAGCAGAAACTGGGTCAGGTACTGATTGGAACAGCCTCAGTAATTATATCCACTCACCAGGAAAGCCAATGATGCCTAGAACCAGGTAGAATATTTTCCTCACCGTTCGAACCAAACCATGCATTTTCCGTTTGCTGTGAGTTGTTCCTTGCTTCTGCAGAAAATCCCCCTCAGTTTGATTCTGTGATGTCTGATTTGCAGGATCTTAATTTTATGCTCATCAACATCTCTGCTGGGATATTTGTATTGCACAATATTCAAAGGTGTTTTTCTTGAAGATTTGGAACAAACAGATGACGACAGCTGAATGAAACCTCTGATGCTGAAAAATGTTCACATGGGATGGACTGGATAAACACTCATTTCCCCAAGAAAGAACTTTGCTGGCCGCATGAAAAAACTAACAAGAACCGGAAGCCGTGTTGATGCAAATGTACTTTCAAACACTTCTAGTTTCAACTTGGGAACTTGTGTTGATGACCTTCCCTAATGACTATTCAGTGATTGATTCCCTCCCAAACAAAAACACATTCCGGCCTGTTTGATGGAATCCAGGAGTGTCACAGCTCTCTTTTGCTGTGGAAAGCCAGTTGATTGCTTCACAGAATCAAAGTCAGCAACACAGAATTCGCCCAATTTCACGGTCTTGTTCAGATCTGCGCCAGACTATATCAGCCAGTCTCACTCCTTCTCATCTCTCCATCATGACCTCACCCTCTTCTCTTTAATTTTCTTCTTCATTTCCACTCTGTTTTATATTAGTTCGCTGCACTGTCAGGAGCTTCTTTTCAGATCCACAACCTGTTCTGTGAGGTTGTGTAGATTAAGAGTTTTGGTTGGAGGTTCGTGTTTGGATAAGGCTTAATATTCAACACAGGATTCAGTTTTAATAGAACTGCAATGGAATTGCTTGAAGCCCTGTATGGATGCATCATCAGTGTTAGGCTGGGATTTGAGTTGGGTATAGTGTTCACATTATGGTTACGTTGGATATGGTTTAGAATTGTGTCAACATTCGATTAACAGTTGGGTTAATGAAAGGATCCGTGTTATGTATGGGTTAGCCTTTAGATATGGGGCAATCCTGGGAGTTGGTGTGGTCAAGTCTCGAAGGGCTGGTACATGGCTAATGAAAACTGTTCAGCAATGGATCCTCCCACGGCAGTTGGTGGAATTTGAATTCAATAAATGTCTGGAAATAAGAATCTAATGATGATCATAAATCCATTGACGATTGTCAAGAAAAAGCCAACTGATTCATTAATGTCCTTTAGGGAAGGAAGCTGCCATCCCTACCTGGTGTGGCCTACATTTAACTCCAAACCCACAGTCATGTAGTTCACTCTTAACAGCCTCTGATCAATTAGACACAGGCAATAAATGCTGTCAATTGATGCCCTTAACCCATGACTGAATTAAGGAGTAAATAAATCCAGCATCCAATCAAATAAAAGAAAGACAGTTCAGGAAACACATTTAAGGGATTAATTTAACAAAAAAAGTTTGCCAGATCATGGACACAGACAGACCCTTTGGTCCAACTAGTCCACATCGACCATGCTTCCAACCTAAACGTGTCCCACTTACCTGCATTTGGCCCATATTTCACCAAACATTTCCTGTTTATATACTTACCCAGATGTCTTTTATATATTGCAACTGGTCCCCCATGCAGCACTTCCTCTGGCAGTTCCTTCAACTCTCTGTGTTAAAAAGTTGCCCCTCATACCCTTTCTGAATCTTTCTCCTCTCACCCGAACAATATGTCCCCGAGTTTTGAACTCCACTATCGTAGGGAAAAGACCTTTGCTCGCCACCTTTTCTATGTCCCAGGTGATTTTATGAATCTTTATCCAGTCACCTACCAACCTTCTATCTCCATTGAAAATAGCTTCATCCTTTCCAGCCCATTATTACAACCGAAACATTCCATTCCGAGCAACATCCTGGTAAACATTTTCTGAATCTGCTCCAATTTAATACTATCCTTCCGAAAGCAGGGCGACCGGAACTGCCCACAGAATGGGCCTCACCAGTGTCGGGTACAAACTCTACATGACGTCCTAATTCGTACACTCAATGGTCTGAGTAATGAAAGCAAGCATGCTAAATGCTTTCTCAGTCATCGTACCGAGGCATAATGCTAGTTTCAAAGAATCATGTACCCGAACCCCTCAGTATTTCTGTTCTACAACATGATCCAGGGTCCCCACTAAGTTCTGCCCCTGTTTGTTTTACCAGAATACAGTGCCTCACTCTTATCCAAATTAAAGTCCATCTGCTGCTCCTTAGAACCTTAAACAATTGATCCAGATCTCTTTGTAACCTTAGATGACCTACTTCACTGTCCACTGCGCCAACAATTTTGGAGTCATCTGCAAGTGTGTTTCCCCAGCTTCTATATTCCCATCCTAAGTCAATGTTTTCAAGAAGATTTTTAGCTCGGTAGTGGATTGGGCTGTAGACATGCTCAGTGTGTCAGTGGGTTTGTTTTGTCACCCTGCTAGGTAACATTGGCAGCGCGCCTCCGGTGAAGCATCGGTGTCCTGTCCCACTGGTTATTTATATACCTCGGTTTACTGGGTTGGTGGGTAGTACATCCAGTTTTGATTCTCAGTGGCTTGTACACAGGGCCTGCTTGAATACGTTTGTTGAAGGAGTTCCAGTATGAATACCAGCCCTCCAGGAATTCCCTGCAGTGTCTCTGTTTGACCTCTGCAATTAGCGATGTGTTGTGCTGGTTGAATTTGTGCCTCTCATTGTCTGTGTGTAGTGAACAAGTGAGAATTGTTCGTATTGTATTTTAAAAAGCATATTGACAGTAAATCATTGCATTATGGCTTCAAAATCTCCAGCTCAAATCGACTCAATAACGTTTGCCTGCATTATCCAAATATTTAAATGTTTCTGAAAGGGCTATCATTTTCCTGTTATCTGTTTGATTCATTTTTGTATCGGGCTGTTAGCTTGCAGATGAACCCAAATAAAGTTGGTTGGAAAGGGAAAATAGTTGAAGAGATACCCACAATGAATCACCAGATATATTGAAAGAACTGCAATGATAATGAAGGAGGTTATTCCACACAATGTTCCTGTACTGTGTTTCTCAGGGAGCAATGCATGTCGTGACAAAGCCTTCTTCCCATAACCCTGCACACTGTCTCTTCCCGATATTAATACACTTTTTTCTCATTGCAAGTCAGTATTTGAGCAGGCCATCTTTGCCAAGACCTTTAACCTCTCATTATCACCGTCGTCACCATCAACAACTTCTCTTTTATCTCCGCTCATTTTATGCAGCTCAGAGGGTTGACCATGGACGCACACATGGACCTCAGTTATACCCGTCTCTTCGTGGTGTAGGTGGAACATTCCTTGTTCCAGTCCTATTCCGGGCCCCACCCACAACACTTTCTCTGATATTTTGATGATGTCATCAGTGCTGCTTCCGTCTCTCATTCATAATTGAAAAAGTTCATCAACTTTGCTTCCAATTTCCACTGCACCCTCACTTTCACCTGGTCTGTCTCTGACTCCACCCTTCCCTTCCTTGACATCACTGTTTCCACTTTTGGTGTCAGACTGGCCACAAACATCTACGATAAAGCCACAGCTACTTGGAATGCACGTCCTCGCATCCTGCTTCCTAAAAAACACTCAATTTGATTCTGGCATTCCTCTGAATCTTTTGAAAAGGGAGACTCCAAAATGTCCACTCTCTTCATCAACCGAAGACTCCACAAACTTTTTTTGAGAGGACCCTCAACTGAGTGTGAAACATCTGCTGCATTTACACCCTCACACCCTCTTTTAGCTCCCACAACAGCGATAGAATTCCCCTTGTCCTTGCCCACCATCCCACCATTACCGACTTCGAGAAGGTCTTCAACCATCATTTCTGCCACCTCCGGTGAGATGCCACCAAGAGGCACATATTCCCCTCCATTCCCTTGTCCGCCTTCTAAAGGGGCCTGATGCATTCTTCCTTCACGCCCAACACCATATCCCCACAGCACCTTCCCCTGCAACTGGCGAAGCTGTAAAGCCTGGCCATTTACCTCCTCCCTCCCCAGTATCCAAGGGCCAAAATATACTTCCAGGTGAAGCAGGACTTTACCTGCACTGCTGACAATCTGGTCTACTGCATTCGCTGCTCCCTCTACATGAGGGAAAGGAAGTGTACACTGGGTGATGACTTCACAGAACATTTACTTTCTGTTCGCAAAAAAGTCTCTGAGCTTCCAGTTGCCTGCCACTTTAACACACCACCCTGTTCCCTGGCTAACATCTCTGTCTTGGACTTGCTGCAGTGATCCAATGAAGATCAGCACAAGCTGGAAGAACAGCATCTCCTTTTTCACTTGGAACACGACAGCCTCTGGACTCAAAAACGAGTTCAATAATTTTAGGGACTGAACTCTTCCATGTCCGAGCCCCCTACCCCATATACAATGCCTTGTTATCTTTCAGTCTGCATTTATAAGTAATTTATTGTAAACTACTAACAGTTTCCATGAACAGCTATTCCCTTCAGCATCAAAATCGACGATTTCGTAGCTACCATCTGAGGATGGATCCCCGGACCCGAAACATTAACTCTAATTTCTCTTCACGGGCAGTGCCTGACCTGCTGAGCGTTTCCAGCAACGTCTCTTTTTGTCTGCCTCATTATGAATCGTTCTGACAGAGGGAACAGCTTTTTCTCTTTCTTCCACATCTGCAAGCCTTATGCGTTTGAAGCCTCGCACCTGACCAAGGAGCAGGAATAAGCCATTTGGCACTCATACTGAACTGCACCATTTAGTAAGTTTATGGGTGATCTGATTATAGCCTCAAATCTACATATTCCCCTCCCTCTGATAAAACTTCATTCCCCGATGCAACAAGACGTCTATGAAAGCAGCTCCAATTACAATAAGATACCAATGTATGATCCTCATTCCAGAGGACCACATTGTTCATATTCCTATATGTAATATAAATCGATCCTTAAATGCAGAGAAATCCATTCCAGTGCCGTAAGAGGAGCAGTGGAAGAAATTGCTGTTTCCTTTGTTCATCACTTTGAGAAATCTGTCTCTCTCCATAGGTCTGGAGTACTCTATAGACGTGAATACATAGAAACATAGAAGATGGGAGCAGGAAGAAGCCATTAGGCCTTTCGAGCCTCCTCCACTATTCAACACAATCACTGCTGAGCATTCAAATCAACAGCCGAATCCTGTTTCTGCCCAATACCGTTGACCCATTCATCCCAGGTGCTGTATCTAGCTGCACCTTGAATATATTCAATGGATCGGAATCATCTACTTCCTGTAGTAATGAATTCCACAGGCTCACCACTTTTTTGGTTGAACAGATCTCTCCTTATATGTCATTCCCGCAATCCCTCGAGTCACCCCAAAAAAAGTACCTCTGCACAAAAATGAAGACACAAATACAGCAAATAATTAAAGATTATTCTGCTGAAAGTAGCACACCTTTGAGAAATCAAAACGTCTTGGCTATCCAGGCTCAGCTGGAATGAATATTAGAATAGCTGCAATAACTGTAAGCTGGAACATCATTAGAAGACCTCAGAAAGATTACGCGTATGGAAAGAGTCCATTCGACCTATTGTATGTGCATGAGCTCAATAACATGGTCTGACTCCATGAGCGAAAGGCAATCCTGTCATTTCACATATCCCTGCATGTCATTGTTATCCAAAAAATACCCTCTGTAATGCTTCAACTGGACTTGTCTCCATTCTATTTCCAGGCTGCACATTTCCGACGTTAATTACATACTGCGTTTTTTTGACAACAAACCATGCTTTCTTGTTGTGCATCTTACTTTAAGTATAAGGCTTCTGATTTCTTCATTGTTCTCTTTTTTGAGTCGGAACAGCTTCTCCCTGTCTTTTCTGTTCAGCTCCCTTACGAATTTGTAATTCTCTATCACATCTCCCCCACAGCTTTTTTTCTCTCCAAGGAAGACATTCCTCGCCTCTTCGAACTATCCTGTTTATGATGCTCCTCATTTCTGGAACCATTCCTGTCAGTTGCCTCTGCACCTTCTTCACCGAAGGATCTGCCCGACCGAACAGCGGGAACCAATCAGAAATTGAGATTTGTCTGCACCAATTGCAAAGTATAATCCAGGCAAGGTGATATTTTATAACGCTGACACCCCAGAGCATGGATTGACGGATTTTGAGGGACAAGTACAAGGTGTCGTAGTGAGCAGCTGCCACTAAAGGAACGTGTGTGAAAACTTTCGTATTTGCAATGTTTCAGAAAGTCACTGACAAGAGCAGGCACCTGATTTAGAAGGTGGGTTCCAAGATCTTTCAGAAATTAATGTGCTGAGTCCTGACATTTGAAAAGTTTAATGTGCATTCCATACCGGATATCTTTTGTAACAAGACTGATATGACTTTTGTGTGTCAGAGATATTTCTCCCAAGTGTACACACTTCACCTGACACATTCTGTAATAAATATCTTCAAGTATCGATGACATTTAATTCAAGTTGAACCTGGCCTCAAATCAAAGCAAACCACTGTGGAGCGTGAACATTTGATGCACATGCAGAGTGCTCAGGAAGTTCAACAGGTCTGGCAGCATCGATTGTCAGAGAAAAACAAGATTGAGATTTCTGACGAAGTGTCGAGGCACAAAACGTCAGCTTTCTTGCTCCTCTGCTGCTTGGCCTGCTGTGTTCATCCAGCTCTACACTTTCTTATCTCTTTATATTTCATATCTGATTTGGCCCCTCTTCAGAGCTTTTCTGTAGAAGGCACCAAGAAATAGCTGGTGATACTGAGAACCCAAAGGGTAGGGGGCCCTGATAACAGTCTGGAAATATTACTGAAGGCTTGTACTCCAAAACTACACATCAAGCCAATTAATTTTCCACAAACTAAAATCTAACGTTTACTCATTAGCATGAAAATAGCTCAGTTGTGTGCAGGCAGAATGTGGCGGAGATTGGTCAGTGGGACAGGTGGGGGGAATAGGTAGGAGAGAGGATAGACAGGTGGTGTCAGGTCAAAGAGGTAGGGATGAGAAGGAGGGTTGGATGTGGGATGAGGCCAAAGGTGGGGAGATTTTTAAATGGGGGAAATCCACATTTCAGCCATTGGTCTGTAGGCTCACGAGGCGCAATATGAAATGTTGTTCCTCCTGGTTGTGGGCGGTGACATTGTGACACTGGAGGAGATGCAGAATGGATATGTCACACAGGGATTGAGAGAGGGAGTTTGAATGGCTGGCAACCAGAAAGTGTTGTTATTTGCCATGTACAAAATGCAGATGCTCTACAAAATGGTCTCCAAGTCCACACTTGGTCTCACCACGAACTGAGTTCACTGCTTGATGTCATTTGTATAAATGATTTGGATGTGAACATCAGAGATATTGTCAGTAAATTTGCAGGTACCACCAAAACTGGAGGCAGAGTGGACAATGAAGAATGTTACCTCAGAGTATAATGGGACCTTGGTCGGATGGTCCGTAGGGCTGAGGAGTGGCAGATGGAGTTTAGTTTAGATAAATGCGAGGTGCTGCATTTTGGAAAGGCAAATCAGGGAAAGAATTTTACGCGGAAAGTTAACGTCTTGGAGAGTGTTGCTGAATAAAGAGGCCTTTGAGTACAGGCTCATAGTTCTTGGAAAGTGGAGTCACAGGTGAACAGTGGAGTGAAGAAGGTGTTTCCTATGCTTGTCTTTATTGGCCAGTGCTGCATTGACTACAAGAGCTGGAAGGCCATGTTGCATCTGTACAGGATATTGGTTCGGCCAATATTGGAATACTGTCTGCAATCTGGTCTGCAGGTTGTGATACTTGGAAGGGTTTGGAGATCTGCAGGATATTGCCAGGGTTGGAGGGTTTAAGCTGGAGGGAGATGCTGAACAGAATGGGGCATTTTTATTTCCCTGGAATCTCGCAGGCTGAGGTGTGACATTGGAGAGGTTGATTAAAACATGTGGGGGATGGATAGGGTGAATGGACAAGGTATTGACCCAGGGCCGGGGGAATCCAATACGAGAGGGCATAGGCTTAAAGTGAAAGGGGAAAGATTTAAAAGAGATCTAAGGGGCAATTTTTTTTTCCTGCAGAGCGTGATGTGTGCATGGATGAGCTGCCAGAGGAAGTGGTGGGGGCTGGGATAATTACAACATTTAAAAGGCATCTGGATATGCATATGAATAAAAATGGTTTCGAGGGATATGGCCCAGTTGCTTACTCATGGGACCAGATTAAATTCGGCTATCTCGTCGGCCTGAATGGGTGGAACCGAAGGGTCAGATTCCGTACTGTATATGTATGTGACACTATGACTCTAACTCCAAACTAACTGAGAACTGCCCTTTAGTCCTCTATCATTCATCAAAGGAAGTGAGAACAAAATCTGGTTTTATTTGCAAAATGTTAGTAAGAGTGAATATAGTGGACTGCATCATATGATGCGAACAAGGTATGCTCGTAATGTTTTTGCAGTATTTCGAGTTGATTCATTTTAAAACACTCGGATATCGTTTTTCAATTCGAGTAGTGAGGCCGACATATTATTCTGAGGGGAGTTGACATGTCATCAGAACGAATTGCTCGGCCCGTGATCCCATGAATGATACAAGCCGGTGGCAAATTAGGCTTTTCTTGATGTTGCCAATCGGAGAGTCAATTTCAGCTCTGTGTTCGACACCAAGTCTCCCTCTTGCACCTCGAAGAAATTGCGTGACCTGTTTGTTGTTTCTCCATTTGACACCTTGCCCTGCCTTGTGAAAACATTACTAATTTATTATCCCATTATCGGAGAAATCAGAATCTCTGACAAGGTATTATATTCCTTTTTAAACGGTGTGAAAGATGGCTTGACAGTCTCTCTGCTAAGTTGAAATTGCCCTAGCTTCAGTTGGATATCTGTGAAGACAAATCAAAACCAAAGTTCTGTCACATTTTGGTCACAGCAATGTTCTAATTGATTCCTAGATTACATAATTTTCTAGAAAATATGCCTCACTATCATATTTCAAGGATGGAGTAAAAACTGTGCAGTGCATGAGAATAGATTATTTAAATTTAAGGCGATTTTAGCAACGAACCGATACATGTTCAGTCATGACCTTGCTGTCGTGACTCATTGTACACTCCGGGAAAGATACTTTACTAAAACATTCAGCTTATTGCATTTATTGCTGTTCTTGCAGACTGAGAACCACAGATAAGCCCATTCATGCTTATTCATTTTGTAATCGCCCTGACGCATGCTGCTGTGAGCTTCCAGCTTTAATATAAATTGTTAGAGAGGGCGACATTTGAGTGAGACCCAGGAGGTGAAAGAGAGTTGCTGATGGAGTTCCAGGACAGAGCATGAAACCTGTTGGAGTTTGACATATGGGTAATTCTGCTATCTTCCAGGTTCTCAGCATTTGCTATGAAGGTAGTGAAGTTGAATGTGCTTTCACAAATTGCAGAAATGCTACAAAAAGATGATCACCATCCCGCCGACCTTCCCCAGCCCCACCCCTCCTCTCTGTTTATTTGTGAGCTCCCTTCCCATCCCCCATTTATGAAGAAAGGTCCTGACCCAAAACAGCAACTTTCCTGCTCCCCTGATGCTGCCTGGCCTGCTGTGTTCCTCCAGCTCCACGCTGTGTTGTCTCTGACCCCAGCTTCGGCAGTTCTTGCTCTCTCTGAAAGGTGGTCAAACTGTGTGTCACTGTTGGAGGGGGTCAAAGTTTAAAATGTAGTCCAGCTATCAATCGTACCAGACATCTTTTCAGATTGGAATTTGCCATCTTATTGAGTCTGTTGTAATCTGGGGAAGAGGAGATATTGAATCATGCTCCTGCTGCGGACCTTGAAAGTGGTGAATCCCTCATGATGTGGAGACATGTTCTCCATATTGTGACAACCACATTAATACTTGTCACTCAGATAAATCAAAGGCATATCTTGTGCAAACAAGCGGAGAGAGTGTGGTGTGATGCTGAAGTTAATTGGCTGCGCATGAAAAACAAATGTCCCAGGGTGACACTCTATTGAAATCGATACAGATATCGTCAGTGCACCTGAGGGAGTTTCACTGAAACATTAATCTGGGATTGGAGACTTGACTCACTGTTGGTCATTGTTTGTGCCACATACACCTGATGGCACTGGATCTGATACCATAGTACAACCACAGCTACAGGGGAGAATCAAAGACATGTTCAACAAAGGAAGCAAAGTTCTTCATGCTCGATATAAGTTTTCTCCGTTCTTCAGTGGAAATTGGTTTTCACTGGCAAGGCAAACATGTTGTTTTTATATTATTTCATGGGATGATGCCATCGCTGACCAGGGAGCATTTATTGCCAATCCCTCATAATCCTTATGAGGAAAAGAAATGTTTGCTGCACAATGTGCTCGAGTAAAGGAAAGCTGATCGCCTGACTTAATCTGGCTTTCCTGTTGTTTCTGAGCCGAATCAATGTGGTTGTGTTTGAGCTCACCCATGAAACCAGTGTTAAACCAGTGTTAAACCAGCATCCGCCACAGTGGGCGAGGTGATGGCCCAGAGGTAGTATCGCCGGATTGTTAACCAGGAGACCCAGATTACTTTCTGAGGGCCCCGGTTTGAATCCTGCCACGGCAGATGTTGGAAATTTGAATTTAATAAAATATCTGGGATTAAAATTTTAATGATGACTTTGAATCTGTTGTCAATGATCCCCTAACTCCCTTAAGGAAAGGAAATTGGTCTGGCATACATGTGACTCCAGAGCCACAGCAAAGTGTTGACTCTGAACTGCCCTCTGGGCAATTAGGGATGGGCAATAAATGCTCCCTGGCCAGCGATGGCATCATCCCATGAAATAATATAAAGATAACATAATGGCCTTGTCAGTGAAAACCAATTTCTACTAAAGAACGGAGAAAACTTATATCGAGCATGAAGAACTTTGCTTCCTCTGTTGAACATGTCTTTGATTCTCCCCTGTTGCTGTGGCTGTACTATGGTATCAGATCCAGTGCCATCAGGTGTATGTGGCACAAACAACATCAGACGTTGCTAGTTGTTGTATCTTGACCTATAACTAACTGAACTGATCAGAATTTGCTCAGAATTGAGTTGAGTGTCTTGGTTTCTTGTCACACTCGGTTCATGCAGTCAGTTTTTAGGCCATTTGCCCAAATGACATTGATGTGTCCAAGATGTGCAATACAGGTGCGCATTTTTTGAAAGTTATTGACATCTGTCCAAATAAATTGTTCCGTTATTTGGAGATTCAATGGCACATTTCAAACAAAAGGAATCTCTGGGTTATATGGAATTCGCAAATTTATGAATGTCGTTATTCCTGAAGCCTGTGAATACTTATTGTCAACCCATTTAAATGTGAGGTGAAGGACTTGGGCAGGTCAAAAAAGGGTATGTGAATAGATGATGAATGTTAGAAGCCTTCAAATGAGTGATGATCAGAGGAAGCTTGGTTTGTATGTCTATCAGTCCCTTCAACTCATATAGCAGGTAGACACAATGGTTAAGAAGCCATATGGGATTATTTTCTTTGTTTGCAGAGTGTAGCATTTAAAAGCACTTGATGGTTGAGTTCATAAATTTGCAGACAACATGAAGATTGGAAAAGTTGCGGACCGTGCAGAATGTTGTCAAAAGATTCAATGGAATACAGATCGTTTGCAGATAATGGGAGAGAAATGGCTGAAGTTTAATCCTGTAAGTGTGACATGCTGCAGCAGAGGAGATGGAATGTTCAAGAAAGTATACAGTATCTGGCAGGACCCTGGACAGTGGTGATGTACAGAGGGGTCTACATTTTCATGTCTACAGCTCCCTGAAAGTGGCCACACAGTCAGATAAGGTGGTAAAGGAGACATTTGGTGTGCTTGCCTTTATTGCTTGAGGATTTGAGTGCAAGAGTCAGGATGTCATGTTGCAGCTTTTTCGACGTTGGTCAGGCTACACACAGAGTATTGCATTCAATTCTGGTTGTCACGTTACAGAAAGGATGTGGAGGCTTTAGAAAGGATGCAGTCGAGGCTTGTCTGGATACTGCCTGGTTTAGAGATATGATCCAAAAGAGGAGGCTGGAAAAACTCGGGTTGTTTTCTCTGGAGTCGCAGAGGCAGATGGGAGACTTGACAGAATTTCACAAAATCTTGAGATGCACATGTCGGGTTGACAGTCAGAATCCTTTCGTCTAGAGTCGAAATTCTAATACTGGGGGTGAGTAAGGTGGGGTTGGGGGAAGGAAACATTTAAGGTGGGAGGGGGGAAAGTTCAAAGGAGATGTTAGGGGAAAGTCTTTAACACTGAGAGTGGCAGGCATCTAGAATGCGGTGCCAGGGGGTGGTGAGGGCAGGTACGTTAGGGTGTTTCAGGGACTTTTAACTTCTTGCATGAATATGCAAGGAATAGAAGGATATGGACGAGGGCAGGGAGAAGGGATTTGTTTAATTTGGTGTCAAGTTCGACACAACATCGCAGACTGAAGGGTCTGTTGCTGTGCTGTACAGTTCTATGATGCAAGACCATTCATTTAATCTTAAACTACAGAATAGCAGTATTGTTTCTGTGATCAACATTCTATCCTACAGGTACAAAATCTCACATTACACTGTTCATTTGTATTTAGAATCCTGAATATTAATAGTTGCAGATTACGGGGTAAATATGGATTTTACATTTTTAAGATGTTTCGTTCAACCAGATGTTCAGCTGATTATTTGCAGATCTTAATGAACAATTCTGCAAATCGCTTTCTTTTTTTTTCTCTTTCTTGAATTGTATTTTGTTTCTTGACACTCTAAACCACAAGTCACGAGCAGATAATAGAGCGAAAGTTCACATGATTTCTGCCAAACTTCCTCTCCAGTTTGTGCAGGCACAACTGTTCCTTCCTTTTTAATCTGCTGGCTAAAAATGTGGAGAATACATCATGGGACGTTCTTCTGAAGGTCAACTGACCTCCTTGAGGATGACAAAGTTCATATTCGTCCAAAAGTGTAGTTTGAAGCATCTACATCAGTGTTTAAAAATAATAATAGAACAAATCATCCAACTCAAATTCCAACTGGGATGCAAAGTTCCCATATGGCACAGCTGATTCCTGCTCCTGGAACCGAATCCTCTGGCAATGAAGGCTAACACGCCTTCGAGACACATTCTGCAGGTAGAATGTCAAACGACTAACATGCAAAGGCACTCAGGTTTGGTTGCACATCTCCTTTTCCATGCCTTACTGTTTTTGTGACCAAAATGGATCATGTCACATGAATCCAAATTATAATTCATCTGCCATGCATTTGCTCTGTCAGCCAGCTTTTCCTAATCACACTGAAACACCTCTTCAGCCTCCTCACCTAAAACATGAACAAATCTTCTGAGTTCCTGCACAGAACAAGTCCACGATGATATTCACATTAAGGTGATATTTACAACATACACTGAAACTCCTCAGGTAAAATAGATTATTTGTCAACCCCCTAAACCATCCAAATGGCAACAATATCAGGTGCACACAGTTTCAACAACCTTGATTGGACATTAGTGTGAATCTACAGAATTTAAAGGGAATGTGTTGAAATTGACTCCTTTGTTACACACCAGTTGCTCCTGTGTTTGTCACTGCTTTCCAGCTAAAATGATAACTGTTGTAATCCTTGCACATGAAAGGCGTGGCCTTATCCAATGTGTCACTCGTTACCTGCGAGCCACGGCAGCAACAGATCTACTGGTCAGTGCTACTGGTGTGATTTTGGTTCATACAAATGATTATTGTTTGTCAAATAAATTTTTTGTTCACTGCTACAATCTGCTCAGTTCACATCTCCTACTTCGTGCAATCATAGGTAATTCTGCCAGATTTGCATCCCAGTTGGTCACTTTGTTATTGTTTGTTACCAGAGCTAGGTATTGCACAGAGGAAACAGTAAAATGATACATTTATGTGTGAGTCTGTTTCTCAGCTTCAAAAACATTCCCAGGTATGAGATCTGAATCTTACCTTGTGTTCAACAGTCGACACTGGGGATATGTTCCTGCAGAAACTACATTCTCTTGTCTGCCTTATCTGGAAGGAGCAGAGCATCCTGGGAGAGCTCCGAGATGCCACATTTGTGAGCTCTTTCAAAAGAAGGAACAAGTCCAACTGCGGTAACTCCAGGGGAAGCTCCCTGCTGTCGAACTCAGACCCCTGGGAATCACTGGCACAAGACCATCCATAGTGGGGAGGGAAGAGCATCTGGGAAGTTGTTGAGCCCCTTGAGACTTGCCATAGGACAAACACAGAAGCCAGGCGAAACAGCGTCGGCTTCGCACCACCACACTAATTCCCCACCCACCCCTTCCCATGACCACCTTTAGCCTCAGATGTAACAGTGAGTGTGGAAGCGACATCTGACTGTCCAGCCAGCTCTGGGTTCACTGTGAGAGAGTGAAGGGAAGTCATCCTTGTCAGTGAGGCACTGCCAGTGAATGAATGACTGTTCTTCAGGTAACTGAACACCTCACGTCTCTGAAGAAGATAGAGAATTATTCAAGGTCCTCATGTGCGGAAACTGTCTCCCTGGTCACTGCAGTAATTTTGAAACAACAAACCACAATAATTTGGTGAGACAACACCTGGAAACCTCCTTGCAGTTTGAGTCTCTTTATCTGAGGGAAGATGTCATTGCCTTGGAGCCAGTGCAACAAATATTCACTCAAAGTGTACCCCAGGATGAACGTATTCTCCAAGAAAGAAAGGTTTGGCAAAATTAACAGACAGATTCTTGAATTTCAAAGATGTGATCTCAGTGAAACTTAAAAAACGATTGGAGTTATAGGTAGTGAGGGTGTAGGTACGTGTGATTAAGCATAAAAGAGATGCTCGGTAAGGAAGATAACTTGTTTATTTTTCCCAAAGTGTTGTAAAACGTTGGAGTTCCCTGCCAAAAAGGACTTCAGCAGTTCAGTATCTGAGTATATTTAAGGAAGGGATTGTGAGCTTTCTGATGACTGATGATGTTCAGATTTATGGGCGTTGATATTCTCCACACTGTCTGCAACGTAGACCCTGTGGGAGAACAGGCTGCTGCAATAATGCCTGCACCGCAGAAAGACTGGCCAAGCCGGTAGATCAGAATCTAATGCAGGACTGATTTCTGTTCATGCACTGTTTTTTTCAGTTCTTCTTATCAGTTACCAATTACAATGGAGGGAAGTGTGACAAAATTATGCAACCGAACCTAATTCATGAACTGGATGGCAGGCTGAATACCAGTGTTTGTGCAGGAACTCAGGAGTTGCAGCAAGAGACACATTTCTTGCACAAATTTGTGCAAATAAACAGATATGTAGCCCATACCATTCCACACGGAAAACAACATTAGCACAGCTGATGAGAGAATACAATTTCCAAAGATAATACAGTAAAATTATGAATTTCCTGTAGTTCTCAATCTCTGAGTCTCTGGGATTCTCTTCACTGCTGCGAGGCCACAGACTCCTGAGGGCTCTGCTGGCCACTAACGTATGTCTGACAGTCAAAGCACCGAGCAGTAGAATAACATCAGATGTGATTCATGGGCACCGAATGTGGCAAATGGAGTGAAGGGATTCAATGACAATCTGTGTCTGTGATCGCAAAGAAATGAATATTGTAGCACAAAACCAGGGGCTGTGCCCCTGCAAATATTGTTTGGTTGTCATAAAATGCCAGGAAAGTTTCCTCAAAAAGCTCAGTGTAACTGGTATGCAAAAGTGTCACATGGGCAAAAAAAATGTATCCAGGATATTTGTGGCACCTCCCACCAGACGCCATGGTATGTATAATGTGCAAACTCAGTGGTATGCGGTTGAAACAATCAGTTTATGGTGTGCAGGAAACCCGATGGGACTTCCACATTGTGTTATATGAATGTTGACATCACACAATTGGTGGGATTTCACCAAGAACAGGTGCATCGCAGTGGCATGCTCAGCACACAGCCTGGGTGAAGTGTCACGGTTGGGACAGCGATCCCCTGGGAAGTCCCACTAGGGAGAAGCCCTCACATACCAAATGAAAATTCGGCGAAGGTCAGTAATGAAGACTCCTTCTCCAGCTTGTCCCACATATACCCAGCCCTCACAATGGACGAGTGATTAACCCGACAGGTAAAGCATTGTTTGATAATATTCACCACGAGCTCACCATGATAGATGTTTCAGTGATAAACTTACTGGAATGGCGTCCTTCCGCATTAAAACAATTTCCACCTGCCGACCTGCAGAATAATGGGGCAAGGTATGCGGAAATATGAGGGAAAGCCCAGACCAGCAGCATACACCATTAGCATTGCCCATAACAAGATGAAATTCCCAGAGATAACACAGGAGTAAAATTATGGATTTCCTTCTGTTCTCAATCTCTGGGATTATCTTCAATGCTGTGAGCCTGGAGATTTCCCCATGTTGTGCTGGCCACTGAAATAAATCTGACACAGTCAAAACATTGAACAGCAAGTGATTTGTTTTCCTCCTGAAACCACAAATAGAGTTCATTGTTCTTTACACATCCGTGATAAACAGAAGGGAAAGGAAAAAACAAGAAACATTTTGCAAAGAAAAACTTTTAAAAATATTCGGTAACGTACAGGATGTTTTGGAAGTAGACAATGACAAATGTAACATCACATGTCAGGGCTGAAATGAAGGTGTGCATGAAATTTGTGGAAATTACAAGTTCCAGAGAAGCTGAACTTAATAAGTTCTTGCAGCTGTGGTCAAACAAGTCCCTGTGTCTTTACAGACATTATCCTAACAGCTCAAATGACATGGCTAATGAAATGGTAATACACTGGTTTTATTCATCCTAGGCTGTCCAGGAGTAGGGAAAGATCTGGAAAATCAAGTACAGTGTTAAAACAAAAGTGAAACTGTCCATTTTGGTCGGAACCATGAAATGATTCATGTTATCTAAATGGTGAGAGATTTCAGAATTCCACAATTTGATTTGATTTATTATTGCCACATGTACCGATGTGCTTGAGAAGTGCTGTTTTGCATGCTATATCGGTAGAATATAGTGAAAAAAAAACCAACATACAGGAACAGCAAATAATCAGGAAAGCTGATTGAAGCCTATCATTCATCGCATGGGGAATTTAATAAATAACTGAGAAGGTTTTGCTTTAATAAAGCAAAGCATTCATGAGACTGTATCGAGCCAAATGTGCACAGCATTGGCTTCATTTAAGGAAAGAAGTAAATTCATTGAGGGCCATTCAGCAAACATTTATGAGACTGGTGTTTGGAAGAAGTGGGATGGCATGTTTTCTGAATAGAAATTAAACAGGATAGCTTTGTAACCCTTGGGCTCGGGAAGGACACGAGTTGATTTGATGGAAGTTTCCTAGACCTTCAGGGTTCTTGACAGAGTAGATGTGGTCAGGATGTTTGAATATCTTTGAAGGCAGGAGTGTAGAGATTTTCACCAAGTGAGCAAAATGGGAACGTTCAACATAGATAGACAGGAAAACAAATCTGAGGTTATGATCAAATGAGCCATGCTTTGATTTAATATAGAACACAGAGCAGAGAACATTAAAGTGCAGTACAGGCCCTTCGGCCCTCGATGTTGCGCTGACCTGTGAAACCAATAGGAAGCCCATTTACCTTCTTACCCATCTTGGTGTCATTGAGGAATTTAGCAACCACATCTTCAGCCTCTTCAACCAAGTCATGACATTCATTCTAAATTGTTGAGGTCCCAGTGGCAATCCCTGTGTCAAATCACTTGTCACATCTCATCAATCTTCTGTACATGCCAATGAGCTTTTGTTTTCCACAACAACATTTGATGCTGCACCTTGTCAAATGTCTTTTGAAAATCTCAGTACAGGATATCCACAAGTTTTCCTTTGTCCACTGCACATGCGAATACATAAAAGAACTTTAATCATTGGTTAAAATTGAAATCCCTTTTGCAAAATCATGTTGACTCAGCATTGACTGCCTCCTGGAATACAGTGTCCAGGACAGTTGCCCCCTCCTTGATCTACTGCATTCCCTGTACTTTCATAAACTCTGGGCTGAAACCTCTCAATCTGAAAATATGTGTTTGTATTAAGTCAATACAATGTGGAGCTGGAGGGACACAGCAGGTCAGGCAGCATCAGAGGAGGAGGAGAGTCGACGTGTCAGGCCTAGAGCCTACATCAGGAGTTTGCCCTGTACCTTTCAGGAGAGCTTAGTCAGTGCAATTACAACACACCAATGCATGGGAGATCAAAGGAAATTTGCGACACAATATTTTTATTTCTAAGATGTATTTTTGCTGAATATGAAAATACTTTAAGTATCTAATACAGCATATTCAAATCTAAAACCAATAGCATTTTCAACAAGTTAGAAAATGTGAGATTTGTGCAACTATAGTAGACTGGTGTAGAAATTCTGGGCCATTGATTCTGAATTCCAAAATGGATCCATTGACAAAAAGATGATCTGAACTTTCCCCTCCAATGGAAAGATGATCTGCTTTGAATAGAAACACTTTGGACAGAGAAAATTACTCAGCTTCATCTTCTATCCGTTACGAACTGTCATATGCAACCTCAATACTTCAGGCCCTGCAGCATAGATACTAAATCGCAGAGCATCATCTAACATTCTGCTTTCTTAATGAACACAGTTGCCTTGTTAATTGTAATCATACAAGCATCAGCAAATTTAATGGTTCATTTGTTGCAGCTCAATTATTTTAATGTTTACTTCAAAATATATTGTTATGAATTCTCCAAGGGCCATGTTATCTACCAAGCATTGTATTGTACTTCTTCTGTTCATGAAGCTGTTATGGATCCTAATTCATACCTGTTTATCATTGTTTTGAATTGATTTTTAACTTCATTTTAATTCCCTGAATGGTTTCCTTTTGATACATTCAAGGTACAGGCCACATTTAGCATCTGAACCAGCAAAAACATGAACCAGGGACTGACAGAAGTTCATTCCACATTTAATAAACACAAGGTCAAACAGTATTCTGTTTCCTACCATTCCTTTGATGAAAACGCATCACATAAAAAACAGCACAAAAACAGGTAACTTGATTACTATTGGACTGATCTTTGCAGGAATTTGCTATACACAAACTAGCAACTGTGCCTCCTACTTTGCAGCAGTGACTGCACTTCAGAAATATTTCTTTGGCTGAAAAATGCTCTAGGAAGTTCGCAGGTCAGAGAAGATGTCGGGAAGATGTATATTTCTTCACTTCTGTGCATTGCCTTCCAGCCTCCCAGGCTGCACCTGAAACTAATTCTGTCCCAAAACTTCATTGTCTGGATACAATTCATACTGTTTTCTCATTAGTAGCTTCACACTAAGTTCCTGTCCTGCACACTATGCAAAATATTTGTCCTCAATTACAAACCTCTTCAGAACCTCACCTTGGCCAGGTAGTGACCTCTCGCCCTGTATTGCAGTCTGCGACATTAAATCTCTTGAATCTGGGGTTCTTCTCTCTGCCCCTTACACTGGTGGCAGAATTCTATGCTATTGTAGTTACCTGCTCTGGAATAACCTCCCAACTTCTTATTGTTTTAATGCTTCACCCTTTGCTTTCCAAAGCCTCTGTAAAATCTATCATGTCTCAATCATGCTTGCTGTCATCTCCATTAACTTGCTGCTTCCCCCTCCATGTCTTCTCCCTGTTTCACAAAGCACCTTGATAGGTTTATGACACGAAAAGAGATGCGCAACAGCAACTGGTTATAGCACCCAAAAGTTAGACCTAAATTGTCTCCTAAGTCTCAAGTCTGGCTGTTTTGAACAACACACAGATTGCCGTACTCACACAGCCCAGAAAAAAATACAAAATCACATTTTGTGTGTACACACAAGGGACTAATTCTTTGTTGAGGCCTTACAATGAAAGATTTGCTTGTAGATTTTAAGGAACTATGTTAAAAACGGTTGCCTATAAACTGCAACCAATAGGTTTTTAAAACATATACAGAACCAAAAGCTGGGCGAATGCAAGTCCAAGACCCTGCTTTCTAAAACAAAACTAGCTGCTGCCAGATATAATTGACAACACCAATCCAACCAGCCATCCTGATTTCTGACATGCACCTCTCCTTTCTTATCACAACAGGTCTCTTTTCAAGGACACCAGTTCCCTCCCCATCACAAATCTGCTGAGAAAAAACATGGTGAAAAGTTTAATCTAATCTGTACAGTTTCCAGTGAAGATGCGTATCTTCCAAGGAGCTATATCTCACCTCAGTACCGTCGCCAGCTCAGTCAAAATGCAGGACTTACCAATAAATCAGCGATATCAATACGGCACTTTGCAGGAACAATGTGCAGTAAACTGACAGACAGATCAAAGTTACGGGTAATTCCCAGTGCCAACTCCCAAACATTGACCTTGTTTAGGGATATGATTTGATTATATCAGTGACACATTAGTTCTTGCATCAAGGGTGACTATTTTTTCAAATGAGATCAGAGCAGAACCAAAAGTAGAGAAATTATTCTCTCAGCTTGCAATTGCAGAAACAATATCTGTTCTTGTTACTTCAAAGTTAAATAATGCAGTCAAAAACAGAAAAAAAGTGTTCTGTTTTTATCACAGTTCAATTTCTGGTTCAACAGTTTTGTGAGGGTGAAAAATAACATTGAATTTTACTTTACAGAATTCCTACAGTGTGGAAACAGGCCATAAGGTCCATCTAGTTCACACTGTCCCCTGAAGTGCACCCAACCAAATCAAACCCCCTACCTTATCCCTGTCACCCTGCATTTCCCTTGGTCAGTCCACCTCACCTGAACATCTTTGGGCTGTGGGAGCAAACCAAAACACTCAGAGAAAATCTGGAAGTTAATTGTTAGTTTTGTGTTTGACCATTCTTCAAAAGTGCTTTATTAACTGTGAAGCACTTTGAAACAGCGTTTCTGAAAAGGACTATATACGCACGAGTCTTTATTTCTTCAAAGGTGGAATAGCACATTTAAAAGTATGTCCTGTTTAAAGAATGTACGCACAAGTACAATTTCAGATATTTTGCAGAAAATTTCTTCCCTACTAATCCAACAACAATATTTTGAAAGGATGTTGGAGATGCCACAATGTTTGAGTGGTGGAGTGGGCCTGACTGTGTTACTCCTCTTGGATTCAACATGGACTCATGATGGATGGCCTCATCCTGTGCCAAAAACAGCTCTAAAATTCCCATAAACTGATTTTGTCCCATATGAACTGTGTACCTTAGCTTATGTGGGGATGCATATCTGAAGTTCCAACACAAGAACAGGATATTAGACCCTCTGTACAAGCAAACTATTCCAACCATCTGACCCAAATCCTGTCAATCCTCTATTACTTCATCCAGCTTTCCAAACTACTCATAAATTTTAACATAGTCACTGCCGCAACTCTTAAATGCTGATAGTGAGTTCCACATTCTCACAACCCTCTGTGTGAAACAGATCCGTCTGCCTTCTGCTCAAAATCTTGTATTTGTGGCCCCATGTCCTTGACTCATTAACTATCACCCATGTCTCTCTCATTTTATCATGTTTTTAAACACGACCATATTATCAGCATAGAAATATGCAATTTTCCAGTGACTTGTTTTCAATTCTTTCTCTGTTATTTCCATTTTCTAATATCAGTCGGTATCCTTATGAATCTGTGTTGTACTCCTTCTAAAATTTCAATGTTCTTTTATGGAACCTAATATTGAACATAAAAATAAACTGGATTAAACACTGATTATAATTAGAGATTACGCAGTGTTTGTGTGTACAACAGGCACTGTTCCTTCCCACAGTGTTTGTTCAACTAGAGTGCACCATTGTCCTGAAGTGTTTGTATAATGGCAGCTACTTTATAATTGATCACTGCTAATCAGTCCCATAATTTGTCTTTGACTGGTTTGAACCTGTGTATATGACATGACACATTAAAGAAGCTGCCTGGCATCTCATAGAATACACAAACTACATTGTGGGAGCAGGCCACTTGGCCCATCGATTTCACACTGACCCTCCAAGGAGGATCCCAGCCAGACCCACCCTTGTACACTGTGGGCAATATAGCTTGGCCAATTTATGTAACCTTAATGTCTTTGGACTGTGGGATGAATCTGAAGCTCCCGGAGAAATCCCACATAAACATGCGGAGAATGTGCAATCTCCATATAGACAGTCGCTCGAGGCTGGAATCGACCCTGGGACGGTGGCACAGTGACGTAGCAGTACCACCCACTGAATCACTGTGCCACCTCCTCCATTGGAAGTTCCCACATCCCGTGACGAGTGACATAATTGGAAGTGCTTATGGACAGTGAGTTTTTCAGTAAGTTTGTACAAGGAAAGCAGTGTAATTTCAATCGAGAATGTCTGTACTGCTGAGAAACCAGAGACAAGCAAGTGTGTACACATATCGGCAGAAACAACAGGACTTATTAATGGTGATCTATGTGTAAGGAATTGCCAGGAATATTGTTAGCAGCAAAGAGGAGAAAGTAAACAGCAACTTCAGTCATGCATCATGGTTTATGGAATAAGCAGCTGTGCAGAAAGATTGCCAGGCACACCAACAACCTGGGGAGTATTGCTGACCAAAGAGACCTTGCAATGCAGGTTCATATTTACTTGAAAGTGGAGTCACAGGTTGACACGATAGTGAAGAAGGCATTTGGTGTACTTGCCTTTATTGGCCAGTGCATTGAGTACAGGAGTTGGGAGGTCATGTTGCAGGACAATGGTTAAGCCACTATTGGAATATTGTGAGCAATTCTGGTGTCTTTGCTCCAGTAAAGATGCTGTCAAACTTGAAAGGGTTCAGAAAAGATTTACAGGGATGTTGCCAGGGTTGGAAGTTTTGAGCTAAAGGAAGAGGTTGAATAGACTGGGACAAATTTCTCTGGAGCATCAGAGCCTCAGGGTGAGCCTTATAGAGGTTGATAACATCATGAGGGACATGTATAGGGTAAAAAGACAAAACCTTTTCCCAAGTTTGGGAGAGGCCAAAACTGGGGGACATGGGTTTAAAGGGAGAGGGCCAAGATTTAAAAGGGATCAAGGGGCTACATTATCATGCACAGGGTGGTGCATGGATGGAATGAGAGGGATATGGGCCAAAATATGGCAAACGGGACTAGATTTATTCAGGATATCTGGTGGGATGGATCAATTGGATGAAGGCTCGGTTTCTGTGCTGTTTGTCTCTATGAATCTGTGATAGGTCCCTGAGTCTCATGCTGGTACAACATATTTTGCAGGAAGCTGGTAGAATTTTGATGAGAAAAGCTTGCCACCAGTTGTCACATTCCAGCCTCCTGCTCTCTCTTGTTTTTCGTGGTTACGGACACATTCCAAGCAATTTGGCTCATATTCTCAAACACTTGTTTTTTCCAAATTATGATCCTCTTTCTCCACCACAAACACTCTTTCTCTCCCTCTCCTTCTCTCTCCCTCACTCACTCACTCACTCTGTCTCTCTATTTCTCTCTCAAACTGTGGGATATTTGTTCGTACTTAATATATTCTGAGTCAGAAAAACTCTGAGTAATCATATGGAAATACATATCTGCTGAGAGATTTTATTTCATCAAGTCTGTGCCAGTCAAAATCAAGCACCTGACCATATTAAACACATTTTTCAGTACTTGACCCTGATCCTTAGAGCCATATAGTCAGAAAGTCATAGAGCAATACAGCAAGGAAACAGGCCCATCGGCCCAGGCTTATCCATGCTGACCATGATGCCCACTCAGCTTGTTCCAATTACCCTCACTTTTTCCATAACCCTCTAAACACTTCTCTTACATGCGCCTGTCCAGATGATTTTCCAAATATTCTGTGTAACGTATCTCTTTCTCTCAACCTTACTAGTTCTGGGAATATCCTCATAAATCTTCTTTGCATACTTTCCAGTTTAAGCATGTCCTTCCTATAACAGGGTGACAAAAACTGGACACAGTATCCCAAGTGAGGTCTCACAAATGACTTAGACAACTGTAACATAACATCCCAACTCCAATGCTCAATGCCCCGACCGATGAAGGCTAGCATGCAACATGCCTTCTTCACCACCCTGTCCACCTGTAACGCTGCTTCCAATGAACTGTGTACTTGTTCTTGGAGCTCCCTCTGTTCCACAACACTCCTCAGGATCTTATCATTTACTGTATAGGTCCTACCTTGGTTTGACTTTCCAAAGTGCAGCATCTCACACTTGTCTGTATTGAATTGAATTTGCAGGCCTCATACGCCCTGGCATCACAAGTGCACATTTAATACTATTGCAGTGTTTTTTTGGGGTTTCTGACTCAACCTTCCTCACAGGCAATGATTTCCAGAATTCCACCACTCTCTGGGTGAACACAACTTCTGTCCTGTCTCCACTCAACCTCTACTCCTTACTTTATATCCATGACTCCCTGTCATTCATCCTTCATTCAAGGGCACATATTCCCCCAGTCCATCCTATCTATGCCCCCTATCATTTTTAACCGGAATCACTCATGCCCTGCTCAATCTCCTCATGGAAAACAAACTCAATCTGTCCAATCTCCCTTCCAACTAAAACTCTCCAGCGTAGGCAACATCTCCTCTGCACCCTCTCCAGTGCAATCACATCCCTCATATCATGTAAATTCCAGAATAGCTGTGGCCTAACCAACATTTCATGAAGTTGCATCATTACCTCGCAGGTCTTAAAATCTATGCCTCGGCTAATAAAGGCAAGTGTTCTGTATGTTTTTTTAGGGACCACTTCATTTAGTTAACCTGTTACCTTAAGGTACTGGGATGTGTGCACCAATGCCCCTCTGATCAACGAAACTTCCCAGGGTCCCATTGTTCATTGTGTATTCCATGCCTGTTTGCCGTGTCCAAGCCCATCACCTTGCTGTCATCCAGACCGAATTGCATATGTTGGCCTTCATTGTGAAAATGATTCTCGTACTTATGAAGTGAAGTGTGTTACTACAAGTGTACAGGCCTTGGTTAGATGACACCTGGTGGACTGTGTGTCGGTTTTGTCGTCATACCATGGGAAGAAATTCTAGCTCTGGTGGAAGTGCAAACAAGGTTTCTCAGACCAATTGCTAGAAAGGCCGCTCTGACATAAGAAGATGATGGAGAGTAAAATATAGGGACAGACGAAGGATTAAATCTTACAGTGATCAGTAGGATGATGTACTGAATTATGGAATATTGCAATAATCAATGAACTGCTGTAACTTAACAGAATGAGGTGCCTGAACAGATCAAGCGAGTGTAGACCAATGGTGGTATAACAAGGCTAGCTATTAACGGCAGCTTAATTAGGTTGATTAAAGCATGTAACTTAGAAGCAAGGACTGGCATGACGTAATGGGGTCAACCTGAGGCGAAGGACCATTGGGCAGATGAAGTAATAATTAATTATTATCTTAGTTTGAAGAAGTAACAGCCATAGTGGCAGAGACAGAGAGAGATAACATAAACTTACAGCATTGACTTCCTGCCTAAGTGTAGAAAGATATCCCCTACTGACGCCATTGTGCATGCCGGCAACCTGAGAAAGAGCACGATAACTGAAAATGTATAAAGGATAACAAGCCCCGAGGATCGGGGGCGATCGGGAAACCACTTTCTGATTAGCTCAGCTTTTGTTTGCAAATAAAAGTTTAACTTCCTGGAGAATTCTCGGCGTCTCCGTGTAGTTTCTCCACTACAAAGACAGACTGGATTGCACAGGGCTATCACAGAAAGAGGAAATGCTGGAGAACATCTAGTGGTGTGGAAGATTTGTGGAGAATGAGCAGAATTCACATTTTGAGTCAAATGATTCATGTTCAGAACATGGGTTCAGAACAAGGCTTGAAACTTTAACTCTATTTTCTCTCCACAGATACTCCCATAACTCTTGAGTTCCTCCAACAATTTCTGTTAATTATTTCAGATCTTCCACATCAGCAGTTCTTTGATTTATTTAGACGGGGACTACATTCACTGGAGATCAGGAAAATATGGTGTGGGAAGTCTCTTAAATTCTAAGAGGACACGGCAAGGTGAACAGAGAGGAGGATGTTCCTGGTGGCTGAGTTGTCCTGAGATAGGTCTCACATTTTAAGGATAATTTGTGACGAAGGGAGGGTGTGTAAGCTGAGATTGTGATGGAACTGAACTCACACATGATAGACTGAAGGTTATTTTTTGTTTTTATATCTCTATGATGCTATGACCCTCTCCCATGAACATCCTTCCTTCCACTAACCTAGTCACATATTGACCCGCGAGAATAAGAAAACCAGGCTGTCAAGCAGCAGAGATAATGGGAACTGCAGATGCTGGAGAATTCCAAGATAATAAAATGTGAGGCTGGATGAACACAGCAGGCCAAGCAGCATCTCAGGAGCACAAAAGCTGACGTTTCGGGCCTACACCCTTCATCAGAGATCAGGATACTGCCTGGTTTAGAGATATGAGCCAAAAGAGGAGGCTGGAAAAAACTCAGTTTTGTTTTCTCTGGAGTAGTAGAGGCTCATAGGAGACTTGACAGAATTTTACAAAATCATGAGATGCCCACATCGGGCTTACAGTCAGAGTCCTTTGTTCAAGAGTTGAAGTTCTAAGACCAGGGTGAATGTGAACACATTCATTTCAGATGAGAGGGGGAACGTTCAAAGGAGATGTCAGGGGCAAATTTGTAACACTGAGATTGGTAGGCATCTGGAATGCACGACCGGGGGTGGTGAGGGCAGATACATGAGGGTGTTACAGGGACTATTAACTTCGTACATGAATATGCAAGGAATGGAGGGATGTGGACGAGGGCAGGCAGAAGAGATTTGTTTAATTTGGTGTCATGTTTGGTGCAACATTGTGGACCGAAGGGTCTGTTGCTGTGTTGTACAGTTCTATGTTATATGACACTAGACAATTCATTTAATCTTAAACTACAGAATAACAGTATTGTTTCTGTGACCAACATTCTTTCGAACAAATAACAAATCTCACATTACACTGAACAATTATATTTAAAATCCTGAATATTAATAGTCGCAGATTACAGGATAAATATGGATTGTACATTTTTAAGAAGTTTTGTTCGAACAGATGTTCTGTTGATTATTTCCAGACCTTCATGAACAATTCTGCAAATCAATTTCCTTTTTTTCGCTTTCTTGATATGTATGAGTTTGATTTTCTTGAATTTCAAAACTGCGAGTCTCTCACAGATCCCAGGGAGAGAATTCACACGCTTTCTGTCACATTTCCTCTCCAGTTTGAACAGACACGATCATTCCTCCCTTTTTAATCTGCTGGATGCAAATGGGGAGAATAGATCATGTGATGTTCTTCTGTAGAACAACTAACCTCCTTGAGGATGACAAAGCTCATCATATTCATTCAAACATGCAGTTTGAAGCATCTAGAGCAGTGTTTAGACATAAGTCCAGAACAAATCTTCCATCTCAAACTCCAACTGGGAAACAAAGTTCCCATACAGCACAGCTGATTCCTGCTCCTGTTCTGAACCCACTTGCAATGAAGGCTAACACAACTTCTATGCACATTCTGCAGCTGAAATGTCAAATAACTAACATGCAAAGGCACTCAGGTTGGGTTGCACATCTCCATTTCCATGCCTTACTGTTTCTGTTACCAAAATTGGCCGTGTCACATGAATCCAAATTATAAATCGTCTGCCATGCATTTGTGCTCTCAGCCAGCTTTTCCTAATCACACTGAAACACCTAGTCAGCCGACTCACCTGAATCATGAACATGTCTTCTGAGATCCTGCATAGAACAAGTCCAGGATGATATTCACATTAATGTGATATTTGCAACATACATTGAAACTCCTCGGGTAAAATAGATTATTTGACAACCCCCTCCACCATCCAGAAGGTCAACAGTATCAGGTGCATACAGAATCAACAACCTTGATTGGACATTCGTGTGAATCTACAGAATTTAAAGGAAATGTATTGAAATTGACTCCTTTGTTACACACCAGTTGCTCCTGTGTTTGTCACTGCTTCCCAGCTAAATGATAACTGTTGTAATCCTTGCAAGTGAAAGGTGTGGCCTTATCCAATGTGACACTCGTTACCTGCGAGCCATGGCAGCGGCAGAGAGTTCTATCAGGTTCGCATCACTGTCGATAACTTTGTTAATATTTGTTACCAGAGCGAGATATTGCACAGAAGAAACAGAAAAGTGGTCATTTTATGTGTGAGTCTGTTACTCATCTTGAAAAATAATCCCAGGTATGAGATTTGAATCTTACCTTGTGTTCAACAGACAACACTGGGGATATGTTGCTATATTTGAACATTCCGTTCTTTCTGCATGGATAGTATTTGGCTGAGTTGGCTGTTATTTGTCTCCACTGTTCTCAATTATTCGGTTATTACTGCTCAATGCTGTGAGTACGAGATGCATATTCATTGCCAATGAAATCCATAAGATGTTAAGTTGTTGAGGAGTGAAAAATGTACATCTGGATGATCCTGAGATGATGAAACTAACAAAAATTCATCATACTGCTGTTTGCTGTAACCTGCAACTTCATATTGATTTGGGAAACACATGTGAGCGTTTTCTTTGCATCCAAATATCAAAGTTTATTCTGAAACATGTTTAAATGACCCAATGATTTTCATAGACTAAGTCAGTCAAATGCTGCACTCATACTTGTATTTTGTGACCTTGGCTAAATTAAGACAAGAGCTGAAGAAAAGTGTGAAAATTCCATGACAAGCTCTGGTTAATTACCAAAACAATGGAAATGCAGAAGAATTCAAACTGCTAGCCTTGCATTTTATTGACATGTGATTCCAAGTTTTGATGTCCATTTTTCACAAGATCCCACAACAGATCCCAGTTTTCCGTACATACCTGATGCGCTATGAATGCTATGGTTTCCTCATGATGATTTAGTAACCAAGATAAATGAGGTATTGTTGTCAAAGCTTTTCATTGTCATTGAGCCAAGTCTTGAATTGAATGTAATACAACTTACACTGTTGATAACATAGAGTTATTAACAAGAAACAATATCTCTTATGCTTGTGTGTACTTCTGGAATTCACATTCTTGAAGGGATGTGATGACACTGGAAAGGATACAAATGATCTTCACCAGGGTTCGGAAGCTTGACCTATTAAGAGAGATTGGCAGACAGTTTTCTGTTTTCTCATTGGCATAGAAGAGAGTGAAGGACAAAATAATTTTGATGCCTAAAATTATCAGGAACATAGATTGGCTTTGGGGAAGTGCTGGAAAATGGTATTAGGATGGTTTCGGGCCTGGATCCTTCCATTAGCTTTCCTGCTCCTCTGATGCTGCGTGGCCTGCTATGTTCATCCAGCTCTACACCTTGTTATCTCAGACTCCAGCATCAGCAGTTCCTACTATCTCAGGCCTCTGTGACTCTAACTTTAGCGAAAGAGAAGCATTGAACTTTGTCACAGAATCCACTTGTTCAGATACATCGTCACTGTCTTCATGGGAATCACAGAAATACTGATGTGATTAACTCACTCATTTACTTTCTTAGGAAGGGGTGTGATGGTGGCTCAGTGCTGCCTCACATTGTCATGGAGCCATGTTCGCTGCCACCCACAGGCAGGTTTGTGCATTCTCCCCTTGTCTGCATGGGTTTCCTTCATGTGCTCTGGTTTCCTCCCACTGTCCAAAGGTGTGCAGGCAAATGGCTTATCCATGGGAAATGCAAGATTACAGTCATTGGGTAATGGTGAATCTGTGATAGATACTCTCTGGGGCTTTGGTGTGGAGTTGATGTGCCTTAATGGCCTGTTTCCACACTGTAGAAATTGTATCTTAAGATATATTGACACATGACCTTCCTCAATATACAATATCGCCACTGCCTTTACACTTGAACATTACACAATTTTATTCATTTGTTTCCATGTTTGTTCCTCACATTGTGAGGAAGAAAGTAGAGAGTCTGAGAATTCAGTGAGATTGACATCAGTTCTAAAGGCCATTTCCCCTCATTGCTGGAGTAGGTAAGAGGCAATACAGTTGAAGGAATTCCATTATTTCCAATATTGTTGCAGTGGAGCACCAGAACCAGCTTCTTTGTTGACTCATCTACTTGTTTCAGGCAAACAATAACTGACAGTAAATCACTTTTCATTTTGCCAGACTGGAAACATGCAGATTCTTTGTCACAATGAAATTCTTGTGATCATGGCCTTGCAGGGGTGAAAAGGGACCAAATTAGAGAACAACCCAAGGAATTGAAATCTCCAACCCGAATGCCCCCACCCCCAGCTCTTTTCGGAATCTCACTCTCATCGGTGCATGTGTCAATAGAATTTCAACAGATTACAACAAGGGCACAGGCTTTGCCCTCGCCACCTCTCACTCTGGCTATTGCCTTGTAGACAGGGAGAGAATTCTCAAGAGAGTTCTTCATCCTGAAATCCTGGAGGCATTGGAAACTCAGAACTCCTGCTCAAAACCGGTGTGTTCAGCATGGATACTCCATAGCTTTGCTCCAGCCAATTCGAGCAACCCCCTTTCTGTCTTTGCTTTATCATTCATGAAACTCACAGTTCCTGTAATCCTGGGTTCACAGCTCCATCCTTTGTACCGATTGCTACATTGTTCACATGGGTGGCATAAAGATCAAATTTTGAGGCCCCACAAAAAAGCCCAAGGATAGCCTTCACAGCAAAAGCATCGACAGCCCCATAGTCGCGATCACTGTGTGATTCCATACTGGGATTGAATGAATTAAAATAACTTCCTTTTAATTCATTGTTGGGATGAGAGCGTCACAGCCCAGGGAAAACCCTTAATTACCCAGAGGGAAGTTAAAATTCAGCCACATTGCTATGAGTCTGGACTTACGTGTCAGCCAGACCACATAAAGATGGCATTTTCCTTTTACGAAAGGACATGAGTGAACCAGATGGGTTTCCCCCAACAATCAGGAATGAATTCATGGTCAACATTTGTCTCTTACTTTCAGTTTTTTATTGAATTCAATTTCCACCATCTGCCATGGCAGGATTCAAACTCATGTCCACAGAACATCATCTGTGTTGAATCTAGTGTTAATGCCACAAAGCCATTGCCTCCATCTACCAATGCAGCTGAGATTAACAACTTCTTCCCACCACTGCCTCACCTATTACTGATCGCTGTTTGCTCCAACTCACTATGACTCCACTTGGGACTCACAGCTATTCCCTACAATACCCCTCATGGTTTGCACACACTATCCCACACCATTTCTGTTTGCTGCTCACTTTGAATTCCGTGTACTGGTGGCAACCAAAGAACACAGCTCTCACTATTGCTTGCATTTGAGTTTTCTTTTGTCCTTGAATGATTCTGCAGCCATACAGTGAGTACTTGACGATCACTTTTATTCTCACATTCAGGCTCAAGATACCAATCTCTCCCTAGATGTTGATGTTGTACGCCCAGCTCAACATAATAAGTGCAAAAAAATTATCCCAGCATCCACACAATTTCAGATAATAAGGGAGCTAGCTAAGAGGTAAAGCTCTCCCTGCTTTCCCTACTCATATCACATTTCAAAATATAACCTTTGTATTTTGTGAAGACTTGCCTCAACAGTGGAGGAACATGGAGCTGAATTTTCAGTTCTGCGAATATCACATTTGTTTTATGTTCTTCATGTCTGGATATACTTTGAACATTAAGTTGAAAACAGCATTGACAAGAAACTATGAGATTTCAGGTTAATGCCGAGCAGCAACTGTTATGATACTTGCTTCGAAACCTTTGGGTTTTGTGAGCACCACAGGGGGAAGGAGCCGACAGAAACGTTTTTATGCAAGGGACGAGTATATAGGCAGTTGAATGTCATCATCTAAAAACAGGAGCCCTGAGATGCTTCGAATCCACTGAGGAGAAAACTTCAAATTGTATTGTTGGAAATGAAGAGAACTTCGTGTCAACAAAATGTTCCTCACGGCCCTTGTTAAGTAAGATTGAGCTGAGTTGGAAATTGTTTGAATGATCAGGGAAAGACATATTGTGAATAAAATGGCAACCAGTGGTAGGACAGGAATTTCTTGAAAGGAAATGAATCGCACACGTGCCAGATCCCAAGAATATTTAACACGGTGATAGAGGGAACACTTTACTGACTTCAGAGAGTCTGTAACACTGTTAATTTCGACAAATGATTTATGATTTTCACAATACAATAGGTCCAGTAAACTTTAGCTCACAAGATCTGCCTCTAGTTTTGTTTTATATAAGTAACAAACATCTTTGTTCTTTCATGAAAGGGACATGAGCAATCTCTTTCTGATATGTTCAAAGAGTAACCAAAACACAGAACAAGCCTCAAAAATAAACTATATAGTCCACCAAAAGGAATTCACTACAGTGTCTGATTTAGGGTCAGCAGTGCTATCATGCCAGATCAGTAAACCTGCACACAGTGCCAGGAGGGCAGAGTATGACAGTCAAACTGTCACAGGGTAAAACAGCAGGGAAACAGACTCTTTGTACTCACTTGTCGGCGCTGACCAGATATCTGAAACTGATGGTGTCCGATTTGCCAGCATTGGCCCATATCCAGTAAACACTTACTATTCCTCTAACTATTCAGGTAACCCCTATAACCATAGAAGGTGCAAGACGTGCCCCTTCACCTCCTCCCTGCTCACCACTCCAAAGGCCAAAACAGTCTTTCCAGGTCAAGTAGTCTGGAGAGCCTGGAAATCTTGTGGAATGGATTTACTGCACACAAAGTGCTCCACTCTGCATTGGAGAAAGCAAATGCAGACTGGGTGACTGCTTTGGAAATACACCTCTGGTCTGTGCACAAGCATGGTCCTGACCTTCCTGTAGCCGGTTATTTTAACACAACATCCTGTTTGCATGCCAAAATGTCTGCCCTCAGCATGCTGCAGTATTCCCATGAATCATTGTGCAAACTGGAGGAACAACATCTCACTTCAAACTGGATACTTTGCAGCCTCTGGATGTAATGTTGAGTTCAACACCGTCAAATTTTTGTTTTCTTTTAGCTTGTTATCATGTCCTCCCCACCCCACTCCCATCCCAGTACTGTCCTTTGAAGTCTGGCAGGAGACACAACATTGTTCTGCCATTCTCACTTCATCTGAACTATCAACATGTCTGTCAATCATTTCATCTGAACTATCAACATATTTTCCCCACCAGCACCCTACACTCACTACCCTCACTCCTCTGCAAACTATATCATAGACGCTGTCCCCTCCACACTTCACCAGCTCTGATGACGAGTCATCTAGACTCGAAACGTGAGCTTGCTCTGTCTCCATGAATGTTATCTACCCTGCTGTGATCTCCAGAATTTGTTGTATTCAGTGTCTATCCCAATAACTTTTAAATGTTGTAACTGTAACTGCCTCTATCATTTCCTCGGAGAGATCGTTCCACACATGTTCCACGCTCTGTGTGAAAAAGTTGACCGTCAGATGACTTTTAGATCTTGCATCTTTCATCTTAAATCAATGCCCCGTCTTAACTTGGAATAGCCGACCACATGAAGAAATACCTTAGTTATTCACCCTGTCCATATCCTTCATGATTTTATAAACTTCTGTCATGTCACCCCTCAGCATCTGACTCTCCAGGGAAAGAAGTTCTGGCTTATTCAGTCTCTCCTTGCAGCTGAAACCCTGCAAACCTGACAACATCTGTGTCAATCTTTTCTGAAATCTTCCAAGTTTTAAAATATCCTTCCTGTCTCAGTGAGGCCAGAATTGAATGCAGTATTCATGCTACAACTGGGACACTGTGTGCACCTCACTTCAGGAAGGCCCTGATAATACTCAACGGGGTTCAGAGGACATTCACCGGTATGCTGCCTGGGATGGAGAAATTGAGCTCAAAGGAGAGATTAGACAGACTTGGATTGTTTTCTTTAGAGCAGGGAAGACTGAGGGACGACATGGTTGAAGTGTATCAGATGATGAAAGGTACAGATAGAATGAATAGACAGCAGCTGTCCCCCTTGGTTGAGGGGTCAGTCATGAAAACGTCATAGTTTTAGGTTAATGGGCAGGAGATTGAAAGGAGATTTGGGGGAAAATGTCGTCACTCAGCAGTGGGTGGAATTTTGGAAGGAACTGCCTGGGATTTTAGTGCAGGCCAGAAACCTTACAACATTTTAAAAATATTTTGATGAGTACTTCAAATATACATACCATCCAGGAGCCTCGTCCGGGATCACAGAATCTCCTGTCTGTTCCCTTCAGCATTGAATCGCCCATAACTATCGCTGTCCTGTTCTTCCTCTATTCCCTCTGTGCCACGGAGCCAGGCTCAGTGCCAACGACCTGGCTGTAATGGTTTTCCCCAGAAGGTAAAACCCCCAACAGTATCCAAAGCGGTATACTTATTATTGATGGGAATGGCCACAGGGGATCTCTGCACTGTCTTCTTCATCCCTTTCCCTCTCCTCACAGTCACCCAGCTACCTTTGTCCTGAAAATTGGGTGTGACAACCTCCCTGTAACTCCTATCTATCAGCCCCTCTGCCTCTTGAAAGATCCTGAGTTCATTCAGGTCCAGTTCACGATCGCGGTCTGTGAGGATCTGGAATTGGGTGCACTTCTCACGGGTGAATTCAGAAGCGATACGAATAGTGACCCTTATCTTCCACATCCTACAAGAGGAGCATGCAACTGCCCTAGCTTCTATCCCCTCGACTCTAGGTTGCCAAAAGAGATAAAGATTAAGACAAGTTACCTTACCAAACCTCCACACAGTCTCTTGTCTTTGGTTAGAGCGGGAGGATGAGAGGGAGACACTGCTCGCGTAGTGCTTTGGGTTTAGCCAAAGCCCGAATATGTTAATAAAATGTGAGGCTGGATGAACACAGCAGGCCAGGCAGCATCTCAGGAGCACAAAAGCTGACGTTTCGGGCCGAGACCCTTCATCAGAGAGGGGAATGGGGTGAGAGTTCTGGAATAAATAGGGAGAGAGGGGGAGGCGGACCGAAGATGGAGAGAAAAGAAGACAGGTGGAGAGAATATAGGTGGGGAGGTAGGGAGGGGATAGGTCAGTCCAGGGAAGACGGACAGGTCAAGGAGGTGGGATGAGGTTAGTAGGTGGATGGGGGTGGAAGAACAGGTTAGGGAGGCAGGGACAGGTTGGACTGGTTTTGGGATGCAGTGGGTGGAGGGGAAGGGCTGGGCTGGTTGTGTGGTGCAGTGGGGGGAGGCGACGAACTGGGCTGGTTTTGGGATGCGGCTGGGGAAGGGGAGATTTTGAAACTGGTGAAGTCCACATTGATACCATTAGGCTGCAGGGTTCCCAGGCGGAATATGAGTTGCTGTTCCTGCAACCTTCAGGTGGCATCATTGTGGCACTGCAGGAGGCCCATGATGGACATGTCATCTAAAGAATGGGAGGGGGAGTGGAAATGGTTTGCGACTGGGAGGTGCAGTTGTTTGTTGCGAACTGAGCGGAGGTGTTCTGCAAAGCGGTCCCCAAGCCTCCGCTTGGTTTCCCCAATGTAGAGAAAGCCACACCGGGTACAGTGGATGCAGTATACCACATTGGCAGATGTGCAGGTGAACCTCTGCTTAATGTGGAATGTTATCTTGGGGCCTGGGATAGGGGTGAGGGAGGAGGTGTGGGAGCAAGTGTAGCATTTCCTGCGGTTGCAGGGGAAGGTGCCGGGTGTGCTGGCGTTGGAGGGCAGTGTGGAGCGAACAAGGGAGTCACGGAGAGAGTGGTCTCTCCGGAAAGCAGACAGGGGTGGGGATGGAAAAATGTCTTGGGTGGTGGGGTCGGATTGTAGATGGCGGAAGTGTCAGAGGATGATGCGTTGTATCCGGAGGGTGGTGGGGTGGTGTGTGAGAACGAGGGGGATCCTCTTTGGGCGGTTGTGGCGGGGGCGGGGTGTGAGGGATGTGTTGCGGGAAATGCGGGAGACGCGGTCAAGGGCGTTCTCGATCACTGTGGGGGGAAACTTGCGGTCCTTGAAGAACTTGGACATCTGGGATGTGCGGGAGTGGAATGTCTTATTGTGGGAGCAGATGCGGCGGAGGCGGAGGAATTGGGAATAGGGGATGGAATTTTTGCAGGAGGGTGGGTGGGAGGAGGTGTATTCCAGGTAGCTGTGGGAGTCGGTGGGCTTGAAATGGACATCAGTTACAAGCTGGTTGCCTGAGAAGGAGACTGAGAGGTCCAGGAAGGTGAGGGATGTGCTGGAGATGGCCCAGGTGAACTGAAGGTTGGGGTGGAAGGTGTTGGTGAAGTGGATGAACTGTTCGAGCTCCTCTGGGGAGCAAGAGGCGGCGCCGATACAGTCATCAATGTACCGGAGGAAGAGGTGGGGTTTGGGGCCTGTGTAGGTGCGGAAGAGGGACTGTTCCACGTAACCTACAAAGAGGCAGGCATAGCTGGGGCCCATGCGGGTGCCCATGGCCACTCCCTTAGTCTGTAGGAAGTGAGCACCTGACCAGCTCACAGAGACTGGCCCCCCTCAGTCCTGACCCGCTCACAGCGACTTGCCCCCTCAGTCCTGACCCGCTCACAGAGACTGGCCCCCCTCAGTCCTGGCCCGCTCACAGGGACTTGCCCCCTCAGTCCTGACCCACTCATAACGACTTGCAACTGCATTCCTGGCCCGCTCACAGCAAGTTTGCCCTGCAGCCCTGACCCGCTAACAGAGACTTAACCGCGCAGTCCTGACCTGCTCACAGCAACTTATTCCCTCAGTCCTGACCCGCTCACAGAATCTTCCCCCTGCAGTCCTGGTCCGCTCACAGCGACTTCTCTCTGCTGCCCTGTCCCGCTCACAGCCACTGGCCCCTACAGTCCTGGCCCGCTCACAGCGACTTCTCTCTGCTGCCCTGTCCCGCTCACAGCCACTGGCCCCTACAGTCCTGTCCCGCTCACAATGACTGGCCCCTCCATCCTGACCTGCTCACAGTGCCTTGCCCCTGCAGTCCTGAGTCGCTGACAGCGATTTCCCCTGCAGTCCTGACTCGCTGACAGCGACTTTCCCCTGCAGTCCTCACTCACTCACAGCGACTTGCCCCTGCATCCTGAGCCCCTCACATCGACCGGCCCCTGCAGTCCTGTCCCGCTCACAGCGATTTGCCCCCTCATTCCTGACCTGCTCACAGCGACTTGCCCCCTCAGCCCTGACCTGCTCACAGCGACTTGCCCCTCATTCCTGATCTGCACACAGGCACTTGTCCCCTCCATCGTAACCCGCTCACAACGACTTGTCCCCTCTGTCCTGACCTGCTCACAGCGTCTTGCCTCCCATCCCTCTTAGACAGGTCACCCCTTGCTCAGAAACAGCCCCAATTACCCATGAACCGGAAACCCTGCCCCCTGTGCCAGCTCCTTAACCATCCATTCATCTCACCTATCTTTCTATGACTTACCTCACTAACATGTGGCACTCGTGGCAACCCATAAATTATTACCCTCTCGGTCCTGCCTTTCAGCCTCTTTGCTAACTCGTTGTACACAGTCCGCAGGATGTCATCCCTCTTTCTGCCGATGTCCTTGGTACAAACATGCACAGTGGCCTCTGGCTGCTCACCCTCCCCTTAAGAATTTCTTGCAACCACTCAGAGATGTCCTTGACCTTGGCACCAGGGAAGCAACGCGCAGCCCTGGTATCTCAAATGTGGCTACAGAATCTATGCCCCCAACGAATGAGTCTCCAACCACGCTCGCTCACTTGGAGTTGCCTGACCCTGTCCCACACCAGGGTGGTTTGTACCATGGACCTGGCTACTGCTGATTATATAACTGACCCAGTTTAGTTTTAGATCAGTGTTAACCTTGGTTTAGTGGATAGCCAAACACCTCAGTAGTCTACAATACAGGAGAAATACATTCTTAAGCTCACGGATTCTGTGACAGTCAAAGACAAGCACTGAATTGTTCTAACCTGATTTCCAACACCTGGCCCATAGCCTTGCATGGCTTGCACATTTAAAAAAAAATGTAAGGATGATGTGAGGGTAAGGACATGGCATTTTTTTGATATGGTCATATTCTCTCTTGTTGGAGCTGATTGCTGCTTAGCACTTGTATGGTGCAAATGTAACTTATCCTTTATCAGGCCAAGCCTGATCATTGTCCAAGTCTCACTGTATTTTCTCTTCGTTGACTTCACTGTTGGGCCTAACCAACATTTTGTACATACCCTGCCTATTCTGAAACTCTATCACTTAATATTAAGTCTAATAAAGACAAGTATCCAATCTGCCTTCCAAACCACTTCAACGACCTGGTCCATTACATTGGGGGATCAACAGGCATACACATCAATGATCCCTCTGATCATTGGTGCTTGTGAGGTCCCTATGATTCATCATGGGCTCCAAAATCTGTTTGTGCTGTGTCACCTAATCCTTATCCCGTTTGTCCTTACATGAAATAATGTTCACAAACGCTTCTCAAAAATTCTTCCCAATCCTACTTTTTGCAATCATGACACAGGTGAGCATAAAACTTGGAACACTACTGCAACAGGAATGTGCCCTTTGGCCCACCATGTTGGGCCAAACATGAGAACAAAAGAAATAATCCCTTCTGCCTATCCTTGATCCATAGTCCTCCATTCCTTGCATATTCGTGCACTTAACTAAATGTCTCTTTTAAATGCTTTCATCGTATCTGCATCCACTACCACCCCGGGCAATGTATTCCACACTTTTAACATGCTCAGTGTGAAATATTTGCCCCTCACATCTCTTTTGAACTTCCCCCCTCTCAGTTTAAATGCATGCCCCCTAATAGTGGACACTTCAACTCCGGGGGAGAAATTTTCTGACCGTTAGCTGTATTTATGTATCGCCTAATTTAATAGACTGCTATCAAGCCTGCCCTCAGCTTCTACCGCTCCCGAGAAAACGAAGAGTTTTTCCAGCTTCTCCTTCTCGTTCATACCCTCTATTCCAGTCAGCATGCTGGTAAATCTCTTCCGCACCCTATCCAAAGCCTGCACATCCTTAGTGTAATGTGGCGGCCAGAATTGAATGCAATACTCTGTGTGGTCTCACCAAAGTCTTGTAAAGCTGCAATGTGACATCCTGACTCTTGCACTGAGTTTCCCTCAGCATAAAGGCAAGCATGCGATATGCCTTCTTGACCACCCTATCTACTTGTGTGGCTACTGTCAGGGAGTTATGGTCTAGGACCCCAAGATCCCTCTGGACATCACTGCTGTTTGGGGTCCTGCCATTAACTGTATCCCTTTCCTTAACACTTGGTCTCCTAAAATGCAACACCTCATGCCTGCCCAGATTAAATTCCATCGGCCATTTCTCTGCTCGTGTTTGCAATTGGTCTGTATCTTGCTGTGTCCTTTGACAACCTTCCATGCTGTCCACAAGTCCACTGGTCCTTATATCATCTGCAAACTTACTAATCCTCCATCTACATTTGCAACCAAGTCATTTACATATATCACAAACAGCAGAAGTCACATCGATGCGGAACACCACTCGTCACTAAGCTGCAGCCAGAAAAACAGCTTTCCACCACTGAGACGGCAAGAACTGTCGATGCTGGAATCAGAGTTAACCAAGTGTGGAGCTGGAGGAACACAGCAGGTCAGGCAGCATCAGAGGAACAGGAAAGCTGACATTGTTGATGCTACCTGGCCGGCTGTGTTCCTCCAGTCCTATACTGTGTTATCTTTGTTAGCCTTCCACTGCTACCGTCTGCCTTATATGGGCAGGCCAAGTCACCATGGATCTCATGGATCTTAATCTTCTGGATGAGCATACCATGAAGGACCTTGTTGAAAACCTTCGTAAAATCCATGTATATGTTATCAACTGTTCTACCCGAATTGATCACCCTTGTCACCTCCTTGAAAACTTCACCTCAATTGGTAAGACATAACCTGCCCCACATAATGCCATGCTGGCTGTCCTTTATTAGCCCATACTTTTGAGACATGAGGCACTCACCAGTCTGTAGTTTCCTGGAAAGTCCCTGTTTTCCTGCTTGAACAGAGGAACGACTTTATCCAGTTGCCAGTATCCGGAACCCCTCCAGTGCCGAGCAAGGATACCAGATCCTATTGAAAGTAATGTGTTGATGCATTTGTGTCATGATTGTGTTTTGTTTGAGCCCTAACATTTAAAGCAGTGTAAGAATGTCTTTGTGCAGCAGGCGAGGTGTGATGAGACTGAGCCTTCATACAATTGCAAGATGTTGAAAATTTGCCATTATTTATGAAAACAGTGATAAATTTCCATGATCAACATTTCTGTTACACTGCAATGATTATCCCGTGGCATGTAAAATCAGAAAGATACGATAAAATGAGACTGGGCCATATGCAGGGAGAATGTTTGCCTTTCATGTCTATAGAAGTAGTGAAATATTTCCATGAATCTAAAAGTCACTTTTCCGTTCATTGAAGGACACAATCATCGCCTTGGAAGCTTCATCACGATACTACTTTGCATTTCTGAAGAGGGAAGAAGAAATCAATATGCAAATTCAATTCCATGGTTTTGGAAGTCCCATTGAGAACACGATTCATTTGCGCCGGCATAATGCTCTGACCGAGAAAGAATTGAAGGTGAGTTTGTAGTTTGGAAGATCGCAGCAATTTATACATCAACTTCTTCATCGATAATGTTCCATTGCTTTCAAACTGCATTTTCCACTCCGCAAGATAATAACTGTTAGAACAAGCAACAGTATCGGTAGATGGTCTATGAGGAATGCAATGTTACAAAACCCAATCCATTCAAGAACATATTTCAGATATGTCAACAAATTAAATATTCCAGCACAGGATAAAACAAGGAAGATGAGAGTGAGGAGGCAAGAGTTCTGATGACAAAAGAACAGAAATTTACCTTGATCCATTTGAGCAAAAAAGCAGGCACACAAATAAATAATCATCTAACAATGCACGTGTGCAACGGAGGCTACAGGGGGACTAAAAATGCTGAATTGTTGTCATGCGTATTGCTGAAAGGGTGATTGAAACAGATTCTGTGGTAAATTTGAAGAAATACAGATAATGCATCCCAGGATGTTGGAGAAAGAACATTTATGGACTGAGGCAAATTGTATTGCGCTTTTCAGGAATTATTAGGCTCAGAATGAATTGAAAGACTTCCTTCTGTGCTGAAAGCTTTAGTTTAGTTGCAGCTGGATTACAATTTCTGTTCCTGGTAGTATTTAGCAAACTGTTAAAAGTGAATGTCACTGCACAGAATTCCAAACATGACTCCAATCAGTAGAGAAAATATCCAAGGGGTATGATGAGTTGTACCCTCTCATGTTGAACAATGCAGCTACAGATACAATGGAGGCACTGATGATAATCTTCCAAGAATCCTTAGATTGTGGAAAATTCTCAGAGGATTGAAAGATTGTGAACATAACACCATTATTACAAAGATACTTCGACAAAATAGTAAGCCAGTATTGCCAATTTAGGTCAACCTGGGTAGATGTTCATGCCGGCAATGAAAGATGAAATAACAGGGTACTGAGTGTGCTATAACATCCTACAGAGTTAACATCCTTTCATAAAGGGGAAATAATACTTGACAAACTTGCTACAGTGCTTTGAGAAGGAAACAAACATTACTGATGAAGGACCACCAGTTGATGTCGGACATTGAGATTTCAACAAAGCATTTGATAAGGTGTCTCAAAAGAAAAGAGCCCATGTGTTCAAGGGTAGTATGTTAGGATGGACAGAGGACTGCATCGTAAATAGAAGTAGAGTCGTAGCAGCAGGATGGTAACTGACAAGTCATGTACGGCCACAGAGCGAGTGCTGCGGAGGCCGTACACCTCATGCTGACTGGGTTGATTTCAGAAATGGCAGAGGGGATTGCTATGCTTCGGAAAGTTGGGCAGGCTGGGACTACGTTCATTGGAGTTTATAAGATTGAAAAAAATCTTATTTTTTTGACATTTAAGCTTCTTAAGAGGCTTGATAGTGTATATCCGTAGAGATTACTCCCATTTGTGAAAGATTTTATGACCAGAGGACACATTTTCAAATTGGTTGCCTATTCAGGGAAGAATTACTTCTTTCAGGTTGTAGCAATTTATTGAACACTTTAACCAAGAAGATTTTAGAGGTAATGCCATTAATCATATGCGAGGCTGCAACGGCCCAGTTAATTTTTAAATCAAGAAACAATGATAATGAGAAAAGGGTCTAGGCCAGAAACGTCAGCTTTTGTGCTCCTGAAATGCTGCTTGGCCTGCTGTGTTCATCCAGCTCCACACTTGGTTATCTTGGATTCTCCAGCATCTGAGCTTCCCATTATCAGTGATAATGAGAAAAGGGTAGTCTTTACAGTGGAAGATACTTCAAGGATCCCCTTATTACTGAAGAATACAGGGAGGAATTAAACACATCGCTACCACACCATCAGTACCATGAGAGAAGTAGCAGTAGACAATCTGATGGAGTAAAAGCAGATTGGACTCTTTGCCGTGATGGTTTACTTTCTAAGATTCTAAACAATGAGCTTCAGAGTCGGTGTATGCGTTGATTGTAATTTCCCAAAAAGGTTTAGATTCTAGAGAAGCATCTGAGGGCTGGAAAAATGCCGATGTGACATCCCTATTTAAAAAGGAGAGAGGCAAAAAGAAGATAACTACAACCGAACCAGTCTAACATCTATTGTTGGAAATGTGTGGCAATCAGCGATGAAGAAAATAATAGCAGGACATTTGGAAAATCAGAAACTAATCAAACAGAATCATCATAGCCTGCTGAAAGACAAATTATGTCTGGCTAATTTGTTTGGGTTTTTGGAGAAAGTTTTAGAAGGAGAATTAATAGTGGAAAACCAGTAAATGTGTTGTGTTTGGACTTGGCGAAAGCATTTGAGAATGTACTCAAAAGTAATAAGCTGAGAACTGAGGTTTTGAAGGTAGTCTATTGCTAGGGATCAGTATGCTTTGCATGTTCTGGAAGGAGAGATCACATCTAGAGTGAATGTATATTTTGGTGGCAATGTCTGTGCAGAGTGTAAGAGGTGCCATTTGCTTGCTTTTTTTGCCTGATAGTTCATAAGCATTTTTATTTGAAACAGGGTAAATTGAAGCCAGAATCAGGGACCAGAGGGTGGACCAGGCTCATTGTTTGGTGATAGCTACTGGTTTAAGAATCTATTATCGGGAACTTCCAGATTGAAAGTAAGTCGGAGAAATATTTACAGGCTACAAACTAAAAGACCAGAATGTTTTTAAATCAAATTAAGATCGAAGCAAGTGAAATGGAGATGCCGGGCCAGACGATGATTTATACCTACATGAAGGGGGAGTGGTCAGATCCCATACTCCAGCTCAGGGTTGATGAACTGGAATCTCAGTTTTGACCAATCAACAAATCATGCGGGGGAGAGTTACCAGGGAATGCTGTGCTTCAGGAGGCAGTCACACACCTTCGATTAACTAGCTGAAACTCGGTCAGTGGCCAGGGACGTGAGACTGTGACAAAGAACAGGGCACGTGGAAAGATCCAGGATGTAGAGCAGAAGGAACCTTGGCCTTTGATCTTATCTAACAGCTTTGAGATTCTTTCTTCCTGTGTGGATGAGAGTGCAGGGTATAGGGAAGATGAGTAAACTGACTGTAGCACTGTGGTACAGGGGGGACATTCAAGAGGGGATAAAAAGTGAAATGTAGTTATAGTCAGAGGTAGTATAGTTAGGGGAATGAACACTGTTCGTTGTGACTAGGATCGAGAGTCTCGAAAGTAGTGTTGCCTGCCTGGTGCCCAGGTTCAGGATATTCCATCTCGGCTACAAAGGAACTTGAAGTGGGAGGAGTAGAAATCCAGCTATCGTGGTCCACACAGGTACCATTGATATGGAAGAAAGAGGAAAGAGGTTCTGCTGAGGGATTATGAGCGCTGAGGTGAGAAAGCAGAACCAGAAATGTAGTAATCTCTGGATTCTTATCTGAGCAATTTGGCACGGTGTGAAGAAAATTCAAGATGTAAATGCATTGTTCAAATGGTGGCATGGCAGTAATGTGTTTGAATTCATGGGACATTGGCATGGGTATGGGGAAGGAGGGAGTTGTTCTGGTGGTATAGGCTCGACAAGAATCATATGGGGACAAGTATCCTGGCAAAATACAGAGCTAGGTCTCGGGGGTAGAGCGTTAAAATAAAAAGTGTGGAGCGGGTGAGTTCAGTTGCATGGAAAATTATGGAAAAAGTTAGAAGCTGTTAAGTGCTCAGCAAAGTTTCCAGAGCAAGTAATAGGACAAAAAGTATGGAAATGGTCAGGACTCTGACTTCAGGTGCAGCAGATAAGAACGGTGGCCGAAAATGGCGGACTGAGGATCTTGTATTTAATTGCAGGGAGTGTATGAAACAAAGTGAATGAGTTTGTGGTGCAGATTGATTGCTCTGGGTATCACAGAGACATTGTTGTTGGGAACTAAATATCCAATGATTCATGTCCTATAGAAAGAACAGACAAATGGTCAGAGATAACCAAATGTGGAGCTGGATGAACACAGCAGGCCAAGCATCATCTCAGGAGCGCAAAAGCTGACGTTTCGGGCCGAGACCCTTATACTTCAGTAAACGTCAGCATTTGTGCTCCTGAGATGCTGCTCGGCCTGCTGTGTTCATACAGCTCCACACTTTGTTAAAGTGGATTCTCCAGCACCTGCTGTTCCCATTATCACTGATACAAATGGACAGAGATAGCAGGGTTGGCTTGTCAGTAAGAAATGAGGTAGCGCTGAAGGAACCACAGGTCTTGAGCTTGTTTACTCATGACTTTGAGGAAAGAGATGAATGTGCTGTGGCTAAATTTGGAGTTGACACAAAAATATTTAGAAAGACAAGGCATGACAGAGAAACAGAGATTTACCAGGATGTTAGATAATGAAATGTGAGGCTGGATGAACACAGAAGGCCCAGCAGCATCTCAGGAGCACAAAAGCTGACGTTTCGGGCCTGGACCCTTCATCAGAGAGGGGGATGGGGTGAGGGTTCTGGAATAAATAGGGAGAGACGGGGAGGCGGACCGAAGGTGGAAAAGTCCCTCTTCCACACCTACACAGGTCCCGAACCCCACCTCATCCCCCGTTACATTGATGACTGTATCGGCGCCGCCTGTTGCTCCCCAGAGGAGCTCGGACAGTTCATCCACTTCACCAACACCTTCCACCCCAACCTTCAGTTCACCTGGGCCATCTCCAGCACATCCCTCACCTTCCTGGACCTCTCAGTCTCCATCTCAGGCAACCAGATTGTAACTGATGTCCATTTCAAGCCCACCGACTCCCACAGCTACCTGGAATGCACCTCCTCCCACCCACCCTCCTGCAAAAATTCCATCCCCTATTCCCAATTCCTCCGCCTCCGCCACATCTGCTCCCACGACAAGACATTCCACTCCCGCACATCCCAGACGTCCAAGTTCTTCAAGGACCGCAACTTTCCCCCCACAGTGGTAGAGAACGCCCTTGACCGCGTCTCCCGCATTTCCCGCAACACATCCCTCACACCCCGCCCCCGCCACAACCGCCCAAAGAGGATCCCCCTCATTCTCACACACCACCCCACCACCCTCCGGATACAACGCATCATCCTCCGACACTTCCGCCATCTACAATCCGACCCCACCACCCAAGACATTTTTCCATCCCCACCCCTGTCTGCTTTCTGGAGAGATCACTCTCTCCGTGACTCCCTTGTTCGCTCCACACTGCCCTCCAACCCCACCACACCCGGCATCTTCCCCTGCAACCGCAGGAATTGTTACACTTGCCCCCACACCTCCTCCCTCACCCCTATCCCAGGCCCCAAGATGACATTCCACATTAAGCAGAGGTTCACCTGCACATCTGCCAATGTGGTATACTGCATCCACTGTACCCAGTGTGGCTTTCTCTACATTGGGGAAACCAAGCGGAGGCTTGGAGACCGCTTTGCAGAACACCTCCGCTCAATTCGCAACAAACAACTGCATCTCCCAGTCGCAAACCATTTCCACTCCCCCTCCCATTCTTTAGATGACATGTCCATCATGGGCCTCCTGCAGTGCCACAATGATGCCACCCGAAGGTTGCAGGAACAGCAACTCATATTCTGCCTGGGAACCCTGCAGCCTAATGGTATCAATGTGGACTTCACCAGTTTCAAAATCTCCCCTTCCCCAACCCCATCCCAAAACCAGCCCAGCACTTCCCCTCCACCCACTGCATCCCAAAACCAGTCCAACCTGTCCCTGCCTCCCTAACCTGTTCTGCCACCCCCATCCACCTACTAACCTCATCCCACCTCCTTGACCCGTCCGTCTTCCCTGGACTGACCTATCCCCTCCCTACCTCCCCACCTATACTCTCTCCACCTATCTTGTTTTCTCTCCATCTTCGGTCTGCCTCCCCCTCTCTCCCTATTTATTCCAGAACCCTCACCCCATCCCCCTCTCTGATGAAGGGTCTAGGCCCGAAACGTCAACTTTTGTGCTCCTGAGATGCTGCTTGGCCTGCTGTGTTCATCCAGCCTCACATTTTATTATCTTGGATTCTCCAGCAACTGCAGTTCCTATTATCCCGAATATGTTAGCTCAGTTAGCTGGCTGCCCCCGGCTCGCAGTCTCACCGCTCCCGCTACTGAATTAGGGACAGACTGTGGGTGAACCATTCTTTTTGCACTGTCGATGGGCTCAGTTTGAGATGAGTTACTTGGAGCATGTCCTATCATTTGCAGAAACTGTCAATTTGCAATTCACAATTCAACTTCCTGCATTGAAAGGTCCAAGTTGATTGATTTTTTTTTTCCCAATCCCAATGTTGTGACAAATTCTGGGACCACACTTATGACTGAGAAGTTTAAAGAGATAGCCAGGGCAACAGGTAATGTGACGGTCAGAAACACAGAGATCAGTAGAAGTAACTGCAGCAGAAATAGTCAAGTGGTTACATATGAAAACAGAGAGAAAATGAAATGAAAGAAAGAATGGAGTCTGTGAGTGAAATTGTGAGGAAAAAAGAGAGATGTAAACTGACCCAACACGCCTCACGTCCTATTCCCTGTCTTTTCCCAGTCTCCCTTGATTCCCCGACTGGTATAGAGTCCATTAATCTCAGCCTGAAACATACACAAGGACTCTGCTCCCTCAGCTCTCTGTGGCAAGGATGTTCAATAAACCTGAAGATTCTGCAAGAAGAAATTCCTCCTCTTCTCAGTCTTAAGTTGACATACAACTGGGTGGAAAGATGGAATGCTCCACGAGCAACGAGAGAGGGGTGGAAACATGAAATTAGAGAAAAGGGACGGCAGACAGAACAGATGAATGTTAGGATTTGCAGAAGGAGTAAACCATTGGGGCCCCTAGAGCTGTATTTGGCATTCCACAAGATCACGCTTTCTCAGTGTTTCCAATTCCATTTTCCCATCTTACCCTGATTATCCTGTCTAAGAAGAATCTAACTATCTCAACCTTAACATTCACTGAAATTGTCTTTACTGCATTGTGAGGCAGAAATTTCTGTGTTTCACAGCTCCCTGACAGAAAATAATAAAAATATAATCTCTTTCTGGACAGGGGAAAACCTACATTTGAAACATTTCCCCTATTTCTACACTGATCCATAAGAGGAAACATCCATTCCAATGCCATCCAGTCAAAACCATTCTGAATGTTATAACGGCTCTGAATCCCAGTGAACAGAAAGGGAGCCTGTATAAATTTAACGAAGAGCCCGCTTGCTGAATGAAGGTAGCAAATCAGCAAGCATCTTCTGCACTATCTCCAAGTTACCTGCATCCTGCCTTAGCCAAGGAGTCCAAAGCCACATACAATATTCCAGACTGGTCTCAACACTGCCCTGCATGACTGAAGCAGAACTTTGTTACACATCTTTGTGCAAATCCTCCTGCAATAAATCACAAAATTCTACCAGCCTTCTTGAGAACTTGCTGCAGCTTCATTTTTAAGATACTTTAACTGATTCACAACTCGATACCTCAATGCCACACACAATCATGACAGATGGACAGATCGATAGATTGAAAGACAGACAGATACAGGAGCACCATGGAAGGCTTGATTTACAAGGAGAAACTGGACAGACTGCGATGTTTCAGGCTGCAGCATAGGAGGTTGCAGGGCGACCTTACAGAGGCTTACAAAATCGTGGGAGGTATCGATAAAGTTAATGGTGTGTGACTTTTCCCAAGGGAAGGGCATTTCAAGATGTGGGATTTTTTTAAGTTAAGAAGAGAGATTTAAAATGGACATTTGGGGCAATTTTTTTTCACACAGAGAATGGCTCACATGCAGTATGAACTTCCAAAGGCAGGAATGGATGTGAGTACAGTTACAAGGTTTAAAAGACATTTGGATAAATACATGAAGAAGACAGTTTTGGAGGGATAGGGACCAGATGCAGACGGGTGGGACTGGGTTAGCTTGGGATTTTCGTTGGAAAGGACTGGTTGCAGTGAACAGCCTGATTCTGTGCTGTGTGAGTCTATCATTATGACCATGATGGAGGCGCCAGTTTTGGACTGGGATGGACAGGGTCAAAATCCACATAACACCAGGTTAATGTCCAGCAGGTTTACTTGCAATCATGAGCATCAGAGCGCTGCCACATCAGGGGAAGTGATTGTATAGCTGTGGAACTGAAAGAGTTTGGAGGTTAAAGACCAGGTGAAGCGCAACTCTTAACCAGAAGAGTTGAAGTAAGAGACAGAAAGAAAGCGTCTGCAGACAGACAGGAAATGTGAATAATATTGAAGGAGGTAGAGGAAGACAAAGGCAACATGAGATGGAGACAGTAGGAACTGCAGATGCTGGAGAATCTGAGATAACAAGATGAACACAGCAGGCCAAGCAGCATCGGAGGAGCAGGAAGGCTTGACATTTTGGGCCCAGATCCTTCTTCAGAAATTCCTTCTTCAGAAACGACAAGCCTTCCTGCTCCTCCGATGCTGCTTGACCTGCTGTGTTCAGCCAGCTCTACACCTTGTTATCTAAACATGAGAGGGAAGCTGGATGATGTAGTGAACAGTCAAACCTTGTCTGAGTGTAATTTGGGCATTTTCTTCAACCCTCACTTTGATGTCTTGTCGCGCGCTCTTGTTTTTTTAGGGCCAGTGGGCAGTGTCGAGTTCCCCTACAACTGTGACCCCAGGAAACAGTTTCATTGGAAGTCCGTTCCTCAGAGAGCAATGAAAATCTTGGTTTGTGGGTTGAGACACAGTTCACACAGCTACAGAACCCTCCCAAAACCTGCTGTGCACTCTCCAATTATTACCAGTGTGCGACAGGCAAGGAGGCTGAGATTTGATTGAACATTGGGTGCAGCTATCAGCTCACAGAGCTGGTCAGGTGAGATCTGTTTCAGTTACACTTACGGGGAAAAAATGTCAACCAAGACATCACTATTCAGTTCATCCGCATCTGACATGGGGATCATGAGCAGCAACAACAGGAACAGACAGAGTGTGTGCATTTTGAAATTTGTCAGCACCCTTTGATCGTAACACAAGGAGAGCATAGATGAAACTGAAAAGAATGAAAAAACAACTTGTTCAATTCATGACTTCATGAGGGAGAGACTGAAAGACATTGACGGACTCACATGTCAGCAAACAGAGAATTTATCTCTCTCATTGTAGGTGCTACTTTGTCAATTTATTATACAGAAGCTCTGGTTGTAGCACGTGGGTACGATTTGTGGATAAAGATTGGGATTTCTTCCAGGAGTTACAGATTATAGCCAAGCTTTCTTGATCAGTGTAACAGGCCAACAGTTCTCTGGGGAATTCGTTGGAGGAAAAGTGTAATCAGTCTCCAAGGACAGCTGAAATTCGACAATCTCCACAACAATTTGTGCTCAATAGCACCTTTCAAGGATTCATCCATCCCATTGGATATATCACAGCTCTCCAGCACTGCAGACTGATCACAAACTGACCCTGAGCTCGGAAGAACTGCCAAAGCAGGAGTCAGAGTTAACACTGTGTGGAGTTGGAAGAACAGAGCAGGCCAGGCAACATCACAGGAGCAGGAAATGAGATATTTTGGGTCAGAACCTTTTGTCAGAGCTGGGGAGGGTAGAGAGAGCTCGGAAATAAATAGAGTGGGTTGTGCTGGGGAAGGCAGTTGGGATGGTGATAGGTGAGTGCAGGTAGGGTGTAGTGGGGGTGGGTCAGTGAGATGGGCGGCGCAAATAAGTGGGAGAAAAGATGGAGAGTTTGTGTCAGGCCCAGGAGTGGAGATGAGAGGGAGAGTTGGTCATTGGAGGAGACTGGGTGGGGATACTTTGAAGCTGGTAAATTCCACATTTATGCCATTGGGCTGCAGGCTCCTCAGATGGAATATGAGATGCTTCTCCTGCAGTTTTTGGGAGATATTGTTGTGACCCTAGAGGAGGAGACCCAGGATGGACATGTCACCCAGGAATTGGGACGGGGAGTTAAAATGGTTCACAACTGGAAGATGTTATTTTTTGTCACAAACAGAGCGCAGATGCTGTGTAAACTGACCCTACTCTGGGTCCAGTAATTCACAATACATGTCAGCAATTTCAATAAGTGAATCCAGGGTAAAATATCCAGGTTTGATGACAATCCAAAACTGTGCATCATTGTGACTGATGTGAAGCAGGTGAGGAGGCTTCAGAATGATAGAAGCAAATTGTGGAAGATGCAAATGTGAAGTTATCCACATCGATAAAAATAACAGAGCATCAGAGTATTCTTCAAACAATGATAGAATGGGACAATATTGGTAACTGGAAGCAGTGTAAGGATAGGATGGAACATTTAACACTCTCGCATAGGAGGTTGAGGAGTGAGTGATCTTACAGAGGTTGAAAAATGAGGAGCATAGGCGAGGTGAACAGCAAAGGCCTTTTCCCTCACAGACGGAAGTTCAAAACTAGAAGGCTTAATTTTTAGCTGAGAGGAGAGAGATTTAAAACATTTGAGGGGAAATCTTTCAACATAAAGAGTGGTTCACAAGAGGATGGAACTGCCAGAGGAAATGGTAGATGCAGGAACAGTTACAAAATTTCAAAGACGTTTCAGACAGGTACAAGAATATGAAAGAATTAGAGGCATTTGAGCCAAACGTAGAAAAATGGCAACAGTTTAGTTTGGTCAAGGGCGAGTTGGAGCGAAGGGTCTGTTTCCATGTTGTACGAATCTATGACTATGTGGATGTCCTTGTCCAGTGGCCAATGAAATCAAAAATGATAGTGTAGTAGGGTAACAAGGTGTTAGGAAGGCAAACAGCATGTTGGCCTTCCTTACACGAGGATTTCAGTACATCTTGAAAGTTTGTACAATTGATGAGACTACAGCTGATGTATGACATACATTCTTGTCCCAGATACCTACAGAAACTGATACCTGTTGGAAAGAGACAGTAGTAAGGATTTCCCAGAATAATAAAAAAACTGAAAGAACTGCAGATCATTTAAATCTGGAACAAAAACATAGCTGCTGGAGAAGCTCAGCAGGTCTGGCAGCATCTGTGAAGGATACAAACAGTTAACATTTCAGGTCCAGTGACTCTTCCTCAGATCCTTTCCCAGAGTAATCCCTGCTGTGCCAGGTTGGCCCTGTCAGGAGTGTTGAGCTTGAGTGGGTCTGCACTCACTGGATGATATATGAAGGTGAAGTGTCTCTTTGATGTGTTGAGAATTCTGCCAGGGCTCAGGATGCAATGATAATGTTTCCCCTGTCCTGGGAGTACAGATAAAGGGACCACAGTCTCAGGATACACATGGGAAACCACTTGTAATTGAGATGATGACAAATGTGTTCACTCAGAGAGTGGTGACCATCTGGAGACCTGTGCCACAAAAGGCTGTGGAGACAACGGTCCTGATTTTTTTTTGTTCAAAGAAGAAACAGATAAATTTCCAGAAGCTAAAGTTGTAGGTGGGGATGGGAAAAGAATAGGTGTATGATTTTGCAATAAGTGATCAGCCAGGATCACAATAGAAGGTGGAACACACTGATGAGAAGCTCACCAATTCTGCCATTGCACATTTTTTCCTACTCTTCGCTTTTCTTGTCAGATATTCAACTTCTCTTCTGTCCAGGCCTGCTGTCCATTCTCTACTTGTTTACTCACCGCTTTCATATGTTATGGAATGGACCAAAAATCCTAAAAATACAGCAAGGTGATACTCTGGACATGAACTTTTATTTCCAGGCAAGTAAATGGTGCTGCATTCCAGATGTGATTTGAATCGTCAAACTACTGAGCTTTTAGCAAAGCACACAATTTAATCTTACTCCATAATTAAAATGCAACCAAAACATTGACATAACTTAACGCTATTGAAATACTTCAATAATGTGTTGTTTGACTACTACTAATCAACCGACCCAAGATCGCAACATCCCATGAACATCCCTTGCAAATACAAATCCAACAATTCAACAGATTCCAACCCAGAAGAAGGATCAGTAACAGGATGAATCTAGCACAGAGAGAGAGAGCTGTATCTAGCAGTTTCAACTCCAAAAGACCAATTTCAACAACTAAAAGCAAAACTAAAACCTTTGGTCTGTTTGAGCTGATTTTGCCCATTTCTGCTTCATTTCTTTACTTTAAACAAAAATTACTTACTCTGCTTTTCATGAAACAGCACCTGCTTCACAACCCCCTCGTGAAGAGAAACTGAACAGACCAAATCCCTCTGAAAGGTACATATTGTCACACATCTCTCTCTCTCTCTTTGGGCTGCATCTCCATCACCTGCTCACCCCTCCCCTTCTCCATCACTCCACCCCAAAACCCAGTCTTCAGTCTGAAGACCACTTTTTCCTGACTGCTATCACTTCTGATGAATGCTTGCCAGTCTTGAAGTAGTAACTGTTTTCTTCTTACAGACGCTGCCAGACCTGCTGAGTTTCGATGTTTAGTTTAGTAATTTCAAAGACAATTAGTGATGGATAATGATGGTTGATTTAACCAGAAAATACACCAAAATACAAAAGCTGAATTTTTTCGACTGCGACTGTGGGCTTTCTGTCTCACTCCCTGCACTCTCATCTACACACCGTACTATCTCGGAGTGCAGACAGAATCCAAAGTGCAGAAACAAGCTCATGTGTCTGCCTCCTGGAACACAATATCCAGATAATCACCCCTTGAATGGGACATTGGCCTGCACAGGGTTCAGACTTTATTACATTGACCTGCAGGCATTTGCTCTGACTGTGGTTGGTATAGATCACACAAGCGTGCACCAACATACCCACAGTACAGCTGGGAACTATCGTTTACCATCCATCCAAATGGTATTGCAGTTAAAGAATTAGAGTTCAAATTGTGCCTTTTCACTGACATGATCTTGTCAAACCAGGCATTTAAAAATATAATGTCATGAATTCAGTAACCTGCTTCAGAAAGAGAGAGACAGGCTGACAGAGTGAGGAAGAGATAGACAGAGAGAGCAAAAATAAACAGAAAGACAACTGCAGAGAGAAAGATGCAGAGAGAGACAGTGGGGGGCTGGAGTGAAGAAAGACGGTGAGAGAAAGAAACAGTGTGTGTTAGAGAGAGAGAGAGAGACAGACGGAGACAGACAGGGAGAAACAGAGCATGTGAGAGAGAGTGTGTGAGAGAGAATGAGAGATATAAAGAGGAATACAGGTAGCAGAGAGAGATAGAGAGAGAGTCACACACTGGGTGAGAGAAAGAGAGAGGGAGACAGGGAGTGAGAGAGATAGAATGATGTGTATTTGAGTGAGAGAAACACAGAGAGAGAGAGTTTGTGAATGTGTGTGAGGGAGAGAGAGTCAGTGAGTGAGAAACAGGCAGTGCAAGAGAAACATTGTAAGGAATAAAGACAGTGAGAGAAAGAGAGAGTTTGAGACAAGTTGAGACAGAAAGAAAGAGTGCGAGAGACAGTTCTTTACGCAGAGGGTGGTGGGAGCCTGCAACGTGTTGCCAGCGTAAGTGGTTGAGGCAGGCACGATAGCATCATTGAAGATGTATCTAGACAGATTCATGAATGGGCAAGGAACAGAGGGATACAGTTCCTTGGAAAATAGGCAACAAGTTTAGGCAGAGGATCAGGATCGGTGCAGGCTTGGACAAAGGGCCTGTTCCAGTGCAGCAATTTTCTTTGTTCTTTGTTCTAACCAATTGACCTGCAGTTGCCATGGCAATTATGAAGTTGTGGTGCTGGTATTGGGCTGGGCTTGACAAGGTCAGAAGTGAGTCTACAGTCCCAGGTTTATTTGAAATCACAAGCCCTTGAAGTGTTGCACCTTCATCAGGTGAAATGACTGCATAGCAATAGAGGTGGGTTACAGAGGGATTGGCCTGGGTGGGATGCGATGACGTGCAATGTGGACTTGTTGGGCCGAAGGGCCTGTTTCCACACTGCAGGGATTCTGTGATTCAATATCAACAAGTTTCTTCGCACATGCATCTCCATCAAGGACAGACACCTCAGTATCTGACTCCACTGCAAGCCCACAGATATCCTCACGATGCTGCACGTCTCTCGTTTCCAGCCTAAACATTGTAAAGGAGCCACTCCCTTACGGACAAGCCCTGTGCGTACACAGCATCTATTCAGATGAGGAGGAATATGATGGGCACCTAAATATTTTGAAGGGCGCCTTCGTAAGATCGAGATACGATTTTCAACTCATCTATTATCAGTACCAATGTGCCACAGCAAAAGAAACAGCAATGACCTCCTCAGAAGACAGAGGGAAAACAATCCAAAGGCTTGTGATTTCAAATAAACCCGTCAGACTGTAGCCTGATATAATCTGACTTCTGGCCATGACAATTAAACAGCGAGTGATACATTTGGAGAGACAACAGTTCTCCTGAATTGTCAGTAAGTCGACTGGCACCTAAGGAAAAATTAAAGGGATTATAAAACATCAGGATTCTGGAGAGTGTATAGGTTTGCCTCAGTGCAGAGGTACCAAATGTGACATTTTTCTGTTCAAAGAGAGATATGAAAAGAGAATGTGCTGAGGTATTAAAATGGTTTCAACATTGCTTAGCTTCTGTGCTGTAGGAAGGAATTACTATTTCATAAACTCAAATTGGAAATCAATATTAGGATGAGAGAACACATGAGGAATTGGGCTCCATTTCACACTGTTTGGTGGCTCCTTTGAGAATTGTGTGGATTTGATTTTGGTCCTTGCACTTTTTGTTTTCCTCCTGAAACCGAACATAGAGTTAATTGTTCTTTGCACGGCAGTGATACACAGAAGGGAAAGAAAAAACTTTTAAAAATATGAGGTAACGGACAGGATGTTTTGGAAATAGACAATGACAAATGTAACATCACATGTGAGGGCTGAAATGAAAGCGTGCATGGAATTTGGGGAAATTACAAGTTGCAGAGAGGCTGCACTTAATAAGTTATTGCAGCTGTGGTCAAACAAGGCCCCGTGTCTATAAAGACATTATCCTAACAGCTTAAATGACATGGCTAATGAAATGGTAATGCACTGGTTTTATTCATCCCAGGCTTTCCGGAAGTGGGGAAAGATCTGAAAAATCGAGGACAGAGGATAAATAAAAGTGAAACTGTTCATTTTGGCGGGAACCATGAAATGAATCATGTTATCGTAATGGTGAGAGATTTCAGAATTCCACAATTTGATTTGATTTATTATTGTCACATGTACCAATGTGCCTTGAGAAGTGTTGTCTTGAATGTTATATAGGTAGATTATAGTTAAAAAAGAGGACAATACCAGAACAGCAAGTAACCAGGAAAGCTGATCGAAGCTGATCATTCATTGCAAGGGGAATTTATTAAAATTCTGAGAAGGTTTTGCTTTTACAAAGCAAAGTATTCATGAGACTGTATCTTGCCAAATGTGCACAGCATTGGTCTCAGTTAAGTAAGACTGTAAATTCATTGTGGGCCATTTAGTAAACATTTATGAGACTGGTATTTGGAATAAGTGGGATGGGGTGTATTATGAATAAAAATTCAACAGGACAGCTTGTATCCCTTGGACTCAGGAAGGACATGAGTTGATTTGTTGGATGCCTCCAAGAACTTCAGGGTTCTTGACAGAGTAGATGTGGTCAGGATGTTTGAATATCTTTGAAGGCAGGGTGGAGAGGTTTTTGTCAAACCAGCAAACTGGGAATGTTCAACAGAGATAGACTGGAAAACAGATTTGAGGTGATCATCAAATAAGCCATGCATTGATTGAATAAAGAATGGAGATCATTGAACATTACAGCGCAGTACAGGCCCTTCAGCCCACGATGTTGCACCGGCCTGTGAAACCAATCTGAAGCCCAACTACCTTCTAACCCATCTTTGTTTCATTGGGGAATTGAGCAACCATAACTTCAGTCTCCTCAAACTCGTCATTACATTCTTTATAAATAGTTGAGGTCCCAGTGGCAATCCCTGTGACACATCACTTGTCACATCTCGCCAATCTCCTGTCCATGCCAATGAGCTTTTGTTTTCCACAACAAACTTTGATGTTGCACCTTGTCAAATGTCTTTTGCAAATCTCAGTACAGGAAATCCACAAGTTTTCCTTTGTCCACTGCACATGTGAATGCACAAAAGAACTTTAATCATTGGTTAAAATTGACATCCCTTTTGCTAAATCATGTTGACTCAGCCTTGACTGCCTCCTGGAATATAGAACACCTCTCAAGGCACATTGGTAAGTTGCCCCCTCCCTGATATACTGCAATCTCTGCACTTTCATAAACTCTGGGTTGAAGCCTCTCAAGCTGAAAATATGTGTTTGTATTAAGTCGATACAGTGTGGGCCTGGAGGGACACAGCAGGTCAGGCAGCATCAGAGGAGGAGGACAGTCTACATGTCAGCCCTAGATCCTTCATCAAGAGTTTGTCCTGGACCCTTGAGGAGACCCCACTCAGTGCAATGACAACACACCAATGCAAGGGGGATCAACGGAGATTTGCCACAAAATATTTTTATTTCTAAAATGTATTTCTGCTGAATATGAAAATACTTTAGCACGTAAATGTATATAATGTTGCATATTCAAATCTAAAACCAATAACATTTTCAAAAAGTTAGAAAATGTGAGATTTGTGCAACTATAGTGGCTTGGCAAAGAAATTCTGGGCCATTTATTCTGAATTCCAAATGGATCCATTGACAAAAATGATCTGAACTTCCCCTCCAATGTAAAGATGATATGCTTTGGACAGAGACAATTACTCATCTCGATCTTCTATCTGTTCTGAACTGTCACATGCAACATCTACACGTCTGACCCCGCAGCATAGACACTAAATCCCACAGCAATCATCAAACATTCTGCTTTCTTAATGAACACAGTTGCCTTGTTAATTGTAATCTTAGAATCATCAGCAAATTTAATTGTTCATTTGTTGCAGCTCAATTAATTTAATGTTTACTTCACAATATAATGTGATGAATTCTCCAAGGGGCAGGATGTCTACCTAGCATTGTTTAATAGTTCTTCAGTTCATGAAGTTATTATGGAACCGAATCCATGCTTGTTTATCATTGTTTTGAATTGATTTTTTAACTTCATTTTAATTCCCTGAATGGTTTCCTTTAGATACATTCAAGGTCTCGTCCCCATTTAGCATCTGTCCCAGCAAAACATGAACCACAGACTGACAGAAGATCATCCCACATTTAAAAACACAAGAACAAACAGTATTCGGTTGCCGACCATTCCGTTGACCAAAATGTTTAGCTCAAACAACAGCACAAAAACTGATAACTTGGTTAATATTGGATTGATCTTTACAGGAATTTGCTTTACACAAACTAGCGACTGTGACTCGTACACTGCAGCAGTGACTGCACTTCAGAAATATTTCATTGGCTATAAAATGCTCTGGGAAGTTCCCTGGTCATAGAAGATGTCGGGAAAATGTACATTTATTCCCTTCTGTGCATTACATTCCAGACTCCCAGGCTACACCTGAAACTAATTCTCATGCAAAACTTCATTGTCTGGATACAATAAATGTTGTGTTCTCATAGGTACCTTCATGCTAAGTTCCTCTCCTACACTCAATGCAAAATATTTGTCCTTCATTACAAAACCTCTTCATAACCTCATCTTGACCATGACATCTCACCCTACATTGCAGCCTACAATTAAATCTCTTGAATCTGGTGACTTCTGTCTGCTCTTTGCACTGGTGGCAGAACCCTATGATATTATAGTTACCTGCTCTGGAACATCCTCCTGACTTCTTACTGTTTTAATACTTCACCCTTTCCTTTTCAAAGCCTCTGCAAAATCTATCATGTCTCAATCATGCTTGCTGTCATCTCCATTAACTTGCTGCTTACCCCTCCATGTCTTCTCCCTGTTTCACAAAGCACCTTGACAGGTTTATGATGCCAGAAGAGATGCACAACAGCAACTGGTTACAGCACCCAGAAGTAAGACCTAAATTGTCCCCTAAGTCTCAAGTCTGGCTGTTTGGAACCACACACCTACCGATTGCCATCTTGACACAGCCCAGAAAATAATACAAAATCACTTTTTGTGTGTACAAACAAAGGTCTAATTCTTTGTTGAGGCCTGACAATGCAAGATTTGTTTGTAGATTTTAAGGAAATATGTTAAAAATGGTTGCCTATAAACTGCAACAAACAGGTTTTTAAAACATATACAGAACCACAAGATGTTGGAATACAAGTCAGAGGGCCTGCTTTCTTAAAAAAAATCTAGCTGCTGCCAGATGTAATTGACAGCATCAATCCACTCAGCCATCCTGATTTCTGACATGCACCTCTCCTTTCTTATCACAACAGGTCTCTTTTCAAGGACACCAATCCCCTTCCCATCCCAAACCTGCCGAGAATAAAATGGTGAAAAATTTAATCTAATCTGTACAGTTTCCAGTGTATATGCAGATCTTGCAAGGAGCTATATCTCACCTTAGTACCGGTGCCAGCTCCGTCAAAATGCATGACTTACCAATAAATCAGCGATATCAATACGGCACTTTGCAGGAACAATGTGCAGTAAACTGACATACAGATCAAAGTCACGGGTAATTACCAGTGCTAAGTCCCAAACATTGACCTTGTTTAGGGATCTGATTTGATTATATCAGTGACACATTAGTACTTGCATCAAGGGTGAGTATTTTTTCAAATGAGATTGTAAGTCTGGTCCCCCGCCGGGGTGTCTCTCGATCCCGCAATCGAACAATGAACACTCGCCGTCTGGCTGGGCCCTTGAAACTTTATTTTCTTCAATTGGTTGGGTACAGATCATCCAGAATCTCAGAAGTTGAGCACTTCTGTACTTCTTGGAGGAGCTGCACATCATAGGTTAATACAAAGACATTTTCCACTTTTCTTAAAGCAGAATACATGGCGTGATCGCATCATGTTTTCAATGAATTGCCAATCAATACATGATGTTGCCTCATTGACAGTTACCTAAGCCAGTAATATTAACTGGTAAACAATTTATGTCACAATGCTTAGGTTACTGAATTGTCCCACCATATAGCGCCATAACATTTGCTGCTCAAGGTCAGCTAGAATGGTTAGTACTGCATTAAATTATCATTACAACATTATTTATGCTGCAGCCCTAGCAGAATGTGAAGTTGCCAGGCTCGATGAACAGATCTCGCAGAATTCTCAGTTCCCAGGCTAGACGCCATTTTGTTGCCAACTTGTACAGCAGCCATCTTATGCCTGCGTCACAAGGTCAGACCAGAGCCAAAAGTAGAGAAATCATTCTCGAAGCTTCAAATTGCAGAAGCAATATCTGTTCTTGTTAATTCAAAGTTAGATAATGCAGTCAAAAGCAGAAAAAAAGTTCTGCTTTATCACAGATATAATGGGAACTGCAGATGCTGGAGAATTCCAAGATAATAAAATGTGAGGCTGGATGAACACAGCAGGCCAAGCAGCATCTCAGGACCACAAAAGCTGATGTTTCGGGCCTAGACCCTTCATCAGAGAGGATGAAGGGTCTAGGCCCGAAATGTCAGCTTTTGTGCTCCTGAGATGCTGCTTGGCCTGCTGTGTTCATCCAGCCTCACATTTTATTATCTGCTTTATCACAGTTCAATTTCTGATTCAACAGTTTTGTGAGGGTGAAAAGTAGCATGGATTTTTTTTTACAGAATTCCTACAGTGTGGAAGCAGGCCATATGGCCCTTCCAGTTCAGACTGTCCCCTGATTAGGACGCAACCAGATCAAGCCCCCTACCTTATCCCTGTAACCCTGCATTCGCCTTGGCCAGTCCCCCTAACCTGAACATCTTTGGGATCTGGGAGGAAACCAAAACACCCAGAGAAAATCTGGAAGTTAATTGTTAGTTTTGTGTTTGACCGTTCTTCAAAAGTACTTTAATAACTGTGAAGCACTTTGAAACAGCAATTGTGAAAAGGACTATATAAGCACGAGTCTTTATTTCTTCCAAGGAGGAACAGTACATTGAAAAGTACGTCATGTAAGAAGAATGTACGCACAAGTGCAGTTTCAGATATTTTGCAGAAAATTTCTTCCCTAATAATCCAACAACAATATTTTGAAAGGACGTTGGATATGCCACAATGTTTGAGTGGTGGACTGGGTCCGACTGTGTTGGCCCTCATGGATCCAACATGGACTCATGGTGGATGGCCTCATCCTGTGCCATAAACAGCTCTATAATTCCCATAAACTGATTTTGTCCCATACAAACAGTATACTTCAGCTTATGTGGGGATGCATATCTGAAGTTACAACATAAGAACGGGATATTAGACCCTCTGTACAAGCAAACAATTCCAACCATCTGACCCAAATCCTGTCAACCTTCTATGATCATAAAATGTGAGGCTGGATGAACACAGCAGGCCAAGCAGCATCTCAGGAGCACAAAAGCTTTTGTGCTCCTGAGATGCTGCTTGGCCTGCTGTGTTCATCCAGCCTCGCATTTTATTATCTTGGAATTCTCCAGCATCTGCAGTTTCCATTATCTCTCTCCAGTCAACCTTCTGCTTCCTCATCCAACTTTCCAAACTCATCTTAAATTCTAACATAGTTTCTACCTCAACTCTTAAATGCTGATAGTGAGTTCCACATTCTCACAACCCTCTGTGTGAAACAGATCCCTCTGCCTTCTGCTCGAAATCTTGTATTTGTGGCCCCATGTCCTTGACTTATTTACTGTCATCCACGTCTGTCTCAATTTATCATGTTTTTAAACACTACCATATTATCAGCATGGAAATACGCACATTTCCAGGAACTTTTTTTTTCAATTCTTTCTCCGTTATTTCCATTTCCTAATATCAGTCAGTATCCTGATGAATCTGTTGTACTCTTTCTAAAATTTCAACATTCTTTTATGGAACCGAATTTTGCATGTAGAACTAACAGATTAAACATTGTTTATAATTAGAGATTATGCAGTGTTTGTGTGGACAATGAGCACTCTGCCTTCACACAGTGTTTGTTTAACTAGAGTGCACTATTTTCCTGAAGTGCTTGTGCAGTGGTATCCAGTTCATACTTGATTCCTGCTAATCCGTCCCATAATTTGTCTTTTACTCGTTTGAACCTGTGTACATGGAATGACACAATAAAGAAACTGCCTGGTGTCTCATAGATTACACGACCTACTTTGTGGAAGCAGGCTACTTGGCCCATCGAGTCCACACTGACCCGCCAAGGAGGATCCCAGCCAGAGCCACCCCTGCACACTGTGGGCAATTTATCTTGACCAATCCATCTCACCTGCATATCTTTGGAGTGTGGGAGGAAACTGAAGCACCCGGAGAAATCCCACACAATCACACAGAAAATGTACAAACTCCCCTGACAGGCAGTCTCCTGAGGCTGGAATTGACCCTGGGACCCTGGAACAGTGAGGCAACAGTGCCACCCACTGAGCCACTGTGCCACCCCCTCCATTGGAAGTTCCCACATCCCGTGACGAGTGACATAATTGGAAGTGCTTATGGACATGAGAGTTTTTAAGAAAGTTTGTACAAGGACAGCAGTGTAGCTTCAAATGAGAATGTCTGTACTGCTGAAAAACCAGAGACAAACAAGTGTGTACACATATCAACAGAAACAACAGGACTTATTAATGGTGAACTATGTGTAAGGAATTGCCAGGAGTATTGTTAGCAGTAAAGAGGAGAATGTAAACAGTAACTTCAGTCATGCATCATGGTTTATGGAATAAGCAGCTGTGTAGAAAGATTGCCAGGCATAATAACGATTATGGAATAATAAATATATTTTTCACTCTGAATTGGAGTTTAACTTTGATAAATGTGAGATGCTGCATTTTGTAAAGGCACATCAAGACAGGTGTTATATGCTGCATGGTAAAGTCCTGTTGCTGACCAAAAGGACCTTTGAACGCAGGTTCATATTTCCTTGAAAGTGGAGACACAGGTAGACAGGTTAGCGAAGAATGCATTTGGTGTACTTGCCTTTGTTGGCCAGTGCATTGAGTACAGGAGTTGGGAGGTCATGTTGCAGGACATTGGTTAAGCCACTATTGGAATATTGTGTGCAATTCTGGTGTCTTTGCTGCAGTAAAGATGCTGTCAAACTTGAAAGGGTTCAGAAAAGATTTACAGGGATGTTGCCAGTTTGTTGGAAGGTTTGAGCTAAAGGGAAAGGCCGAATAGACTGGGACAATTTTCTCTGGCATGTCAGACCCTTAGCGTGACATTGTAGAGGTTTAAAAAATCATGAGGGGCATGATAGGGAAAATAGGCAACATCTTTTCCCAGGGTGGGAGAGGCCAAAACTGGGGGGCAGAGGTTTATAATCAGAGGGCCAAGATTTAAAAGGGGAAAAATTTTCATCCAGAGGGTGCTGCATGCATGGAATGAGAGGGATACGGGCTAAATTATGGCAAATGGGACTAGATTTATTAATGAAATCTGGTGGGCATGGATCGGTTGGACTGAAGGGTCTGTTTCTGTGCTGTATTTCCCTATGACTCTGTCATAGATCTGTGAGTCTAATGATGGTACAACATATTTAGCAAGAAGCTAGAAGAATTTTGATGAGAAATACTTGCCCCCGGCTGTAACATTCTAGCCTCCACTCTCTTTTTTTGTGGTTGTGGATACATTCCAAGCAATTCAGCTCATATTCTCAAACACCTGTTCTTCCAAATTATAATCATCTTTCTCCACCACAATTGTTCTTTCTCTCTTTCTCTCTCCCTCACTCACTCACTCTGTCTCTCTATTTCTCTCTCAAACTGTGGGATATTTGCTCGTTCCTAATATATTCTGAGTGAGAAAAAAGCTCTTATGGAAATGCATATCTGCTGAGAGATATCAGCTCATCGAGTCTGTGCCAGTCAAAGCCAAGCACCTAACCATACGAAACACATTTTTCAGTACTTGACCCTTCTTCTTAGAGTCATATAGTCAGACAGTCACAGAGCAATACAGCAAGGAAATGTGCTCAACAGCCCAACTTATCCATGCTGACCATGATGCCCAGTCAGCTCGTTCCAATTGACGGCACTTGGTCCATATCCCTCCAAAACCCTTCCCATGCATGTACCTTTCATTTCCTAAATGTTGCTATTGTACCTGCCTCAACCAATTTCGCTGGCAGCTCATTCCATATGCACACCACTCTCAGTGTGAAAAATTTGCCCCTCAAGCATTTCTTAAATCTTCTCCCTCTCACATTAAGCCTGTGCTGTCGAGTTTTCAGTTCCCCATTCCCAGGATAAAGACTGCATGCATTCAACCCGTCTATGCCCTTCATGATTTTATTTATCTCAATAAATTTACCCCTTATTCTCCTACATTCTAAGGAGTATTCTGTCTAACTTCTCCCTACATCTCAGCCTCACTAATCCTGGGAACATCCTCATAAATCTTCTTTACACACTTTCCAGTTTAACGATGTTCATCATCTAACAGGGTGACACAATATTCCAAATGAGGTCTCACCAATGACTTATACAATTGGAACATAACATCCCAACTCTAATGTTCAATGACCCAAACGATGAAGGCCAGCATGCTACATGCCGTTTTCACCACCCTGTCCACTGTAACACTGCGTTCAATGAACTATCTACTTGTATTCCTCATTCCCTCGATTCCACAATACTCCTCAGGATCTTACCATTGACTGTACTGGTGCGAACTCGATTTGACTTTTCAAGGTGCAGCACCTCACACTTATCTGTATTTTAATTGATTTTGCCAGGCATTACACGCTCTGGCATTGCAAGTATACATTTAATACCATTGCAATGATTTTGGGGCAAGCTGCCCAGCGACTGAGATTCTGTCACAATACATCCTGCAAAAGAGCTCATTGATGCAACATCTCTTTGATGATGTGGTCAACCAGACCAAACAAGTGTACAACTTGTCAGGAATACTCCAAGACTTCTCTCACACGAAAGGCAGAGATGAGAGCTACCTTTCTCTTTGCCACAGGAAGGTTATTGATCATGAAATAGTAAGGACAAGTAGCTTCATGGATGCAAATTGGTTGCATAATGAGGAGCAGAGAATAATGACACAGAACCAGGAGCCACAGCCCAAGCATATGGGGTAGGCCATTTCGGACTGAGATGAGGAGAGATGTGTTTGCGCAGAGAGTGGTGACTGTGGAATTCTCTGCCACAGAAAGGGGCTAAATCCAAAGCATGGGAATAATTCAGGAAAGATTTTGATATTGTTCTTGGAGTTAAAATGTTGTAATGGTATCAGGGAGAAAGTAGGACCAGTGACTGAGTTAGATGATGAGCAGTATTGAATGGCAGAGAATGTTCCATTGACCTACTGCTGCTCATATTTTTAACTTTCTGTATTTCAATGCTCAATGGTTGTTTCTGGGACTGGGGTGGAGGTGGGAGGTGGTGGCGGGGGCGCAGAAAGGCTTGGAGTAGATTTCGCCAGAGGTCAGTATTGGGACCCTTGTTTTTACTGATATTGTTAATCTGGGTTTTGATATGCACTGGGCAATTTCCAAGTTGACACAAACGTTGGAAGTTTGAGAAACTGTGAGGAGGTCAGTATGTAACTCCAAAATTACTTGAAGAATTCAGTGGAGAGGGCAGAGAATTGGCAGAAGAGGTTCAATGCCAAGAGGAGTGAGGTGATGCTCTTTGGCCGGTGGAACTTAGAACAGCAATATCAAATAGTGGATCCAATTGGAAAGGGGAAGGAGGTCTAGAGAGACCGAGGTGGACATGTACATAGGTCAGTGTTGGCTATAGAACAGGTGGAAGGAGCAATTGATACAACATTGAGTGTTCTTGGCTTCATTGACAGGATGTGGATGACAAGAACAAGGTGATAATGCAGTATTTGTTCATGGCCTGTAAAAGCTCATTTGGGGGATTGTGTGCAGATCTGGTCACCACCCTATCGTAAAGATATGAATACATTAGAGAGAGCGCAGGAGAGGAGAATGGTTATAGGAACAAGAAATGTCATTTATGAGAGAAGATTAAAGATGTTGGGGCAGATCTCCTTGGAGAGAAGATTGCTGAGAGTACAAGTGATAGAGGTTTTTACAATTATGAGTGGGCTGGAAAAAGTGAAGAGAGAAAGGAGCGAGAATGAGTGGGAGTAGATTTCGAGTGATTGTTGGATTTATTTGTGGTATCTGTGTGTCACTGACTGGCCAGCATTTATTACCTGTCCCTCACTGCCGTTGAGAAAGTGGTGGTGAGCTGCTTCTTGAACCGTTGCAGTCAGTTTGATGTGGCTTGACCCACCATGCCATCAGGGAGGGAATTTCAGGATTTTGACACAGCAACAGCGAAGGAACGGCGATATATTTCAAAATGAGAATGGTGAGTGGCTTGGAGAGGACATTGGAGGTGATGGTGTTCCCACGCTTCTGCTGTGCATGTCATTCAGATGGGAGTGGTTGTGGATATGGAAGGTGCGCTCTGAGGATCTTTGGTGAATTTCTGCAGTGCATCTTGCAGATCATACAAACTGCCGTGATGGAGGGGGTGGATGTGTTTTGATGTGCTGACAATCAAGTAGGCTGCTTTGTTCTGAATGGTGCCAACCTTCCTGAGCATTGTTGGAGCTGCAGTCATCCAGGCAAGTGGGCAATGTTCCATCACACTCTTCACTTGTGTCTTGTAGATGATGGACAGGTTCTGGGGAGTCAGGAGGAGAGTTCATCACTGCATCATTCCAATCGTCTGATCTGATCTTGTAGCCATTCTGTGTACGTAACCCCGAGGATGTCGATTTTTGGAGACGCAGTGATAGTAAAACTGTTGAATGATCAGTGTGGTGGTGAGATTTCCTGTTCTTGTTGATGATCAGAACTTGGAATTTGTGTGGCACAAATATTACTTGCCATTTGCCAGTGCAGACCATAAAATTTCCTGATCTTGTTGCATTTGAACATGGACTACTTCAGTCTGTAAGGAGTCATGAATGGTGCTGAACATTGTGTTATAATCAGTGAGCATTACCACTTCTGACATTGAGATGGAGGGAAAGTCATTGATGAAGCAGTTTAAGATGGTTGTGCCTTGGACACTACCCTAAGGAAGTGCTACAGAGATGTCCTCGAGCAAAGTTGACTGATCTCCATTAACCGTAACCATCTTGCCCACACCTAGCCTGTCCAGCCTCACCAGGATTTTAGATGTTTCTCTGAGATTCCCCCCTCATTCTTCTAAATTCCAGCCAGTACAAGCCCAGTCAATCCTACTTTTCTTCATTTGACAGTCCTTCCCATCGGTGAATCAGCCTGGTGAATTTTTGCTGGACTCTCTCATTAGCAAGAATGACCTTCTGAGTCTCAGAGACCAGCACTTCACACAATACTCAAGGTGTAGCCTCACTAAGGCCCGATATAACAGTAGCACAACACTGCTACTCCGATATAACTCTACCCAGAGAATATTTTGCCCCGATATCAATCGTTACCCATTTTGCTGAAGCTTCTTAATGCCATGCTTGTTCGGATGCAGCTTTGATGACAGGGGCTGTCACTGTCACTTCCTTTCTGGAATTCAGGTCTTTCTTCCATGTTTGAATGAAGACTTGAATGAGATCAAGAGATGAGTCGCCCTGGCGGAACTGAAATTGGGCATCAGTGAGCAGCTTATTGCTGAGGAAGTGCTGTTCCATAACATACTGATGTTACCATCCATTTGCTTTGCAGATGATGGTGAGTCAATTCGATAAGGCAGTTAATCTGCTGTGTTGGATTTATCTTGCTTTTATGCACAGGAATTACCTGTGCAATTTTCCACATTGTCGGGTACATGCCAGTGTTGTAACTGTACTGGAGCTGCTTGGCTGGGAGAGCAGCAAGCCGTGGAGGACAATTCTTCAGGACTGAACAAAGACAAAGTTGCTGGAAAAGCTGAGCAGGTCTGGCAGCAACAGTGAAGGAGAAAACAGAGTTAATGTTTTGGGTCCAGTGACCCATCAGTCCTGTTGCTGGACTGTTGTCAAGGACTGTAAACTTTGCAGCATTTATTATCTCCAACTGTTTACTGATATCACGCAGTGTGAATAGAATTGTCTGAAGACTGATGCCTGTAATGCTGAGGAATGTGCAGGAGAAGCCTGGGTAAAACTGTTCAGTAGGAGTAACCTGAAGTCAACATCGCGGTGAAGCAATGTGGGAAGACTGCCTGTGGTGACCATCGCAGTGAAGCAACCTGGGAAAAGAGGTCGAGAGTGAACATCACAATGGAATAGTCTGGGAAGGGTGAAACGCAGTCAGTGTCTCAGTACGGCCCATTGGAAAGTGTGACCGGCAGTCTGCAGTGAAAATACCTGGAAAGTGTTGCTTGCAATCAGTGTTACAGTGTAACAGACTGGGAAGAGGGGCTGCAGTGAGCATCACAAAGCAGCAATCTGGGAAGTTGTTCTGCAATGAGCAACTGAGGGAAACAGTGTATGAAGAGTTACCTGAATTCATCATCGAAAAAAGTCCAGGAAGACTCTCCTGAAGTTGTCGTCTCATTGAAACAGTTTGGGAAGTGTAGAGTGCTGGGAGCATCCAGTGAAACAACCTGGGAAAAGTGGCCTGAAGTCAGCATCACTGTGCAAAAGTGTCCAAGGAGAGGCCTACAGTCAGAATGTCTGTGAAGCTGCCTGGGAAGAGTGGTCTGCGATCAGCATCATAGTGGGAGAGAACTGAGAAGACTGTCCTGCAGTGAGCATCACAGCGATGCAGTTGATAAAGAGCAGTCTGAATTCAGCATCACAGTGCAGCCGACTGGGAAAAGTGGTCTGCAGTGAGGTACTCAGAAAAAGGTTCCTGAAGAATGATTTGAAGTTTGCATTACAGTAAATGAAGGCCTGTCTAAAGTCGGCATCTCAACGAAGCAGTCCAGCAAACATCATCACGATTAAACAAACTGTGGGCGAGTGGCGTCTAGTCTAATCGCTGTGAAAATGTTTGGGAAGAGTGACCTGCAGTTTCCATTATCAGGAATCTAATGGGATGAGTGGTCTCAAAGGAGTGGCCTGAGTCAACATCATAGTGACACAGGCAAGCAATAGAACATAGAACATTACAGCACAGTACAGGCCCTTCAGCCCTCAATGTTGTGCCAACCTGTCATACTGATCTCAAGCCCATCTAACCTACACTATTCCATGTACGTCCATATGCTTATCCAGTGAGGACTTAAATGTACCTAAAGTTGGCGAATCTCCTACCATTGCAGGCAAAGCGTTCCATTCCCTTAGTACTCTCTGAGTAAAAAAACTACCTCTGACATCTGTCCTATATCTTTCACCCCTCAACTTAAAGCTATGCTCCCTCATGCTCGCCGTCACCATCCTAGGAAAAAGCCTCTCCCTATCCACCCTATCTAACCCTCTGATTAGTTTGTATGTTTCAATTAAGTCACCTCTCAACCTTCCTCTCCTTAATGAAAACACCCTCAAGTCCCTCAGCCTTTCCTCGTAAGACCTTCCCTCCATACCAGGCAACATCCTAGTAAATCTCCTCTGCATCCTTTCCAAAGCTTCCACATCCTTCTTATAATGCGGAGACCAGAACTGTACACAACACTCCAAGTGCGGCCACACCGGAGTTTTGTACTGCTGCCGCATAACCTCTTCTGGAACCTGATCCTTCTATTAATAAAAGCTAAAACACTGTACGCCTTCTTGACACCCCTGTCAACCTGCGTGGCAACTTTCAAGGATCTGTATACATGGACACCGAGATTTCTCCATTCATCTACACAACGAAGAATCTTACGACTGTTCTGAGGAATGGTCACTAGACCCAAGACATTAACTCTGTTTTTGCCTTCATCAATGCTGCCAGACCTGCTGAACTTTTCCAACCACTTTGTTTTTGTTCCTAACAACTTCTATCACTGACAATACTGTTTTTGGCTTCTAATGTGTAAGGGTAGTACACTGACCAGGAAGGAAAGGTCACACATAGCTGGATTTGTTTTAATCTAATATAAAGTATTCTCCAAAGAGGTCACCCACAGCAGGAGAGCTCAGGTCTTGGTTTGCTCTCTTGCTCCATGTGGCAGGCCGGAGACAGTTCCACTCCCCTGGGTCAGCATGTGTGCAGGAAGTGTCTTCAGCTACAGCTCCTGGAAGCTCGAGTTTCAAAGCTGGAGCGGCAGCTGGGGATACTGTGGGGCATTTGCGAAACACAGAGTAGCATGGATAGCATTTATAGAGAGGTGGTCACACCACAGGCTCAGACTCTGTAGGCAGGAAGGGAATGGGTAACTACCAGACAGAGCAAGAGAGACTGGCAGGTAGTGCAGGAATCTCCTGTGACGATTTCCCTGCAAAACAGACATTCCATTTTGGATACTGTTGAGGTGAATGACCTCTCAGGGGAAAGGAGCAGCAGCCAAACTCCTAGCACCGTGGTTGGCTCTGCTGCAGAGGGGAGGGATAAAAGGTGTACCAGGGCAGTAGCTATCGCGGACTCCAATGTAATGAAAATAGACAGGTCTAACAGTGTCCGTGAACAAAATGCCAGAATAGTATGTTACCTCCCTGGTGTGAGGGTCAAGGATGGCTCGGAGCGGGTACAGGACGTTCTGGAGGGGGATGGTGAACAGCCTGTCATCGTGGCACCCATCGGTACAAATGATATCGGTGAGAAAAAGGATGAGATCCAAAAAGCAGAATACACAGAGCTAGGAAGGAAGTTTAGAAAACAGATCTGAGAGGTCGTGATCTCAGCATGACTATTGGTGCAATGTACAGGTCAGAGTAGAAATTGCAGGCTATATTAGATGCATACATGGCTGAGAAGATGGTGTCAGGAAGAGAGTTTCAGATTCCTGGGGCATTGGGACAGGTTCTGAGGGAGGTGGGGCCAGTACAAATTGGATGGGTTACAGCTGAGCAGGACTGGAATTGATGTCCGAGGGGAGAGTTTGCTGGAGCAGTTGGGTAGGGTTTACATTAATATGCCAGGGGGATGAGAAACGATGGAAGGTGCCAGTGAAGGAGGGAGCAAAAGGTAGAAAAGGAAATTAGGAAGGTGATAGTCAGAGAAACCAAGGACAAAATTCAAATAGATTTCTTGAGAAAAATAAGAGCAAGCCAAACAATGTGAAAAAGACAAGCTTAATGGCTTTGTGTCTTAATGTGCAGAGCATTTGTGATAATGTGGATGAACCAGTCATTCAGATAGATGTAAATGGGTTCTGATGAAGGCTCTGGGCCAAAAACATCAGCCTTCCTGATCCAGTGATGCTGCTTGGTCCGCTGTGTTCATCCAGCTCTACACCTTGTTACCACGATATAATTGGGATTACTGAGACATGGCTGCATGGTGACTCGGGATGGGAACTGAATGTCCCAGGGCATTTAATATTAAGGAAGGACAGGCAAAAAGGAAAAAGTGTTGGAGCGACATTACTGCTTAAGGAGGACATTAACACGTCAGTGAGAAAGGATATTAGCTCTGACAATGCGGAGTCTGTATGGGTAGATTTGAGAAATACCAAGTGGCAAAAAACATCAGTGAGTCTCATATATGGACCCCCAAACTGCAGTGGTAATGTTGGGAATGGCATGAACCAGGAAATTAGAGATGCATGTGATAAGATTGGTGATCATGTGGGATTTTATTCTGCACATATATTTGATAAATCACATTTGCCACAATACCGTGGAGGAGCAATTCCTGGAGTGTATACAGGATGGTTTCCCTCACCAATATGTGCAGGAAGTACCTAGAGAGCAGGCCACCTTCAATTAGGTACGATGTAATGAGAAGGGAATGATTGCCAATCTAGCTGTGCGAGGCCCCTTGTGGATGAGCGAATATGATAGAATTTTCTATCAAGATGGAGAGTGATGTAGTCGATTGGGAGACTGTGGTGCTGAACCTTAATAAAGGAAACTACGACGACATGAGGTGTGAGTTGGCCTTGATAGACTGGGGGGAGTTACTTAAAGGGATGACAGCGGATAAGCAATAGCAAACATTCAAGGAACACATGTGGGAACTGCAACAACTGTTTATTCCTGTCTGTGGCAAAAGCAAAATAGGTCAGAGGGCCAAGGGCAGAAGCATACGGATTGTCTAAGTAAAATAATATGTCTGAAGATTGGGAGCAGTTTAGAATTCAGCAAAGAGGGATGGCAGGATTGATTAGGAATTGGGAAATTACAGCGCGTAAGTAAGCTTGCAGGGAACAAAAAGACTGACCACGACAAGTTTCTCCAGGTACGCGAAGAGAAAGAGACTGGTAAAGACAAATGTCAGCCCCTACAGACAGAAACAGGGGCAGGTATAAAAGGGGACAAAGAAATGGCTGAGCAACTGAATAGATACTTTGTGTCTTTGCAAAAGAGGGCACAATTCAGATCCCAGAATTGTTGGAGAATGCAAGGATTAGTGAGAGGGAAGAATTGAGGTGATCAGTATTAGTAGAGACATGGTGCTGGGAAAATTGATGGATTGAGGGGAAATCCCAAGGGCCTAATAATCTACATCCCAGAGTACTCAAGGAAATGACGTTAGAAATAATGGATATATTGGCGGTCATCTTCAAGGATTCAATATACTCTGGAACAGTCCCTGCAGATTGGACGGTGGCTAATGTCACTCCAATATTCAAACAGGGAGGTTGAGAGAAAACAGGAAATTATAGACCAGGAAGCCTATCACCTGTTCAGGGGAATATTCTTGAATCTATTTTCAAGGATTTTGTAGCAACTCATTTAGAAAGCAGTGGCAGGATCAGACACAGTCAGCGTGGATTTATGAAGGGAAAATGATGCTTGAAAAATCTGTTAGAATTCAATGAAGCGATAACGAGGAGAGTTGACATGAAGGAGCCAGTCAAGTAATATAGTTGGACTTTCAGAAAGTGTTTGACAAAGTCCCACATGAGAGATTATGGTGCCAGATGACAGTGCATGAGATTGGTGCAGGTGTATTGAGATGGATAGAAAACTGGTTGTCAGACAGGAAACAAAGAGAAGGAATTAATGGGTCCTTTTCAAATTAGCAGGCAGTAACTATCAGAGTGTCACAGGGATCTGTGCCAGGACCCAACTATTCACATTATGTGTTAATGTTTTGGATGAGGGAACAATATGTGACATCTGAAAGTTTGCACAAGGTACCAAGTTGGGTGGGACGGTGAACTGTGACGAGGAAGCATCGATCCTTCAGCATGATCTGGACAGGTTGCGGGAGTGGGAGAATCAATGACAGATGTGGTAAAATGTGCATCACTTTGGAAGGAAAACATGAAGGCAGATTACAATGCGAATGGCTGTAAAGTGGGAGAGGGGAATGTGCAGTGGGATCTGGGTGTCCTTGGTCACCCACTGAAGGTAAACATGCAGGTGCAGCAGGTAGGAAAGAAGGTAAATGGTGTGTTCATTGTGAGAGGTTTTGAGTCCAGGAGCAGGTACATGTTGTTTTACTTTCCAGGACCTTAGTGAGGTCACATGTAGAATATTGTGTCCGGTTTTGGTCTCCTTTTCTGTGGAAGGACGCTCTTGCTCACAAGGGAGTACAACAAAGGTTTACCAGGCTGATTCTGGGGGTAGTAGGGCTGCCACATGAGGAGTGACTGAGTGTGTTAGTATTGTTTTCACTGGAGTTCAGATGAAGGAGGGCAGGGTTTCATTGTGACTTCAATAATTCTTACAGTATGAGATAGGGTACATACCGGGAAGATGTTCGCGATGGTGGGTGTGTCCAGAACCAGGAGTTGCAGTGTGAGGATAAGGGGTAGACCATTTAGAAAGGAGATGAGGAGACATTTCTGCACCCAAAGAGTGGTGAGCCTGTGGAATTCATGAAGACAGGAAATAATTGATGCCAAAATACTGAATGTATTGAAGAGGCTGAATACAGCACTTGGGGTGAATGGGGTAAAAAGTTACGGGGAGAAAGCAGGATTATACAATTTATTTAGACAATCAGCCATGACTGTGATGAATGGGGAGAAGAGACAAAGGGCTGATGGCCTCCTCATGCTCCCATCGTCGATGCTTCTGCGATGGTTAACAGGGAGTCTGAGTGTGGGCATGAGCAGATGGCAAAGGTTGATGATTGGGAGTTGGTGTGAGTTAGGGAACAAGCAGCAGAGATTTTGATCATGCCTAGTTTATACTGTGTGGAATGTGTGATGCTGAGCTGTGCAATAATCAAGGCTGGGGAAAGCAATGGAATGGATGAACGTTTCAGCGATGAGATTGACATGAAGTCATGAAAATGAAAATGATAACTCTGACTGATCACCATAGATTCACCTTCAGTTCAAATAAGCGCCACCTGCAAATGATACATTCTGAACACATTTACAGGGATAAACACAGCAGCAGGAATGGAAGGAATTCGGATTGAAGCCTTATTTCTCAATGTGAATGTCATTAGATTTAATAGTGAATCAATACATCTGGAATTGCATCGTCCACAGAATTTACTTTTGTGAAAGTGATTTTCTTTCCCTGAGTGGATGGAACAAACTCAGAACCAGTGTATGTGCAGGAGAAGCTGTCAATCCAGCTCTTCCTCCTGTCTTGCAGGAGGCGCTTCAACTTTCTTCCTGCCATCTTTATCATTGGTCTCCCAAAGGTCAGTTCTTGAGCTTTGCTGACTTTTCTCTGCAATATCGGCCTCATCTTGTGAAATTCAACACTCAATAGTTTCAGTACAAAACTGGGGTTGTTCAATTTCCACAGCTTAACATCAACTGATTTAAAGTCGGTGCAGGAAAGCCAGAGATTTGCCAAGATCACTTTGATTGGTGCATCTGCTGCAAAGGGCTGAATGGCCTCCTGCTGCTCCTAATTCTTATCTATTTATTTCCATTGGGGTCTCTGTGTAACACTTCTTGCCCTTGTTCTGCTGCTCCATAACATTATTTTTTCCTCCTTTTCATTGACCTAATTTTGTCCAACAGCCATCTCTTCTCTTTGACCCTGAATTATTGGCCATCCGACAACTGCTGCCAATGTTCTTCTGATTCTCCAACCTCCTGTCTCCCCCGGCCAATTGATAACATCCGTTGGCATTTATTTCCTGCACCAGGATAATATTTTTGTGACCATCCACTGTCAGTAGCTTTGAGTTGTATTTGGTTCAGTTATTTATGTAAATATAGCTTCCAGCGGGTTCCGGAGCTTCTCTCTGAACCTGGAAAGGGAAGCCACATACACAATGGTATTCGTACAGCAATTCAAATTCCTCAGCATATATGCAATTTGTTCAAATCTATATTCACCATGACTGTCTAAAGGATCATCAACATCAAAATAATACAAAATATACCAAAACCACAGAAAAACAAACCAGCCAGATATGGCAAAGAGTAAAATCACAGACTGCCTTCTACTCTCCATCTCTGGGTCCCTGGAACTTTCTCCCTCACTTTGACCCTTCAGACTTTTACGGACTCGACTGGCCACTAAAATATGTCTGACTGTCAGGGTGTTGAGGAACAGAATTAAACCAAATGGGAATATGGGTGTTAGAATCTTTTCAAAGTTGTTAAATCCTTTCCAGACAGGGTCATAATAATATGCATCTGAATTCCAGCAGCCCCATGGTATGCCGTCAATAATCACCTCAGGTTCAAATCTAAAGTAGATGGGAATGTTTTTTAAACAGAGCAGACAGCCGGTTGTTGCAAGAATCACAGTTGCTGTTTTTTCAGTGCAGTATTTGACTTTCAGTTTCTCACAACAAATGGTGACATATCGATCAAAGGTGAACATGATGGTGAACCACACAGAGCAGTCTATGGCTACACGGCACAGGGCATAGTGAACACTACACACAGGGGTGATGTCCAAGAACGATATTGGGAAAAAATCATGTTTGATTCGGCTGAGTATGATTTCAATGATAACGACCAATAGATCCAGCACCGCCATGGCCTGAAGGTAGCGAGAGCTGCAGGCTGAGAGTCCACATTTTCCTCGAAACAGGATCGCAACAGTCACTAAATTGACTGAAAGAGAGAGAGAGACGAGAAAAAGAAATGAAAAACATTCCCCATCACTGAGGCTTGGTGCTCCGGATTCGACTTTATCAATAGGAATGTGTGAAAGGAACTAGTTCGAGGAACAATAATCAAAAACAACACAGCACAGAACCTCACACAGTGTGGAGCTGGAGGAACACAGCAGGTCAGGCAACCTGAGAGGAGCAGGAAAGTCGACATTTTGGATTGTGGCCCTTCCCACACTTCAAATTCTGCTTTCCCTCGCATCTTACTCTGAAATCTTAAACCAATGACTGATCATGTGAAATACATCCCTTCGCCGCGTACACAAAATAGCTTTGTCGCGTGTCTCAAACATTTTCACAAACTTCTGTTTCTGTCTTTCTTCAAATCAAAGTCGTCCCTGCCACGACCATCCTCCCCCAGCTGACTCCGCAGTTTACCCCTCAACAGCACCTCTGTTGGGAAGGACATCTTCTCCCTGTTAAAATTGCTTCCATCTAACTGAACCTGCTTCTCTCACTCTCTTGTCTTCAGGCAGCCAATGCTCTGCTGGAACATGCTCAGTTGGCCAAATTGTTTTTCAATCCACACGATTTTTTTGGAAATGATTAATTTTCAAAGCTCCTCCTCACAAAGATTTTCAAACCATTAAATAATTGAAACACAAAATCCCATTTCATTCAGCTTCATCACTGTTTAATTCCATACATTTTTTGACATAATATCCATCAGAAATTCTGATATCTTCATGGATCAGTCATACACTGCGTGTAATAAAAAAGTGGTGAGAGCTTGAAACACCAGAAGCAGCAGAATGAAATATAGAGATATGTGCGGGATATTTGCCCTGTTATGCTGTTGCAGGTAACATTATTGCTCACTGGATAACAGCAGAAATTGGGTCAGACACTCAGCAGTTATATACACTCACCAGGAAAGCCAATGATGCCGAGAACCAGGTAGAATATTTTCCTCACCGTTCGAATCAAACTGTGCATTTTCAGTTTGCTGTGTGTTGTTCCTTGCTTCTGCAGATAATCCCTCTCAGTTTGATTCTGTGATGTATGATTTGCAGGATCTTAATTTTATGCTCATCAATATCTCTTCTGGGCTATTTTTGTTGCTCAATATTTGAAAGTGTTTTTCTTGAAGATTTAGAACAAACAGATGACGACAGCTAAATGAAACCGCTGATGCTGAAAGATGTTCACATGGGGAAAGGATTGGATAAAGACACACTCCCTCACCAAACAACTTTCCTGACCACATGAAGAAACTAAACAGAACTGGAAGCCTTGTTCATGGAAATGGTTCTGGAAATGCTTCTAGTTTCACCCTGAGATCTCATGTTTATGAACTCCCCAAATGGCCATTCAATGATTGAATTCCTACCAACAGACAACACATCTTCTCCTGTTTGATGGAGTTCAGGGCATCACTGCTCTCTTTAGCTTTGGAGAGCCAGCTGAGTGCTTCACAGAATCAAAGTCAGTAAAACAGAATTCGCCCAATTTCACGGTCTTGTTCAGATCTGTGCCAGACTAGATCAGCCACTCTCACTTCCTCTCATCTCTCCATCATGACCTCACCCTCTTCTCTTTACTTTTCTTCTTCATTTCCACCCTGTTGTACGTAGGTTCACCACACTGTCAGGAGCTTCATTTCAGATCCATGGCCTGTTGTGTGATGATATGTCACTTATGAGTTTCAGTTGGATGTTAGCGTTAGTGCCTGAACACTCAACATTGGATTCAGTTTTAACAGAACTGCAATGAGATTGCGTCATGTCCTATTTGCATGTATCATCAGTATCAGGCTGGGATTTGAGTGAGGTATAGTGCTCACATTCTACTTGCCATTATGGTTACATTAAATATTGGATATGGTTCAGAATTGTGCCAATGTTCGATTAACAGTTGGGTCAATGAAAAGATCAGCGTTCTGTTTGGGTTAGTCTTAGATATGGGGCAACCCTGGGAGTTGGTGTGGTCAAGTCTCGAATGGCTGGGTCAAGGGTTATGAAAACTGTTAGGCAATGGATCCTGCCACAGCAGGTGGTGGAATTTCAATTCAATAAATGTCTGGAAATAAGAATCTAATGATCACCAAAAATCCATTGCCGACTGTCGGGGGGAAAGCAAATTGATTCATTAATGTCCTTTAGGGAAGGAAACTGCCATCCTTACCTGGTGTGACCGACATCTGACTCCAGACCCACAGTAATGTTGTAAACTCTTAACTGCCCTCTGAGCAATTAGAGATGAGCAATAAATGCTGTCAATCGATTCCCCTAAGCCATGACTGAATTAAGGAGTGAATAAATCCAGCACCCATTTATACAAAAGAAAGATAGTTCAGTAAACACATTTAAGGGATTAATTTAACAAAACAGTTTGCCAAATCATGGACACAGACCCTTTGGTCTAACTAGACCACATCGGCTGTGCTCCCAACCTAAACACATCCCACTTGCTTGCATTTGGCCCATATATCACCAAATATTTCCTGTTTAGATACTTACCCAGAAGTCTTTAATATATTGCAACTGTACCCCCTTCCAGTATAAACTGGCTGTTCCTTCAACTCCCTGTGTTAAAAACTTCCCCTCATGGCCTCTTTGAAACTTGCTTGTCTCACCCCAAAAATATGCCTGCTCATTTTGAACTCCACCATCGAAGGGAAAAGACCCTTGCTAGTCACCTTTCATATGTCCCATATGATTTTATAATCCTTTATCCAGTCACCTATCAACCTTCTACTCTCCATTGAGAAAAGCTTCATCCTTTCCAGACCATTATTACAACTGAAACATTCCATTCCCAGCAACATACTGGTCAATATTTTCTGAATCCTCTCCAAATTAATAGTATCCTTCCAAAAGCAAGGCAAACGGAACTGCCCACAGAATAAGCCTGACCAATGTCCATTACAAACTCGACATGAGTTCCTAATTCGCACACTCAATGGTCTAAGGGCTAAAGGCAAGCATGCTAAATGCCTGCTCAGTCATCCTACTGACGCATAATGCTAGTTTCAAAGAATTATGTCCCTGAACCCATCAGTATTTCTCTTCTACAACACCATCCAGTGTCCCCACTAAATTCTGCCTGTGTTTCATTTACCAGAATACAGTACCTCACTCTCATCCAAATTAAAATCCATCTGCTGCTTCTGAGATCCTTGAACTAATTGATCCAGATTTCTTTGTAATCTTAGATGACCTTCTTCACTGCCCAATGTAACATCAATTTTGGAATCATCTGCAAATGTATTTCCCATAGCTTCTATATTCCCATCCTAATTCAATCTTTTTGAGAAGATTTGTAGCTCGGGTAGTGGATTGGCTTGTAGACATGCTCAGTGAGCCAAACGGTGAAGCGCCGGTGTCCTGTCCCGCTGGTTATTGAAATGCGTCTGTTTACTGGGCTGGTAGGTAATCCTCCAGTTTTGACTCTCAGTGGTTTGTACGCAGGACCTGATACAATGTGTTTGTTGAAGGAGCTCCAGTATGAATACAAGGCCTCCAGGAATTCCCTGCCGTGACTCTGTTTGACCTCTGTGATTAGTGATGTGTTGTCCCAGTTGATTTTGCGCCTCTCATTGTCTCATTGCAGTGAACAAGTGAGAATTGGTCATATTATATTTTAAAAAGCATATTGACAGTAAATCATTGCATTGCGCCTTCAAAATCTCAGCTCCAATCGACTCAATAATGTTTTCCTGCGTTATCCAAATATTTAAATGTTTCCTCAATGACTATCATTTCTTGTTTTCTGTTTGCTTCATTTTTGTATCAGGCTGTGAGGTGGAGATTATCCCAATAAATTGCAGAACTGTTAAAATATGTGGAAAGTTGAAATAGTTTATGGGAGAGCCACAATGAGTCAGCAGATATAACAACTGAACTGCGATGTGAACTGCAATGTGGATTTGGATGTGAACATCGGAGATATGGTCAGGAAATTTGCAGATGTCACCAAAATTGGAGCTGCAGTGGACGGTGAAGAAGGTTTTCTCAGAGTACAACGGGTCCTTGGTCAGATGAGCTTAAGGGCCGAGGAGTGGCAGATGAAGTTTAGTTTAGATAAATGCGAGGTGCGGCATTTTGAAAAGGCAAATCAGGGCAGGACTTTTACACTTCAAGTTAACGTCTTGGAGAGTGTTTCTGAACAAAGAGACCTTTGTGTACAGGTTCGTCGTTCTTGGAAAGTGGAGTCACAGGTCAACAGGGTAGTCAAGAAGATGTTTCCTATGCTTGTCTTTATTGGTCAGTGCATTGACCACAGGAGTTGGGAGGCCATGTTCCATCTGTACAGGATATTGGTTCAGCCAACATTGGAATACTGTGTGCAATCTGGTCTACCTGTTGTGAAACTTGGAAGAATTCGGTGATGTTTTACAAGAACGTTGTCAGAGTTGGAGGGGGTGAGCTGGAGGGAGAGGCTGAACAGAATGGGACATTTTTCCCCCCTGGAACGTCAGAGGCTGAGGGGTGACATTGAAGAGGTTTATAAAATCGTGAGGGGTATGGAGAAGGTAAATGGACAAGGTATTGACCCAGGGCTGGGGGAGTCCAATACTAGAGGGCATAGGCTTAAAGTGAGAGGGGAACGATTTAAACGGCACCGAAGGGGCAACTTTTTTCAAGCAGAGCGTGATGTGTGCATGGATGAGCTGCCAGAGGAAGTGGTGGGGGCTGGTATAATTACAGCATTTAAAAGGCAATTGGCTGTGTATATGATTGAATAGAGGGACAAGCCAATTGCTTACCAATGGAGCCAGATTAAATTAGGATATCTAGTCGGCATGAATGGGTGGACCTGAAGGGTCAGTTTCCGCACTGTATATCTCTATGACACTATGACTCTAACTCCAACCTAACTGCTAACTGCCCTTTAGTCCTCTAACATTCATCAAAGGAAGTGAGAATAAATTTTATTCCATTTGCAATCAGTTAGTGAGAGTGGATATAATGAACGGCCACATCTTATTGGGACTCGTATGCTCGTAATATTATTGGAGTATTTTGAGTTTTTTTTCATGTTAAAGCACTCAGATATCATTTTTCAATTCGAGTAGTCAGGCCTACATACTATACTGAGGGGAGTTATCATATCATCAGAACAAATTATGTAATCCATGATCCCATGAATTCTACAAGCCAGTGATGGATTCGATGTTTCATGATATTGCCCATCCTAGAGTCAATTTCAGCTCTGCATTCTACACCAAGTCTCCCTCTTGCATCTCGAAGAAGCTGCGTGACCTGTTCATTGTTTTCCCATTTGACACCATGCCGGGCCTTGTGAAAACATCAATAATTTATTGTCCCGTTATTGGAGAAATCAGGATCGCTGACAAGGTATGATATTCCATTTCAAACGGTGTGAAAGTTGGCATGATGGTCTCTCTGCTAAATTGTAAATTTCCCAAGCTTCAGTTGGATATTTGTAAAGACAAATCAAAACAGAAATTAAGTCTCCTTTTGGTTTTTGCAATGTTCTAATTGAATCCTAGATTGTATAATTTTACAGAAAATTTGCCCCAGTATTATATTTCAGGGGTGCAGTCATAACAGTGCGGTGCATGAGAATAGATTATTTAAATTTAAGGTGATTTGAACAACTAACTGATACATGCTCAGTCATTACCTTGCTGCTGTGACTCTCTGTACACTCTGGGGAAGATACTTTCCTGAAACATTCATCTTCTTGCATTTATTGCTGTTCTTGCAGATTGAGAACACTGATAAGACCAGTCACGCTTATTCATTTTGTAATTGCCCTGACGCATGCTGCTGTGAGCTTCCAGCTTTAAAATAAATTGTTAGAGAGGGCGGCATTTGTGTTAGACCCAGGAGGTGAAAGACAGTTGCTGATGGAGTTACAGGGCGGAGCACTGAACCTGTTGGAATTTGACATGAGGGTAATTCTGTTATCTTCCAGGTGCTCAGCTTTTCCCATGAAGGTAGTGAAGTTTAAGGTTCTTTAGCAAATTAGAGTAACGCAATTTAAAGATGATCACCATCCCACCTACCTTTCCCAGCCCCACCCCTCAGCTCTTTGTTTATTTCAGAGCTCCCTTCCCAGTCCCCCATTTATGAAGAAGGGCCCTGACCCAAAACAGCAACTTTCCTGCTCCTCTGATGCTGCCTGGCCTGCTGTGTTCCTCCAGCTCCACACCATGTTATCTCTGACCCAGCATCAGCAGTTCTCGCTATCTCTGAAAGGTGGTAAAACTGTGCATCACTGTTGGAGAGTTGGCCAAGAGTGTATACCTGATGCTTTGTTCCCAATGCTTATTGACTGTCTTCACGCTGATACCCACCTCGGCAAGGAGGGAATGAGTAATATCATGCGACACACCTGGTGGCACCCTTGACTGGCTGAGGCAGCCCAAACGCGTGTCCAATCATATCCAACATGCCAGAAGAATGATGCTGGTCAAGGAGATCGGTGTGTAACAGGAAAACACTCTTGCCAGGTGGTCTATTTGAGTGCATTCAGCTTGATTTTATTGAATTGCCGCGTGTCCATTGCGATAAGTATTGTCTTGTTGGTGTTTATACATTTAGTGGATGGATTGAGGGCAACCACTACTAATAAAGCCTCGACAGTGGTAAAATTACTCCTGACAGAAATCATAGCAAGGCTTGGTGTACCTCGACAGATTAGTTCAGACAATGGCTCCCAGTTTATTGGGGATATTAATAATGAAATATGCTCTCATTTTGGGATCTGCCGCCAGCTTCATTCTGTGTATCGCCCTCAGGCGGCGGGGCTTGTAGAATGCTGTAACCAAACTTTGAAAACTAAACTTCACAAACACAGTGCTCCCACCAACATTGCCAAGTGAACAAAGACATGTTCACGTGATGTTGTGATGAGCAAAGATGTCTGAACATAACTGCCAGTAGACAGTTTATCTGTGGCCGATGTAATGGGACACATGTCTGCTCAGCCACCTGGATGTATCCATTTGATACCTACCAACTGGTGGGGTCAGGCAGAGACTCCAGCCAGCTGGAGAACTGGTGCTACAAACAATTCACGCAGGAAAATAATCAGGAGGCCTGACGCTCTCGAGCTAAGACAGGCTTTGTGTTCCTCCTTGATGGGGTAGAGACGACAGCCATCCCGATCCTTCCAGTCTTCTTTGCAGTTAGTACTGTCAGACCACTTACTGTCCCATGCCCCCAGCGAGGACATACCCACAGGAAGGTAGTGGCTCGAGCCATTAGCGAACAATTCTGTGCAGACTGGGAGGACCCAGTCACACTGGGGTCCTCGCTTGGCTATGGGTTCCTTGGGCCCCTGTCTCTGGGGGGATCAGTGGGAGTCATTGGTGTTAGAATTAGAAACTACCGTATTTGTGGATTGACCATCCTGGGAAACAACACTGTAGCAGGACTGGAAGTTGTAAATAAGGAACTGGCAGAACTAAGGCTGAAAACTCAACGCACAACAGGCAGGGTGTGCCGTGGATTATGTGTTGGCTCAATAAGCGGGAGTATGTACTATAGTGGGAGACAAATGCATCGTCCATGTTACAGACGAATCATATAAAATAACCCATGCCATTCAGGCTATTAAGAAGCAATTAGATGATTTCAGGAAAGGTCCTGGAAAAGGAGATTGGAGTTTTGGCTCATGGTGCCACTGGCTGCTCAATCTAGCGATATATCTTGGTCTTATCTTACTTTGTCTTTTTGTTGGTATTGCTATTGTTAAATGTATTATTGCTAAACTAATGAATTCTATTGGTAATATCAGTTCCCCTCAGAAGATGCTCCTCGTCCATCCTGATGGTATCCTCACTGAGGATGAGGAGGACCAGTTGTCCCTCCCTGACTCCTCCTTTGAGGCAGAGGAGTATTGGCAGGCCCTGGCATCCAACCGCTTGGACTGACCTCATCTATGCTCTCCCGCCCTGTGGTGTGGGCACGGAATGGCCAAAGTGGGGAGATAAGAGTCTGACACTTGGGTACAGATTCAAGGTGGCTTCTCGGTGCAAGTTAGCACAACAAAAATGGCTTCTATCCTGGGAGCTATAAATTCTGCTCGAGCTCCTCTTCTGCCTGGGAACTGTAAGCTTTGCTGCAGCTGCATACATAATACAGCAATGATAAGATAATGCAGTACTAACCGTTCTTACTGACCATCAGTTGCACATGTTGTGGCGCTGTGTGGCGAGATAAAAAGTAACCTACATGTTGTGACATAAGTTGTTCACCAGTTAATATTATTGGATTAAGTAACTGCTAATGAAGCAATATCATGTATTGATTGGTAATTGTTTGAATACACTATGCGATCACGCCATGTACCCTGCTTCAAGAAAAATATAAAAATGTCTTTGTATTAAGTTGTGTGTGCAGCTCCTCTGAGGAATACGGGCATGCTTAACTTCTGTGTTTCCAGATAATCTGTCCCCGGCTGATTGAAGAAATAACGAGTAAAGCCTTCAACTGCCAGAGTGGTTGTGGGCATTCATTGACCGATCGCAGAATCGAGAGGTCCCACTGGGGGTCGAGATTTTCAGTCTGGGGTGCATTTGATTTCATGCAAGCAGTGTAGTAGGTAAGGCAGATGAACTTCGGGCTTGGATTAGTACTTGGGAGTATGATGTTGCTGCTATTTGTGAGGCTTGGTTGAGGGAAGGGCAAGATTGGCAACTAAATATCCCAGGATATAGATGCTTCAGGCGGGATAGAGAGGGAGGTGAAGGGGGTGGAGGAATTGCATTACTGGTCAAAGAGCATATCACAGCTGTGCTGAAGGAGAGCACGATGGATGACTCAATCAGTGAGGCAATGTGGGCAGAGCTCAGAAACAGGAAGGGTGCGGTAACAATGATGGGGCTGTACTACAGGCCTCCCAACAGTGAGCGTAAGATAGAGGTACAAATATGTCGGCAGATTATAGAAAGATGTAGGAGAAACAAGGTGGTGCTGATGGGAGATTTTAATTTTCCAAAACATTGACTGGGATTCACTTAGCGTTAGGGGTTTAGATGGTACAGAATTTGTAAGGAGCATCCAGGATGGTTTTCGTAAGCTGTCTGTAAATAGTGCAACTCGGGAAGGGCCCATACTGGACCTGGTGTTGGGGAATGAGTCCGGCCAGGTGGTTGATGTTTCAGTTGGAGATTATTTTGGGAATGGTGATCACAATTCCGTAAGCTTTGGAATGCTGATGGACAAAGGCGAGAGTGGTCCTAAAGGAAGATTGCTGAATTGGGGGAAGGCCAACTACAGCAAAATCCGACAGGAGCTGGGGAATGTGAATTAGGAGCAGCTGTTTGAAGGTAAATCCACTTTTGATATGTGGGAGGCTTTTAGACAGAATTTGATTAGATAAAGGAACACACATGTCCCTGTGAAAATCAAGGATAGAAAGGGCAAGATTAGGGAACCATGGATGACAGGTGAAATTGAGAGACAAGCAAAGGGGAAATAGGAAGCATACACAAGGTTGAGGCGACTGAAAACAAGAAAAGCTTTGGAAGAATATCAGAAAAGTAGGACCAATCTGACATGAGGAATTAAAAAGATGAAAATGGTTCATGAAATATCTTCAGCAAACAGGGTCAAGGAAAATCCCAAAGCCTTTTATTCATAGATAAGGAGCAAGAAGGTAGCTAGAGAAAGGCCCACTCAAGGACAAAGGAGGGAAGTTATATGAGGAGTCAGAGAAATTGAGTGAGATTCATAATGAGTACTTTGCGTCGATATTCACTGAGTGGAGGGGCGTGATGGATGTTTGATTACTGGAGTTCAAGTCAGCATAAGGAAGTGGGGGAAGAGTTGGGTATTCTAAAAGGCATAAGGTGAAATAGCAGGGGCCTTAACAGACACCTTTGCAGCATCCTTGCACAGAGGTGAGGTCCCAGATAACTGGAAAATTGCTAATGTTCTCCTTTTGTTTAAGAATGGCAATCCAGGAAATTTTCGACTGGTGAAGCTATCTTCAGTGGTGGGGATGCTGCTGGAAAAGGTACTGAGGGATAGGATCTATTCCTGTTTGGAAGAAAATGGGCTTATTAGTGATAGGCAGCTTGGTTTTGTGCAAGGAAGGTCATGGCTTATCAACTTCATAAACTTCTTTGAGGAAATGACAAAGTTGATAGATGAGGGACGGTCTGTAGGTGTCATATACATGGACTTCATTGAGGCGTTTGATAAAGTTGCCCATGGTAGTCTGATGGAGAAAGTGAACTCGCATGAGGTCCAGGGTGGACTAGCTGGGTGGATAGAGAACTGGCTGGGCACCAGGAGAGAGAGGGTTTTAGGGGAAGGGAGTTTCCCAAAACAGAGAACTGTGACAGTGTTCCACAGGGATCCATATTGGGACCACTGTTGTTTGTGACATACATAAGTGATCTACAGGAGGGTATAGATGGTCTGATTAATAAGTTTGCAGATTACGCTAAGATTGGTGGAGAAGCAGATAGTGAAGGTGGAGAATACAGCAGAGTACAAAGAGATTGGAGAGTTGGGCAGAGAAATGGCACATGGAGTTCAATCCAGGCAAATCCGAGGTGATGCATTTTGGAAGATCCAATTCAAGAGTGAACAATACGGTAAATGGAAAAGGCCTGGGGAAAATTGATGCACAGAGAGATCTGGGTCTTCAGGTCCATTGTACCCTGAAGGTGGAAACGCACATGAATAGAGTGGTCAAGAAGGCATACAGCATGATTTCACTCATCGGGCGGGGTATTGAGTACAAAAGTTGGCAGGTCATGTTGCAGTTGTATAGGACTTTGGTTCAACCACATTTGGAGCACTGCGTACAGTACTGGTAGTCATGTTACCCAAAGGATGTGGATGATTTGGAGAGGGTGCAGAGGAGGTTCACCAGGATGCTACCTGCTATGGAGGGCACTAGCTATGAAGAGAGCTTGAGTAGATTAGGATTATTTACATTAGAAAGATGGAGGTTGAGGGAGGACCAGATTGAGGTCTACAAAACCATGAGAGGTATCGACAGGGTGGATAGCAAGAAGTTTTTTTTTCCCCCCAGAGTGGGGGACTCAATTACCCAGAGTCACGATTTCAAGGTAAGAGGAGTAAAGTTTCAGGGAGATATGCATGCAAAGTTCTTTATGCAGAGGGTGGTGGGTGCAAACGCATCGCTAGCAGAGGTGATAGAGGAAGGGCACGATAGCATCATTTAAGATGTATCTAGACAGATACATGAATGGGCAAGGAACAGTGGGATACAGATCCTTGGAAAATAGGCAACAGGTTTCGACAGAGGATCTGAATCAGCACAGGCTTGGAGGGACAAAGGGCCTGTTCCAGTGCAGCAATTTTCTTTGTTCCTTGTTCTGACCAATTGACCTGCAGTTGCCACGGCAATTATGATGTTGTGGTGCTGGTATTGGGCTGGGCTTGACAAGTTCAGAAGTGAGTCGACAGTCCCAGGTTTATTTGAAATCACAATCCCTTGAAGTGTTGCACCTTCATCAGGTGAAATGACAACATAACAATAGAGGTGTGTTATAGGTGGATGGGCCTGGGTGGGATGCTATGAGGTTTAGTGTGGACTTGTTGGGCTGAAGGGCCTCTTGCCACACTGCAGGGATTCTGTGATTCAATATCAACAAATTTCTTCCCACCGTCAGACTTACCGTGGATTACTTTTCAGAATCAGTTTCATGCTTCGACACACACATCTCCATCAAGGACGGACACCTCAGTACCTGACTCTACTGCAAGCCCACAGATAACCTCACAATGCTGAACGTCTCTAGTTTCCACCCTAAACAGTGTAAAGGAGCTACCCCCTTATGGACAAGCCCTGCGCGTACACAGCATCTATTCAGATGGGGAGGAATATGATGGACACCTAAAGATTTTGAAGAACGCCTTCATAAGATCGGGATGCGATTTTCAACTCATTTATAATCAGTACCAATGTGCCACAGCAAAATAAACAGCAACAACCTCCTCAGAAGACAGAGGGAAAACCCTCCAAAGGCTTGTGATTTCAAATAAACCTGTCGGACTGTAGCCTGATTGAATCTGGCTTCTGGTCATGACAATTAAGCAGCTAGTGATGCATTCGGAGAGACAACAGTTCTCCTGAATTGTCAGTAACTTAACTGGCACCAAGAGGAAAATAAGAGGAAGTACAGAACATCTGACTTCCAGAGATGGTACAGGTTTGCCTCAGTACTGAGGTCCCAAATGTGACGTTCTTCTGTTGCAAGAGAGATATTAAAAGAGAATATGCTGAGATATTAAAATAGTTAATACATTGCTTAGCTTCTGTGCTTAAGGAAGGAATTGCTATTTGATGAAATCAAATTGGAAATCAATATTAGGGTGACATGAGGAAATTGGGCCCCATTTCACACTGTTTGTTCGCTCTTTGAGAATTGTGTGGATTTGTTTTTGGTCTTTGCATTTTTTGTTTTCCTTCTGAAACCAAAAGTAGGGTTCATTGTACTTTACATGGCAGTGATAAACAGAAAGGAAAGTAAAAAACAAGAAACACAAGATACAGTGTGGAGCTGGAGGGACACAGCAGGTCAGGCAGCATCAGAGGAGGAGGACAGTCTACGTGTCAGCCCTAGATCCTTCATCAGGAGTTTGTCCTGGACCTTTGAGGAGAGCCCACTCAGTGCAATTACAACACACCAATGCAAGGGAGATCAAAGGAAATTTGCCACAAAACATTTTTATTTCGAAAATGCATTTTCGCTGAATATGAAAATATGTTCAAGAATGTAACACAGCATATTCAAATCTAAAACCAATAGCATTTTCAACAAGATAAAAAATGTGAGATTTGTGCAACTATAGTGGCCTGGCGTAGAAATTCTGGGCCATTGATTCTGAATTTCAAATTGGATCCTTTGACAAAAAGATGATCTGAACTTTCCCCTCCAATGTAATGATGATCTGCTTTGAATGGAAACACTTTGGACAGAGACAATTACTCATCTTAATCTTCTATCCGTTATGAACTGTCATGTGCAACCTCTATACTTCAGACACCGCAGCATAGATACAATATCCCAGAGCAATCATCTAACATTCTGCTTTCGTAATGAACACAGTTGCCTTGTTAATTGTAATCATACAAGCATCAGCAAATTTAATGGTTCATTTGTTGCAGCTCAATTAATTTAATGTTTACTTCACAATATATTGTGACGAATTCTGAGGGGCACGATATCTACCAAGCTGTATTATATTTCGTCAGTTCATGAACTTCTTATGGATCCTACTCCATGCTTGTTTGTCATTGCTTTGAATTGATTTTTAACTTCATTTTAATTCCCTGAATAGTTTTCTTCAAATGCATTCAAGGTATAGTCCGCATTTGGCATCTGTCCCAGCAAAAACATGAACCACAGACTGACAGAAGATCATTCCACATTTACAAACACAAGAGCAAACAGTATTCTGTTGCCTACCATCCCTTTGACCAAAATGTATCACTCAAACAACAGCACAAAAACAGGTAACTTGGTTATTATTGGATTGATCTTTGCGGGGATTTGCTGAACAGAAACTAGCGACTGTGTCTCCTATATTGCAGCAATGACTGCACTTCAGAAATATTTCTTTGGCTATAAAATGCTCTAGGAAGTTCTCAGGTCATAGAAAATGTTGAGAAAATGGATATTTATTCTCTTCTGTGCCTTACTTTCGAGCCCACCAGGCTGCACCTGAAACTCATTCTGGTCCAAAACTCCATTGCCTGGATACAATAAATATTGTTTCCTCATTGGTACCTTCTTCGCTAAGTTCCTGTCCGACAGTCTGCACAAAAAATTTGTCCTTCATTACAAACCTCTTAAGAACCTCACCTTGGCCATGTTGTGACCTCTAGCACTATATTGCAGCCTGCGACATTAAATCTCTTGAATCTGGGGTTCTTCTCTCTGCCCCTTACACTGGTGCAGAATTCTATGCTATTGTAGTTACCTGCTCTGGAACAACCTCCCAACTTCTTATTGTTTTAATGCTTCACCCTTTGCTTTCCAAAGCCTCTGCAAAATCTATCATGTCTCAATCATGCTTGCTGTCATCTCCATTAACTTGCTGCTTACCCCTCCATGTCTTCTCCCTGTTTCACAAAGCACCTTGATAGGTTTATGATGCTAAAAGAGATGCGCAACAGCAACTGGTTACAGCACCCAAAAGTTAGACCGAAATTGCCTCCTAAGTCTCAGGTATGGCTGTTTGGAACCACACACAGATTGCCGTACTCACACAGCCCATAAGAAATACAAAATCACTTTTTGTGTTTACAAATAAAGGTCTAATTCTTTGTTGAGGTCTTGCACTGCAAGATTTGCTTGTATATCTTCAGAAAATATTTTTTAAATGGAAGCCTATAAATTGCAACAAACAGGTCTTTAAAACATATGCGACACCATAAGATGTGGGAATGCAAGTCCGAGGCCCTCATTTCGAAATAAAAAGCACTAGCTGCTGCCAGATATAATTGACAACACCAATCCACTCAGCCATCCTGATTTCTGACATGCACCTCTCCTTTCTTATCACAACAGGTCTCTTTTCAAGGCCACCAATCGCCTCCCCTTCCCAAATCTGCCCAGAAAACAATGTGAAAAGTTTAATCTAATCTGTACAGTTTCCAGTGGAGATGCATATCTTGCAAGGAGCTACATCTCACCTCAGTACCATTGCCAGCTCAGTCAAAATGCATGACTTACCAATAAATCAGCGAGAGCAATATGACACTTTGTAGGAACAATGTGCAGTAAACTGACACACAGATCAAAGTTACGGGTAATTCCCAGTGCCAACTCCCAAACATTGACCTTGTTTAGGGATATGATTTGATTATATCAATGACACATTAGTTCTTGCATCAAGGGTGATTATTTTTTCAAATGAGATCAGAGCAGAACC